>NW_025927616.1:7500-330714 GCF_022837055.1 Prionailurus viverrinus
CTAACCCCTAACCCTAACCCTAACCCTAACCCTAACCCTAACCCTAAACCCTAACCCTAACCCTAACCCCTAACCCTAACCCTAACCCTAACCCTAACCCTAACCCTAAACCCTAACCCTAACCCCTAACCCCTAACCCTAACCCTAACACTAACCCTAACCCTAACCCCTAACCCTAACCCAGCTCAGGTCATGATCTCATGGTTTGTGAGTTCGAGCCCCACACTGGGCTGTGTGCTGACAGCTGGATGCCTGGATCCTGCTTGGGTTCTCTCTCTCTCTCTATCTCTCTTCCCCTCCCCTGCTCAGGCTCTCTCTCTCTCTCTCTTTCTCAAAAATAAAACATTAAAATAAAAAAAAAAAGAAAACAAAAAATTAGGATTATCCATGTTTATTAAAATGGAAAAATCTTTTGGGCACCTGGGTGGCTCTGACAGTTACTCATCTGACTTTGGTTCAGGTCATGATCTCAAGGTTCATGAGTTTGAGCCCCAAGTCGAGCTCTGTGCTGACAGCTCAGAGCCTGGAGCCTGCTTGGGTTCTGTGCCTCCCTCTCTCTCTGCCCTTCTCCTGCCCATGCTCTGTCTCTCTCTGTCTCAAAAATAAATAAATGTTTTTTTAAAAATTTAAAATGCATCTGAAAGGATGGGCATCTCTGTCAGAACTTCTCAGCATCAGGGTCAAGAACCAACAACTTGTCAGATTGATTAAACAAATATCAAGCAACATCTTGTTACAAAATGAAGTGGACTAAAAACAAAATTATCAGAAAGCAGGTGGGAAAGATAGGTAGTTTCATGAAATTTTTTTTTTAGTTTTTATAGATATGTGTACATACCAGATCTCAATGGGAAATATATTTTTCCCCTATGGATCAAGGTTAAAAAGTTTGAAGAACATGATCTATTTCATTGCACGGAAGCATACAATGGTTTCCACCCAGTGGACGTATCAAGAGTGAATTGTGTGTGATAAAGTCTTGTTAAAAGAAGGGACCATTTGCTACATTTCTTTAGGGATATTGTCAAACATGCTCCCAGAACACATCGATGGTAGACAATAAGTTGAGCAAAGGGGCCCTGATCAGACTGAGTTTTCCAGAATGATCACTTCCCTGGACAGTGCCCATCGTGTGCCCATTTCTCAGAGTTCCCTGTTCAAGCACATACTTTCCTTCACTAATCAGGCCCCGAACTTGTGCCATTTGTCATGTTCACTGGTTACAAATAATTTTCCTCCTCTCTTCTCAAAACCCACCGTCGCTGTATCTCTTAAGCCCACATGCAATCCTCTGAAAGTACATTTATAAATGTCTGTAGTGAGGAGTGCGGTGGTAGCAGAGACCAGAGTTGGGTTATGAAGTATTTACAGCATTGCAAATGCCTGAAAAGAGAATTCGGTTGATAGTTGACACCTGAAATCCCAAGAAAAATAAAACACAAGGAATGAGACATTCCTGTACGTGGCATTTTCAAATACAGTGCTGACCAGGTTGTTTATATAAATCATTTTCTAAGACGGGGAAGCAACAGAATCTTCCAGAATGTGCAGAACAACTTCTTAGTCTTTGGACATGTGCCTTCTGATTTTGAGGAGCAGTACTTTTGCAACTTCCAAACATACTGTCAAGATCTTACATACTCTGGAACCCCCAAGAAGCTGAGGGGAGGCCATCAGTAAAGAGAGTGGAAGTTCCTGCCATCAGAGAACTGACTTGGGCACGTACCTGATAGTCCTTTTTTTTTTTCCTCTTCTTCTCCAAACTTTTATTTTGAAAATATACCAAATCCTCAGAAACATTGAAAAAATAGCACAACAAAGATCTGTATAGTCTTCATGTATCTTATTTCACCAATCGTTAACATTTTGCCATACTTTCTTTCTCATATACATAGATAATAGACAGACACAGAGAGAGAGAGAGGTCCCAAGTAAGTTGCAGACATCATAACAACCCCCCCCCCAAATGCTTCAGCAACTGCCTGCAAAGAGCAGGAACACCGTCCTGTAGAACCCAGTGCTTCCCACTGAATCCATAGTGTCTCCTGTGACTGAGCCCAGCCACCCCAGCCCCTGGTGATCTTGATTCTGTGCTACTTCCAAGTCCCAGAGAAAGCACAGCCCTTCAATCCACAGTGCATCTTCCTTACCGCACGGGCGGTCCCAAGCCCCCAGGCCCACACAACACACAAATGCTCGACAGCACAACCACATCAGCATGGAGGGACAGGAGGAACATGGTCAACACAGCGGAGGGACTCGTGCTGGGCTGGAGGGGAAACCCTGTGAGGACGAGTGGGGGCACTGAGGTGTGGGATTGCTTTTCTTCCCAACATTAAAGGTCTAGTGTACCTGAGGGGCGCTGACATCTGAATCCTGGCCAGCTCCACCCTGCCTAGTAAGGCATTCAAGGCCCTTCCTGAACTGGCTTCTGTTTACCTCTCCAACCTCATCCCCTGGCCTCCTGACAACCTGCCGTCTGGCCTCCCCCACAGATGAAGCTCCCCCTGCCATGTGGCCATTGCATATGTCCCTTCTGCCCACTTTGTCCCCCCATCTCCTCTGAGCTCCCCCAGGTCTGAGTAAGCTGCCCCTTCTCAGCCCCTGTAGGGTGTTCCTTCTCCTTTCCTTTTTTAATGTTTATTTACTTTTGAGAGAGAGAGTACGCGCACACAGGGAAGGGGCAGAGAGAGAGAGAGAGAGAGAGAGAGAATCTGAAGCAGGCTCCAGGTTCTGAGCTGTCAGCACAGAGCTCTTCACGGGGCTTGAACCCACGAACTGTGAGATCATAACCTGAGCAGAAGTCAGATGCTTAACTGACTGAGCCACCCAGGCACCCTGAGCCACACACTGATGTGCTTGGCCGTGGACTCACAACTACATGCTGTGGGCCGAGCTGGGTCTCCTCAGTCCCTGCTGCAGGATCAGCCAGGCGCAAGCGCTCAGCCAGTCTTTACTGAACAGATTCATTGCATAGTGAGTCAACTCTCCTAGCCGAGGAATTAGGGCCCCTGCAGTTTGCCTTCCTTCACACCCTGGCTCGTTCCAGGTGCTCAGTGGATGACAAGTACTATAAGATGAAATCTGCATCCTCAGGGAGCTAGGGAAGCAAGTCTGAGATGCACAAAAGGCCAAACTATAACCCAACAAAACTAGGTAAGAAATGGTTGATTCAGGTGCATTCCAGACCAGAAGCATCCAAAGGGACTTGCTAAAAACACACATTCCTGGTCTCCACGCTGAGAAGGCCCAGGGATCTCTCAATGTAAGTGGCCCAGGAGATTCTGAGGGGCTGGATGATGGGCTGGCCTTTAGGATCCACTAGCAGTTAAGGGCTAAAACTTCTTAAGATGGCGTGGTCACAGACAGGACCTCCCCACCAGATCCTTTGGTGCCTTTATGTGAGTGAGACAAAGGCACCCCCTAGAAAGATACCACCCCAGGTGTGTGGCCTGACGTGAGGCTGGGCTGCCCACCTGCTTCCGCTTGACGCTTGGCTGGATGCTTGCAGAGGACACGACTGTATAAGCTGACGTGGCAACTGGTCCCCGTGAGTCCAGGAGCAACGTCGCAGAGTGCACACTGAGTGGAGAAGGTGGGGTGAAGTCAACACAGGAAGCTGACTGGTCCATCTGAATGCCAGTCCATGGTGAGTGCTTAGAGCCACAGGTAATTGGGAATCTTTGAAGGATTTTAAGCAGGACCATTACCTGATGAAAACACTGTGTATCTGATAACGCAGTGGTTATTACCTACAGAAGTGAAGAGGAGGAGGAAGAGGAGGACATCTTTCCAGGTGGAGGGAACAGCATTGCAAACTGCTGTAGAGCAGGACCTGGAAAGTATGGCTGGAGCTGGGGGCAGTGTGTGGGGTGACCACACAACCTAGCATCCAGCTAGGGACGCTTCTGAGCACGAACGTGTGTGCTATGGACAGTTATTCCAGGACAGTACCTGTAAGTAAGGACTGTCCCGGGGAAAACTGGGAAGCACATAAACAGCTAGCAGAGTGGTGCCTGGTAATTTGGGGCCACATTACACAGGCCCACAGCCCATGGGAAAGAGCTGGGGTTTTATTCTAAGCGCACTGGGGAGGAAGACTTCGAAGGGTGTTGAACCAAGCAGTGTCATACCATGCTCCAATTTATGCAAGGTAAGGGATTCTCGTGTGAACGCACAAAGGCTAAAAATTCAAGGATAGAGTATGACTCTTCGATATTGATCGTTGCCTTGTTTTGGATGCACCGGAAAATAGTATGTAAGCACCTTGTTTACATCTCTTCAAAGTGTTCTATTGCTGCACATGGGAGGTCATTACAGTGTATCTCAGCATCCCAAGAACATTTGGCTTTCAAGTGAATCCCAACACACGAAACCACACAAAACAAATGAGTCAAGCACTATTACTTGCCTTACACCTTCCACTTGGAGGTAGCCAAACCCCAGGCTATGGCCACCCAGCCGAGGGAGACTATGCTGGCTGGCTGTGAGACCCTCCAATTAGCTTCAGGGGCAGCACATGTCTGCGGCACTGAAAAAACAATTTGGGCCGACATGAACTTCAGTGAGGTCCCAGGTGTCAAACTTGAGTCACAGGGCACCATAGACAAAATATTTGCACCCCCGCCCTCAACGCATGTGTTGAAACCTTACCACAGTGTGGTGCTATGAGGAGGTGGGGCCTTCTGGAGGTGATCAGGTTAGGAGGTGGAGGCCTCAGGAATGGCATCGGTGCCTGTACAAAAGAGACCTCGGAGACCTCAGGGACCTCCCTCACCCTTTCCGCCACCTGAGGACACAGCAACAAGACAGGCTCTATGAACCAGGAAGCCCTCACCAGATATCAAATGTGCTGACATCCTGATCCTGGACTCCCCAGCTGCCAGGACTGATAAGTCAATTCCCACTGTTTATAGATTAGTCTATGGTGTTTTTTTTTTTTACAGCAGCCAGGAGGGATTAAGACACAGGGAAACCAACTAACTTCCAAACAAGCATCCTAGGGGTGCAAAGCTCCCTGCATGTTCCCCAGATGTTTAAGACCACCAGCGGGGCGCCTGGGTGGCGCAGTCGGTTAAGCATCCGACTTCAGCTCAGGTCACGATCTCGCGGTCCGTGAGTTCGAGCCCCGCGTCGGGCTCTGGGCTGATGGCTCGGAGCCTGGAGCCTGTTTCCGATTCTGTGTCTCCCTCTCTCTCTGCCCCTCCCCCGTTCATGCTCTGTCTCTCTCTGTCCCAAAAAATAAATAAACGTTGAAAAAAAATTAAAAAAAAAAAAGACCACCAGCATTTATTGGGCACCTATGGCGTACAAGGCACGATGTTCAACCCTGCCAGTGGACTGCAATGATGGGTAAGTACCAGTGCCTGCCTTCTGTCAGGAAAAATACAGTAAAGAGATAACTTATCTCAGGGTATGACACATAAGCAAGATGATAAGCTAACAACTCCAATAAAGGTTCAGACACTGTGCTCTTGGTTAACAGAAAAAGAGACGAATATACTTAGTGGAGTGAGTGGAACTTACCCTGGGCAGTGAAAAATGGGAAAGACTTGGCAGGTAAACAGGCGGGAAAAGACATTAAGGCCACTGGAACCTTGGCTCTGTGATCAGTTCGTGTGTGACCTTGAGTAAGCCGCCTAACCTAAGTTTTCATTTTCCTCATTATTCAATTAGGAAGATGATGGCGCAAGGTTGTTGTGGGCAAAAGCTGAAATGATGTGCATGAGAGCGCCCAGCAAAGTGTCCAGCATCGAACAGGTTGCCCTCACCACCCATTCTGCTGACCCTGCATTTGGAGGAGGGAATGAGGGCAGTGAGCTGAACTTTGGGGGAGAATGGGAAATAGTCCCATTTGAAAGAAAGGCAGAATGAGTGGAGACCATGGCTGCAAAGCAGCTCTGGACCTAAGGAAGAGGAACCCAGGGCGTGAGAAACCCGTGGATGAGGTGCTGGGTGTCCTTCACATGTCACACACATATACCCATATACATCTGTCCTTCCTTCACCAGGTGGGGTGGGCTTCGTCTCAGGACCCAGTCACGACACTGTGAATGGCTCAGGTCCAATCCCAACCCAGTCTGAACATCCTGCAACTAAAAATTAAGTTGTGAAGTTTATCTTCCAAAAATGAATCTCCACCAAAATTATCAACGACTTAATAGAAAGAATTATTAAGGAATTAAAAATAACGGAAGCAACAAAAGGGAGAAGCCACTGCCCCTCTGACAATGGGAACAAGGGGAAGCTTGGAAGTTCCTCAAAAAATTAACACTGGAATTACTATATGATACCGCAATTCAGCTTCTGGGTAAACGCCCAGAAGAACTGAGAGCAGGGCCTCAAAGAGATATTTGTACACCTGTGCTCACAGCAGCGTTATTCACAGGAGCCAAAAGGTGGAAGCAGCCCAGGTGTCCATTGACGGACTGTCCATTGACGGACGACTGGATGAAGAAGGCATGGTGTGTGTACACGCGATGGGACGTATCAGGGTTAAGAAGAAACGAAACTCTGGCACACACTTCAACCCCACGTGAACCTTCAGGGTGTGACGCCGAGGGAAATAAGTTTGTTACAAAAGGGTAACTACGTACGATGCCACTTATAGGAAGTACCCAGAGGGGTCAAACTCACAGATACGAAGTAAAATGGTGGGAGCCCCAGGGGCTGGGGAGGGGAACAGATAGGGACTACAGTTTAATGGGGATAAAGCTCCAGTTGTACAAGATGAAAAGAGTTCTGGAAATTGGTCGCACCAACAATGTGAATGCTCTTAACAATATTAAACTATACCCTTAAAAATGGTTACATTTTTAATGTAACGCTCAGTCAATTGAGCGTCCGACTTCGGCTCAGGTCATGATCTCACAGTTCATGAGTTCGAGCCCCATATCGGGCTCTGCGCTGGCAGCTCAGAGCCTGGAGCCTGCTTCAGATTCTGTGTCTCCCTCTCTCTCTCTCAAAAATAAATAAACATTAAAAAAAATTAAAAAAAAAGAATTAGACCAGAAGTCAACAGCATCACCTTTAAACAAAAACAAAACAAAACAAAACAAAACAAAAATGGTTACAATGGTAAATTCCGTGTTGTGTGTATTTTAGCAGTTAAAGAAAAACCAGAGTTTTGGAAGAGGAGTCTGGCAGAATTGAGACTCAGACCCTGGGCGCTGGTGTCCCCGAGTTACAGGGATGTTCTGGGGCTGGGAGCTGAGGAGGAAAGGCCGTTAGAGCCATACTAGCAGGACAGGATGCAGAGGGAGAGGGGAAATCCCTTCTTTCTTCTGGCCATCCAGCCTCTCACCGCTTTGCCCGCTCAGCAGAGCCAAGCTCAGAGCCACCTGGCAAACAAAGAAAAGCAGTTTGCAAAGTCCAGGGTCCTGCAGCACAAGTTGACTGAGTGCAATGGTGCAGCTTTGAGGACAAGACCATGGCTGGCACCATGGGCCACACAATGTTTCTGAGCAAGAAAATTGCACAATCAGGGTTTTTGAAAGCTGAGTCTGTCTGGGAGAGACCCTGAGAGCCCAGGCTCAGGATTCTTCTGCCTTTGACACCAAGGTTTCTGTCCTATTCCTGAACCCCGAATCCTACTCCTCACTCTATCCTTAGTTCTAGTAAATGGATTCTGTTGCTGTTCCTAACTTTTGAGGTTGCCCAAAGGTTGGGGACAGCTCAGAAGCATGAAAGTGACAGTCAGCCTGTGTCCCCTAATACGACCTGCTTTAAATACTGTAAGAGAGGAAAACATTTCCTTCCACCCATCTCAGGTTCTTGGCTGGGGCTCAGTAATAAAGACTGATTAGCAAGAGAAAAACACGAGTTTAATAACAGTAACGTGTGCCTCACGTATCCATGGGAGAAGCTCAGGCTTAAATGGTATGTGTAACAAAGGACAGTAAAGTCCATTTCTCCATAGAAGTAACAGGACAAAGACAGCAGTTTGGGCTGCAACCAAACAACACAAAGAAATGAAAGGCATCCAAAGTGGCAAGGAGGAAGTGAAACTTTCACTCTTTGCAGACAACATGACACTCTATGTGGAAAACCCAAAAGATTCCACCAAACACTGCTAGAACTGATCCATGAATTCAGCGAAGTCGCAGGATATAAAATCAATGCACAGAAATCTGTTGCATTTCTATACACCAATAATGAAGAAGCAGGAAGAGAAATCAAGGAATCGATCCCATTTACAATTGCACCAAAAACCATAAAATGCCTAGGAATAAACTTAACCAAAGAGGTGAGAAACCTATACGCTGAAAATTATAGAAGACTTATGAAAGAAATTGAAGAAGACACACACAAAAAAAGGAAAAATATTCCTTGCTCATGGACTGGAAGAGCAAATATTGTTAAAATGTCAATACTACTCAAAGCAATCTACATATTCAATGCAATCCCTATCAACATGACACCAGCACTCTTCATAGAGCTAGAACAACCCTAAAATGTGTATGGAACCAGAAAAGACCCCAAATAGCCAACACAATTCTGAAAAAGAAAACCAAGCCTAAAGGCATCACAATTCCGAACTTCAAGATGTATTACAAAGCTGTAATCATCAAGACAGTACGGTCCTGGCACAAAAAACAGACACATAGATCAATGGAACAGAAGAGAGAACCCAGAAATGAACCCATAAATGTATGGCCAATTAATCTTTGGCAAAACAGGAAAGAATATCCAATGGAATAAAGACAGTCTCTTCAGCAAATAGTGTTGGGAAAACTGGACAGCAACATGCAGAATGAATCTGGACCATTCTCTGACACCATACACAAAAATAAACTCAAAATGGATGAAAGACCTAAACCGAGACAGGAAGCCATCAAAATCCTAGAGAAGACAGCAGGCAAAAACCTCT
This sequence comes from Prionailurus viverrinus, assembly GCF_022837055.1. Taxonomy (NCBI): domain Eukaryota; kingdom Metazoa; phylum Chordata; class Mammalia; order Carnivora; family Felidae; genus Prionailurus; species Prionailurus viverrinus. The sequence goes on from NW_025927616.1 coordinate 16,370, forward strand.
TTGACCTCAGCCACAGTAACTTCTTACTCAACATGTCTCCAGAGGCAAGGGAAACAAATACAAATATTGGGACCTCATCAGGATAAAAAGCTTCTGCACGGCAAAGGAAACAATCAGCAAAACTAAAAGGCAACTGATGGAATGGGAGAAGATATTTGCAAAAGATATATCAGATAAAGGTTTAGTATCCAAAATCTATAGAGGACCTGGGGCACCTGGGTGGCTCAGTTGGTTGAGCATCCGACTTTGGCTCAGATCATGATCTTGCGGTTTGTGAGTTGGAGCCATTTGCAACAATGTGGATGGAACTAGAGTGTATTATGCAGAATTAGAGAAAGATAATTATCCTATGACTTCACTCACATGTGGAATTTAAGACACAAAACAGATGAACATAGGGGAAGGGAAGCAAAAATAATATAAAAACAGGAGGGGGACAAACAGAAGAGGCTCTTAAATACAGAGAACAAACTGAGGGTTGCTGGAGGGGCTGTGGGTGGGGGGATGGGCTAAGTGGGGGATGGACACTTGTTGGGATGAGCGCTGGGTGTTATACATAGGGGATGAACCACTGGAGTCTACTCCTGAAATCATTATTGTACTAGATGCTAACTAACTTGGATGTAAAATAAACAAACAAACAAACAAATAATATTTTTTTTTAAACGAAAGAAAGAAACATTGCTGAGGGGAATGCCCATTCCTGTCACACACCATTTGTGTGACCGAGAGCAAAGGCAGGCGGCCCAGACCCCAACCCTCTTTGCCACGTCAGTCTCGACTTTATTCAACCATATCTGTCTCAGTCACCAGGTGAAATAGGGCAGAGGAGACTGTTCAGTAAATTATTAGGGGCGCCTGGGTGGCTCAGTCGGTTAAGCGTCTGACTTCGGCTCAGGTCACGATCTCGCCGTCTGTGAGTTCGAGCCCCGCGTCGGGCTCTGTGCCGACAGCTTGGGGCCTAGAGCCTGCTTCGGATTCTGTGTCTCTCCATCTCTCGGTCCCTCCCCTGCTCATGCTGTCTCTCTGTCTCTCAATAATAAACGAACATTAAAAAAATTTTTTTAAATAAAAAAATTATTAAGTGCTGTACAAATATCACTGCCACCAGCAGAACTGGCCAGTTCTCATCACTTTCCTTCCTCCCACGAGTGCTGTGAAAATCCTAAGGAACTTCACCCGAAAAGACCCCATGTTGTTTCAGGACTGGTCACTAGGTGTTGCTATTTGTTGGGATAACATACTGTTAATTTTCTCCCGTGACTCCAGAAAGCCTGTATTTTTTGTAGATACAGAGGTGGGTTTTTTTCTCTATTTGATTTTGAGAATGACCTTGTGTTTCCCATAATGTATACATAGTCAGTAAAGGAGACTGTATCTCCCGAGACTTCGCTTCTGTTTTCCCTCCTCCGGTGCCCCTGACTTTAACAATCACTCACCTCCCTGCAGTGCAGTTCACTCCCCGGTCACTATTTCCTTCCTTCAGCCAACGTTTGTTGAGAATCATATACGGGCCAGGAACTGGACTGCAGACACCAGAGAGAACAGACCAAGCGGCATCTGCCACACAGCTCGCTCTGATGCTTGTCCTCAGACAACAGCCCCCGTTTCCAAGTGTCTATTGGGAAGGGGACTAACAAAACCTTTCTGTCTGTCCCCACGCTGAAAGCCCTGGAGGTGGCTTCCCTGAAGTTCACCTGCCTCTCTGTATTCACCTTGAGAACTGGCTCTTGACTTGAATGGAGCTCTCTGAAGTCATCAAGCTCTCAACCCGCACTTCCCGGACCCCCTCCTTCCTCCCCTCTGCCAACCGGGGGCCACACCCGAGCTTTGCACCGGGTCTTGCCCTTATCTCCGCCCCCAAAGCAACCACCAACAGTCAGGTCATCAGTGCCCTCAGCCTGGGCCGTGGTGAGAGACCCCAAACTGGCTTTCCTGCCTCCATTTCTTCTCTCCTACAAATGCCTTGCCCTAGTGACAGAGTGCTTCTTGTGAAGGGTGCTCCCCACCATGTGACCCCACCTCGATTCTTTATTCTAGAATATTTAAACCTCTCCCTAGCATCTAAAACTTTTCTCTGTCACCAGACTCCAAGCTACATAACCTGCATCCTACTTCTAAATTAACAAAAAGTGGGTAAAGAAATATTTCTGTGCCAGGCGTTGGCTGAGGCACATGGGCTACAGACATGAGCAAGACTGGACCCCTTCTCTCAGGATAAGCAAGTTATAAAATGCCTGTAATAGACTGAATCGTGCCCCTCTCCCACAAATTCACATGTTGAAGCCCTAACCAGTGGTTCCTTAGAAGGTGAAGGTGCTCAAGGTGAATACAGAGAGGCAGGTGAACTTCAGGGAAGCCATCTCCGGGGCTTTCAGCGTGGGGACAGACAGGAAGAGTCTTTAAATAGGTAAGGAAGGTGAAATGAGGTCATATGGGGGGGCCCTAATCCGGTATGACTGCTGTCCTTCTAGGAAGAGGGGGTGACACCAGGGAGAGCAGCCTCGGAAGGAACTGACCCTGCCAGCACCTTGACCCCAGGCTTCCGAGTCTCCAGAACTGTGCTGAAATAAATGTCTGTTGCTTAAGCAACCCCGTCTGTGGAATTTTATGACACCTGACCTAGCAAACTAAGACAATAAGTAAATACAAAAAATCTTTGGAGGAAGGGCGCTCGCCTGTATATGGGGACCACACAAGGAGTGGTCAACTCTCTCTCTTCTGTAAGCCCAGGGCTGCATTCTTCCTTATCGTTCTCCTAATATGTCCAGTTTTCTCCAGTATCCATGGCTCTGCTCTATTTCTTCCCTTGTACAGTCTGCTTCCTGCTCCACCGCTGCAGCCAGCGTTCACCATCGAGGCCAAGGACAATGTCACCACAGTCTTTGCTCTGTTCTGAACTTGATTTCATTTGTCTCTCCTTTTTGCTCCTGTACCATTTTCCGGGTGCCTTTCCTGTAGTCCTCATCCCCCTCATATTTATTTCTGTATCTCTGTAGTTTGGCCAACTCTTCCCAATTATAAATGCTTTGATGTACGGAAATGTCTCTCACTTACCTTCATGTCCCTTATGGCACCTGTTACCGGGACTTAACACACAGAAGATGCTCAGTAAATATGTATCTAACTGGATCAAGGGGGAAACTCTGCTAGAATAAGGAAGCCAATCATTTTTAAATTCTTTTTGAATGTTTATTTAGTTTTGACAGAGAGAGAGAGAGAGAGAGAGAGCACGCGAGCATGAGCGGGGGAGGGGCAGAGAGAGGGTGAGACAGAGAATCCCAAGCAGGCTCCAGGCTCCAAGCTATCAGCACAGAGCCCGATGCGGGGCTCGAACTCACAAGCTGTGAGATCACGACCTGAGCCGAAGTCAGACGCTCAACCGCCTGAGCCACCCTGGCACCCCTTACCTGAACTTTTAAGGAGAATACGGTTGTTCCTTCTTTCCTGTAAAACAAAGGCAAAAGCTACTGGGTTCTTTTCTGTTCTCTTGACGTCCTGACTCAGCCCCCTCATGATTTTGCAGCTTCATCAGATTGCCAATGTTTCCTCTCCTGTGAACAAAGTATTTGGCCACATCTTGGCAGTCAAAGCTGTGAGCTTTTATTTTGTTTGTTTTTGAGAGAGAGCACGAGCTGAGGAGGGACAGAGAGAGAGAGAGAGAGAAGGAGAGAGAGAATCATAAGCATACTCCACCCCCAGTGCAGAGCCCGACATGGGGCTTGAACCCACGACCCTGGGATCATGACCTCAGCTGAAATCAAAACTCAAGACGTCTAACTGAGCCACCCAGGGGCCCCAAAGCCATAGGTTTTCAATTTACAGAAGTAGGGCTTTAGGTTTAATGGGGATAATCAGGAGAAGCTGACCCTCCAACCTTTCTGAGTCTTCAAATGTGGTTTATATGGATCTAGATGATGTTTGGATGAAACGGGCACACTGGCCGCGAGCAAACCTATAGGATCTAAGTACTGAGGAGCGAACCCGGAGGGGCTGAATGGGAACCACCAACTACAAGTCTAACATTTTCTGCCCTCTGGAAATGCGGCCTCTCTTCCGGAGGTGATTTTCCCCTTTTCCCGAGGTCTGCCTTCACCTTCAAACCCGAGGGAGCCCAGAGAATAACTTCAGAATTCCCCCCCCCCTCATTCTCAATCACAAACAAGTGGTTTCACCCGTAAATGTTCTCCTCTTCTCCCCTGCTAGCTAAACCTTTATTTTATTTTATTTATTTATTTTTTAATTTTTTTTTCAACGTTTATTTTTGGGACAGAGAGAGACAGAGCATGAACGGGGGAGGGGCAGAGAGAGAGGGAGACACAGAATCGGAAACAGGCTCCAGGCTCTGAGCCATCAGTCCAGAGCCCGACGCGGGGCTCGAACTCACGGACCTCGAGATAGTGACCTGGGCCGAAGTCGGGCACTTAACCGACTGCGCCACTCAGGCGCCCCTAAACCTTTATTTTAAAACTGTAATTAAAATATCTCTCAGAAATGTCGAGAACTCAAGCATGAGTAATCCTGGAGTTCAATAGGAACAGAGGCTGTATTGCTCTATTGTGCTCCTAACACAGTCGCCTTCGTGTAAACTGAGGCTGGGAGACCCTGTGCTGGTCAACTCGTGGGAATTCTGCCGCACAGTGAAAACGTGAACCACAGTTACGTCCGACGGTGTCAGCGAATCTCACGGGTCGAACGCAAGAAGCTGCTCACAGAGTCCGCGCTATACTAGCTCATTATTACCAAGTTCGAGAATAGGCAAAGGGAATCTCCAGTGACGGTGAGGTTTACGTGAGCAGATTCACGTAAAGTCCTCGGAAAAGTAAACGACTGGAAATCAGTCCATAAGTGTGAGCCACTTTTGTTAGAATGAGAGACGTTCAGTGAAACCTCTCTGAAATGAACGGTGCACATTCAATGGCCCCAATGAGGAGCCTGAAGGTAACCTCGTGGGAGAACCGCACAGGAGCCTCACTGAGGAACTCGGCTCTGGGAAGCAGGACCCTGGACTTGCAGGCAGAGGTGATGTCAGCAGGGAAATGGGCTCCCGGAAGGGCTGGAGGCAGAGGGGTTGGGAAAGCAACAGGACCCATCGCATGGCTCAGGCAAGGGGCGGGACGGGGGTGGCAGCAAGTTATTTCTGAGAGGAGTGGGACGGAAGGAGCAGGAAAGCTCTATTAGAAGCTCCAGAGAGGGGTTTCAGGGACACCCACGCCCCGAATAAGTAAAATCTAGGCCCGGCACTTGTTACAGCTTCAGAAAGCCACATCCTTGCTTTGGAAACAGCTCCAGGAAAAGCCCCCCAGCCTGTTCCAACCAGATCCCTCCCTCTTAAGATTCAGGAAGGGCCCTGGGCCTCTGCTCCCGTATTTTCCTGAGGCATCTGCCCGCTCAGTCTTCCATGCCTTCACGCTCCAGCCTCGCTTCGTGCTCTCCAGGAAGAATGCACACATGCTCAGGAGTGTTGAATTTGTTTCAAAACGTTGGAACATTTGTTTCTACCTACTGCTCTTTCCCGCCTACTCTCCTGATCCAAAGAGACTTAAAGAGTGGCTTGGGAGTTGATAGCGGATGTTATCAAGAAGGCTTTGAGGGGCGCCTGGGTGGCGCAGTCGGTTAAGTGTCCGACTTCAGCCAGGTCACGATCTCGTGGTCCGTGAGTTTGAGCCCCGCGTCAGGCTCTGGGCTGATGGCTCAGAGCCTGGAGCCTGTTTCCGATTCTGTGTCTCCCTCTCTCTCTGCCCCTCCCCCGTTCATGCTCTGTCTCTCTCTGTCCCAAACATAAATAAACGTTGAAAAAAAATTAAAAAAAAAAAAGAAGGCTTTGATACTGGTTTTTAAAGTACTATTTTCTTTAGATTTATCTTTCCATGTATAAATGTAAAAATGTCTCCATAAAGTGCCCCACTGCACTTATAAACTAGCATTCTCAAATTAATGGACAATCATAATGAAAAAGTAATTATAACCCTCTGTAATTATAACGGCACCATTAAGTTCTTCACGCCTCAAGACTTGTTCTACATGAGAATGAGGGTTTCAACAGTGTGGCTCATGACACAGTTGCACAGATGCTATTTGATGTTCTCACCCTGATTGTGTTTCCTTCTTCCTCACCCCCAGATAAAAGAAGTATGATGCAGGAAAGGCATGAGCACAGAGGATCGAGTATGAACTATTCACGCATCTTTTCAAAAGAAAGAACTAGTTCAAATTATGTTTTGGTAGTAGAAAAGGGGACGCCTAGGCAAAACTTGCGGACTGGTTGGCGTTCCTCTAGATAAATAGGGGAAGCCTGGATCTTTCACTCCGCCAACCACGAAAATCGCTAGGGTGAGGAGACGCATTGGGTGGGCTCCAACAGTGTGTGTTTCTGAGAAGCCGTCTCACAAAACCCGACCCCAGTGAACTCCTGAGCCATTCATCACAAAGACTTTAAAAACATAGGGTATACTTTGTCTCTGATATATTGGGTCAACTTTGTCTATATAGTTATGGTTTTGTATGATAAGACCCAAACGGAGAGATTTCCACGAGCATACTAAAATTGTATGCAAAATCGTGTGTGTACATGCATGTGCGCGCTTTGTCTTGTGGGGACGGATGTATATCCTTCATCACGTTCTCAAAAGGAGCCACAACTGAAATAAGGTTAAGAATCACTGACCTCCGGGTGAGGTTCAGAAAAACAAGACAAACCAAACCAAAACAACCCCAGAGGGCCCAAGAGCAAAGCCCACAGTTCACACAAAGACAGTCACAGGGTGGGTGGAGGAGACCACACAATAAAGGTGCTGAAGCATTAAACTAGCAAATAGCGGTGCAGAGGCAGGGAGAGCCGTCAGTCCCCACCAGACAGGGTTTGCATATTGTGGATGCTCTGACCTCAGTTTGCCAGAATTGATTTTTTCGAGTCAGGCTCACAAATCATTCGGGTCAAGACTGTCCTCCCAAGCCCGTGGAGAAAGGGAGAAAGCCCGCGTGGACCGCAGGTGGGGAAACAGTCCAGCCAGGAGGGAAAGGTTGCTGGGGGGACGTGGCCTGGAACAATGCTGGGCTTAAACCTTATGGAGGCATGAGACAGGGCACCCATTGTTGAGACGGATCATTTCAAGCCTTTTCAGTTTGTTTGTGGTGTGCCTAGAGGCCGTCCTTCCCAAGTGGCACCTTTTCTTGAGGGATGGGTCTCAGGAGCCTGGAGGGGGAAGGGGAGGAGAAGGATTCACCTCCCACTGGGCTCACCTCTCCCTGGACTCACCTCCCCCTAGATTCACCCCCCACCGCCCTGGATTCACCTCCCTCTGGACTCACCTCCCCTGGATTCACCTCCCCCTAGAATCACCTCCCCCCGGACTCACCTCCCCCTGGTTTCACCTCCCCCTGGACTCACCTCCCCCTGGTTTCACCTCCCCCTGGATTCACCCCCCACCGCCCTGGATTCACCTCCCTCTGGGCTCACCTCTCCCTGGACTCATCTCGCCCTAGATTCACCTCCCCCTGGACTCACCTCCCCCTGGATTCACCTCCCCCTAGATTCACCTCCCCCTGGACTCACCTCCCCCTGGACTCACCTCCCCCTGGACTCACCTCCCCCTGATTCACCTCCCCCTGGACTCACCTCCCCCTGGATTCACCTCCCCCTGGACTCACCTCCCCCTGGACTCACCTCCCCCTGGATTCACCTCCCCCTGGACTCACCTCCCCCTGGGCTCACCTCCCCCTAGATTCACCCCCCCACTGCCCTGGATTCACCTCCCTCTGGGCTCACCTCTCCCTGGACTCACCTCCCCCTAGATTCACCTCCCCCCAGACTTACCTCCCCCTGGTTTCACCTCCCCCTGGACTCACCTCCCCCTGGTTTCACCTCTCCCTGGACTCACCTGCCCCTGGACTCACCTGCCCCTAGATTCACCTCCCCCTGGACTCATCTCCCCCTGGACTCACCTCCCCCTGGATTCACCTCCCCCTGGACTCCCCTCCCCCTGGGCTCACCTCCCCCTAGATTCACCCCCCACTGCCCTGGATTCACCTCCCTCTGGGCTCACCTCTCCCTGGACTCACCTGCCCCTGGACTCACCTGCCCCTAGATTCACCTCCCCCTGGACTCATCTCCCCCTGGACTCACCTCCCCCTGGATTCACCTCCCCCTGGACTCCCCTCCCCCTGGATTCACCTCCCCCTGGATTCACCTCCCCCTAGATTCACCCCCACCGCCCTGGATTCTCCTCCCCCTAGATTCACCCCCCACCGCCCTGGATTCACCTCCCTCTGGGCTCACCTCTCCCTGGATTCACCTCCCCCTGGACTCACCTCCCCCTGGATTCACCTCCCCCTGGGCTCACCTCCCTCTGGGTTCACCTCCCCCTGGACTCACCTCCCCCTAGATTCACCTCCCCCTAGATTCACCCCCCCACTGCCCTGGATTCACCTCCCCCTGGACTCATCTCCCCTGGATTCACCTCCCCCTGGGCTCACCTCCCACTGGATTCACCTCCCCCCAGACTCACCTCCCCCTGGTTTCACCTCTCCCTGGACTCACCTGCCCCTAGATTCACCTCCCCCTGGACTCATCTCCCCCTGGACTCACCTCCCCCTGGATTCACCTCCCCCTGGGCTCACCTCCCCCTGGGTTCACCTCCCCCTAGATTCACCCCCCACTGCCCTGGATTCACCTCCCTCTGGGCTCACCTCTCCCTGGACTCACTATCCCCTGGACTCACCTGCCCCTAGATTCACCTCCCTCTGGACTCATCTCCCCCTGGACTCACCTCCCCCTAGATTCACCTCCCCCCAGACTTACCTCCCCCTGGTTTCACCTCCCCCTGGACTCACCTCCCCCTGGTTTCACCTCTCCCTGGACTCACCTGCCCCTGGACTCACCTGCCCCTAGATTCACCTCCCCCTGGACTCATCTCCCCCTGGACTCACCTCCCCCTGGATTCACCTCCCCCTGGACTCCCCTCCCCCTGGGCTCACCTCCCCCTAGATTCACCCCCCACTGCCCTGGATTCACCTCCCTCTGGGCTCACCTCCCTGGACTCACCTGCCCCTAGATTCACCTCCCCCTGGACTCATCTCCCCCTGGACTCACCTCCCCCTGGATTCACCTCCCCCTGGACTCCCCTCCCCCTGGATTCACCTCCCCCTGGATTCACCTCCCCCTAGATTCACCTCCCCTTGACTCACCTGCCCCTAGATTCACCTCCCCCTGGACTCACCTCCCCCTGGATTCACCTCCCCCTGGACTCACCTCCCCCTGGATTCAGCTCCCCCTGGGCGCACCTCCCTCTGGGCTCACCTCTCCCTGGACTCACCTGCCCCTAGATTCACCTCCCCCTGGGCTGACCTCCCCCTGGATTCACCCCCCCCTAGATTCACCCCCCACTGCCCTGGATTCACCTCCCCCTGGACTCATCTCCCCTGGATTCACCTTCCCCTGGACTCACCTGCCCCTAGATTCACCTCCCCCTGGACTCATCTCCCCCTGGACTCACCTCCTCCTGGATTCACCTCCCCCTGGACTCACCTCCCCCTGGACTCATCTCCCCCTGGGCTCACCTCCCCCTGGATTCACCTCCCCCTAGATTCAACCCCTAACTGCCCTGGATTCACCTCCCTCTGGGCTCACCTCTCCCTGGACTCACCTCCCCCTAGATTCACCTCCCCCCGGACTCACCTCCCCCTGGTTTCACCTCTCCCTGGACTCACCTCCCCCTGGACTCACCTCCCCTTGGACTCACCTGCCCTTGGATTCACCTCCCCCCGGATTCACCTGCCCCTAGTGCCTCACTGCTGATTATCTCTTGTTTCTGGTTCTCCTGGCATTTTTGTAGCCCTGAACTTGGAGCACTCGCTTCTCTTCTCCCACCACCTTATCCTTCTTCCTCCGCGTTTGACTTTTATAGTAAGAGGAATAGGTTACATTTGCATTTGTCAGACCCCTTTGGAGGAACGACCCTTGTGTGAAACACTAGTGTATTGAGCTTCCCGGCTGTTAACTTGTACAAAACTAATCATCTTGAGGACCAACTTCTAGTACGTGCTGTGTATTTATACACCTTTTTAGCATAATTTTTTAAAAAGTAGTAGGATGAACTGACAACATTGGGGTCCAATTAGAGTTTATTTGCATCGCAAGTGACCTGGCCCAAAGGCTCACCTACTGTCAAGCGAGCAGTAGGCAATGGCGGCAGGTGAAGGCAGCAGGTGGTGAAGGTGACAGGTGAAGGCAGCAGGTGAACAAGGCGGCAGGTGAACAAGGCAGCAGGTGAAGGTCTCTACGCCTCTGTCCGTTCTGAGTTGCTCTTACTCGATCAGTTCATTTACTTGTTCATTAACTGAACACATAGTAGGCACCGGAGTCCTCTTTTTGGGGTATATTTCCTGCCTTCCAGGGATGGAAGATTCCTGTAAGGAGAGACAAGTATGTAACTGTGTGAGGTGGTGCACAGGGGGGCTATTGACTCATCAGGTATGAAGTCTCCCGTTGGCCTAGAGGACATGAGTCGTTTCCTCTCTATGAAGTCACATCTGGGAGGGGCTTGAGGGTTGAGTAGGGATGTGTGGTGGAGGGAGAGGCAGAAGGAGAACATTCCAGTGCTGAGAAAAACACATGAAGACACTCAATAAGAAAAGACTGGGAAGACAGTGGTGCTAGAAAGTCCAGCCCTCGGAACCTTCTAGCAAGGAAGTAGATTTTGTCAGAGGGGTGAGGAGACAGGTAATGATGGGTAGAAGTGGAGAGGGAAAAAGTGGAGGGTGAGTCTACAAAGATAGCTGGAGGTTCCTAGTAGGAAAACCCATATCTGCTACAGAACTGCATTTTATCCCCAAAGCAACATGAGGATAACAGCGTTTTCAAGTGTAGCAATGACGGCCATCACGTCTCATTTTGTCCTAAGTACTTGTCTACATTAACTTATTTAGACCTTATACCAATTTTATGAGATAGGTACTATCGTTGTCCCCATTTTAAGATAATGAAACCAAGGCACAGAGAGGTTAACCAAATTACGAGGCCACACAGCTAGTAAGTGATGAAGCTGTGTGAATTAGTTAAGAGAGATTTGGACAAATACCGGAGAGCAATGTGCTGTGTGTCCCAAGCTAGTGGCAAGGAATCCAGTCTGGAGGATGTTATAGCAATCCAAAAAAGGGATCTTGTGTTGAGACAGAGCTAAGATGTAAAAGTGCATCAAAAGTATTCTGTGTGGGGGCACCTTGGGCTCAGTAGGTTAGCACTCGACTTTGGCTCAGGTCATGGTCTTGCGGTTCATGGATGGAGCCTCACGTCAGGCTCTGTGCGGACAGCTCGAAGACTGGAGCCTGCCCCCCCTGTCTCTCTGCCCCTCTCCTGTTGTGCTCTCTCTCTCTCTCTCTCAAAAATAAATAAACATTTAAAAAAAGTATTCTGTGTCAAAATCCTCTCATCTGCTTGTTACTGGATCCAAAGCAGTCTGAGTTTTCCAGGATGACTTCATCATAGATTAAAGCTTTGATAAAGAATGTCGACTGAATCTGGGTGAGCATTGACTCTTGATTTTGGCTCAGGTCATGATCCCAGGGTCATGGGATGGAGCCCCGAATTGGGCTCCTTGCTGAGCGTGGACCCTGCTCGAGATCCTCTCTCTCTCTCTCTCTCTCTCTCCCGCAGCCCCACTCCCTGGCTCGCACACACTCTCTCTAAAAAAATAAAATAATAAAATAAAAAAATAAAGTGGGGTGTGGTATTTCCTTAGTGAATGAATAGAAAAGAAAAGATGTTCTTTTATAGGGGTTCAGGCAGGGGGTGCTGCTCATAAGGAGACCTTGCATTTGCTCTGCCGAAGAAGGTGGCTTTCTGAGAGCTTAATGAGCAAGTTGGGGTTGGATGTCACGCCTTCAGGCACTGGTCTCAATTTACTTAGCTGGTGCATAGAGAGGATATTTTTGTCTTATTCGTTCAACAAACCTTGTTTGGGTACTGTCACCTGCTGGGATTGTGCTGAGTGCTTGCATTGGAGCCAAATAAAACGTGGTTGGTGACTTCAGGAAAGTTCTCTCTGGCCCCTTTATCAGTCAAGCTCCAGCCAGGAATAAGAAGCAACACCAGTTATCCTAACGAAGAGGAATTTGTGCAGGGGGTTGGTTTCCTGGGCGATGGGCATCTGGGGAGGCAAGGGAGGCATGGCTGGGAAACCAGGCAACACGAGTGGAAGCATGAGGCCGGGAAGCAGGGTCGAACCTGGGAACCCGTCCCAACAGCCATTCCCAAGGCGAAGGGTCACCCCAGGTGATGCAACAGAGGAGGAGGCAAGTCCTGTCAGCCTCCAGGCTGCAGTCTTCCCTCGTGACCCCTCCGATGCCCCCGGTGGGGGCGGGGGGCAGTGTGCAGAGGGGAAGAGTCTGCAGGGCTCAGGCGGGGAGACAGAAAGGCCAGCAAATCAGTCATTCTGGAAGAGAGTCCAGTCTGGGTCTGAGCTGGAACCGAGACATGCCTGAGCTGCAGGCCTCCGAGTTGGAACGCCCAGAATTTGACTCTCTTGCACCCGCCTTGGGGCCTTTGCCCGGTGGGGGGGGGGGGGGGTTCCTTCTGTCTTGGAACACTTTTCCCCAGCCCCTTTGTTTTCACTTTTTTAAAGCCTCTGCCCCAAAGTCCCGTCTTGATGATTGTAATCGAAACCCTACCACTGCCCCCATTCTTTTATCTTGCCTTATTTTTTCCCTAGAATATTTATCATGGTGGAAAATAAACGTGTCACGTTATAACAAATAAACATTTGTCATCATGTTACAATTTCACATATTCATTTATTGCTTTCTTGTTTATTTTTTGCCCCCCCCCCTTTGGAACACAAAATCCTCCTGGGTGGGAATTGTCTCTTGTTTCCCCACGGGCCGAGAGCAGTCGATGCCATCCGGATAGCTGTTGAACGAACACGGGGATGAGGGGATGTTTAGTTGAGGAAGAATAAGAAGGTTGTGTGGGGCAAAAGGCTAATAAAACTAGTAAGAAAAGACTCATAAGGAAAGTGCTGTGTCTGTCGAGATACCTGATCGCTCTCCCATGTAGGAAGGAGCAGCCGCAGGAAGAAAATGCAGGAGGTGTGTCGCAAACAGTATCTACAAGGTGAGCCCAGGTGCCAAAGCGGGATCAGGGCTGGGGACAGGACACCTGCCAGCGACTCCACATCGAGGCCTTGGACATTGCAGGTACACAGGTTTCTGGCCAGGCCAGCGGCACGGTCTCATAAACCGTGTGCGCTTGGGTTTGTTGGAGCGAACGATGAAGAAGGTGTGAAGGGGGAGGGCTCAGCGGAGGCCACCCCTCTTTGTAAATGCAGAGCCAGTCTTCCGTTCGCCAGAGATCCTTCCAACATTCTTTGGGCACACTCCGCTAATATGAAAATTCTACCAGACTGCCACGAGGAAAAAAGAGTAAAAGATACAGAACACGACTCAAAAAAAAAAAAAAAGAAAAGAAAAGAAAAGAAAACAACAACCCACTACAGAAAAGTACTTCGAAAGTACCTGCGGTGAAGCGAGCAGTGTGGCTCAACGGCATCTCCTGCTTTGTTCTCAGGTAAAATCCCAGACCCCTGCACCTGTAAGTTATTCCCCACAACCATGTGGACATCATCTCAGCCTCTCTGATTCAGTCCTACGCACTGTCCATTTAATTTTTTAAAATGTTTTCATTTATTTTTGAGACAGAGACGGAGCGTGAGCAGGGGAGGGGCAGAGAGAGAGGGAGACACAGAATCCGAAGCAGGCTCCGGGCTCCGAGCTGTCAGCACAGAGCCCGACGCGGGGCTCGAACCCACGAACCGTGAGATCATGACCTGAGCTGAAGTCGGACGCTCAACCGGCTGAGCCCCCCAGGCGCCCCTCCATTTCATTTTTAACAATACCCTTGGCACATCTGTGGTCTTGCTTCCTGTTTCTGTTTCTCATTATAACACGTCAAGGAAAGTGTACAAAGACGCATAGTGTCGACACAGTATATTGATAGTCCAAAGTTCTATGCATACTTCTGTAGGAGGAAAAAGTTGTATTGCTGTATTTAAGGAATCTTTCTTTTAGAAATGTTTACGGAATATTGCTTATGTGCAACGGGGTTGCCAGATTTAGTAGATAAAAATACAGGATGCTCAGTTAAATTTGAACTTCAGATCAACAGTAAATACTTTCTTACTAGAACTACGTCGCATGCAATGTTTGGGATGTACTCGTGATGTAGGTGGGCCAGGTCCCAGGACCCAGAGGGGACCCCACAGAACCGGCCAAGAGGGTCCATGGCTGCATGCGGGATGGAAATCAGATGCCAGCCAGGAGGCAACGAGGACAGAATCTACCGAATAACGCCAAGTGGTGTGAGTATAGTGGGCAGAGCGTCTGGGAGACTCAGATGGAAGGGAGTCTCCCCACCACTTGGGGTTGGGGGTTTATACTGGAAAGGGGTCCAAGGTAAATGTTCTTTCAGGAATCCAGGGTGGGGTCCAATTGAAAGCAAGTGGCAGGTGAACAGCAGGTGTTATAACATAAATCACTGAAGCCGGGGGGGTGGGGGGGGTGGGGTGGGTATTGATGCCAGTGTCAGCCGAGTTTGACAGACACAGAGCTGGAACAGGCTTGGGGGCCGGTCTCTTACGTTATCAGGTGTCGGGGGCCTAGGACGAAACACAGAGAACGATGAAGTTCTTACCCCTCCCCCCTTGGGGTGGGAACATAGCTTTTTCGGTTTACTCAGATACAAGGTGAAATATGGCGCATAAGTGGGGCCTTGCAGAGAAACAGATGGAGCCCGTTGTTCAGCTTCCCTACCTTATTTGTACTGAAGATAATAGGACATCCCAAGTTTACTGGGCATCCTGCGTTTTATCTGGCAACTCAATATTTGCAACGTGGTCTGTCTCAGGATAGAAACACAGAAGAATCAGAAAAAACTCTAGGCTTCTGCCACGTCTACTCAAGGCAGATATAACCACCCTGTACTGTGCCTGACTTCAAATGTTTTGAAGAGTGTGCTACCTGCACAGGAAGTGACTTCTTACTAACTAATCAGGATCCTGTTACAGAGAAGGCATATTCCTTCTCTTTAAGGCTTATATCCACTGTTTCCACAGGTTAAGTTTTGCCTTGACCTTCCCAGCCTGTAGTTAATTTCTTCATAGGAAATTAAGTTTGTATCACCGAGACTCAGAGCTGAAAATTCATTTTATCGTTTACCTGGTGGTTAGATTTGCAAGTCGGGAGCAGTGCTGTGTGTCTATTTCAGTTACCCAACCTTGAGTGAAACCTGTGTTCAAGAGGAAAGGCTTGCTTTCCGGGCCCTGTTGAGGTTTGGCAGGTGAAGCTTTCTCTGGCTTGAGCGAAATTTCTGCTGAGCTGTGATGTTAGGAGGAAAACACGGGGAGGCTCGCGCACCCATCAGGTGTGTGGATTGCTCGCTGGTTTTGCAGAAAGACAAACAAGGTTTGGCATTTGCAGTTACAAACTTGTATACAAGCCCTTCAGAACACACCCACACAAACTGTTCAGTTAATGAGTACCACGCCAAGTTTCCCTGTCGTTTCACAGGTGGAATTTCACTGGTGTAGGCCTTAAAGAGGTCTGAAATAGAAGTATCTGATTAGTACACGACGTGTCCCTGTGGAAATCACATTTCACTTGAATTCCACAAGAGAAAAGAGGTGAACAAACCCTATGTTATTTCTACTCGCAAGTGTTTACTTGCAGAGGCTATGAACCCATGTTGAACATATTTCCATGGGATGCAACACGGACAAACCTACCCTGAAAGTGGATTTAGGGGAGGTGGGGGAAATGGAGAGATGCTGTTTCACGGGTGTTGAGTTTCAGTCTGGGGAGATGACAAAGTTCTGGGGAGGGACGGGAGTGATGGGTATACACGTTGCATATGCAGCAATGCCACCGCAGTGCGCGTTTGGACGTAGCCAAAATGGCAAATTTTATGTTTTATATATTTTACCACAATAACGAATTAGACCAGAATACCAAAAGTTACATTTTTAAATATTCTGGGTAACCTGAAACATTTCTGGGGCAGCTACCCTTTTAGGAAGAAAGCACCACCTTAAACGTAGTATCACGTTCAGTGATACTGTTGGATCATAGGAGATTGAGATCTTCACAAAAGTACCTTGCCTACGGGGCCTTGCAGCAGTTGGGAATTGTTAATTGGAGAGCCCTGGCTGACCTTAACTACCACTCAGTACATAATCTTTAATTAATATAACTCTACACTAAGTGGTTCGCGTTCCAAGGAACATGCTGCCGTGACTGCCTCCAAGCAGGCCGGTTCACTGTGCCACGTGACTGCATTAGTGTGTGTCCAAACGGTGGAAGGCACACTTGTGGACCTGCGGCTGCCGCAGCCCTTGGTGATGCCGGTTGTTTCCATTTATGTTTATGAACAAATAAGGATAAGGAAAACACCCAGGTATGAATGGGAGTGTAGAAAGTGTAAATAAACTTTTAAACTAAACTTATTAGCTCTGCTAATTAACCCACTTATCTGTCAGAGCCAGGTGGTGAGTAAGGAGGGAACAAAAAGATATTTTTCCTTAAAACGTTTTCTCCCAGTTCTGAATACAACTACGCAGCGGTCATGATTTTGCAAAGGCTGATGCCGAAGGCCAGGTGGCCGGTGGGAGGGAGCTCAGCAGCACACTAGGGGGTCTCACAGGGGTCTGGGGGGGGGGGTACTGCACTCCCTCCACACCAGAAAAATTGGGGAGCCCGCTGGGAGGGAGATCAATAGTCCTGTCTCTGGGACCACTAAACTCCATCCGGGTGGACTCTCTTCCTCCCCTGTGCGTAACAAGGAATTTGGAATAGACCATTTCCCAAGTCTCCTTCCAGATTTATATGCTGATTATACGATTTGCCCCACCTGCCAGCCCCATGATAACTGAGGCAGTTTTCCTGATGGGACCAGGCAGCAGTGGCCCTCCTGTCCTTGGCCTGGAAGGACATGCTGACTCCAGAGCTCTGGTGACAAGAGATGGATGCTGTAGAGTGAGCAGGCGACCAGTGTGTTAGGGGGTGGTGTCGTTTCACTGGGAACAGGAACCCACTACAACTAACCCGAGTAACACGGGGACTTTACTGGAAGGACACAGAATTTTCAGAATTTAAGGACAGGAAGTTGAGCTGGACCTCACAAGGGACTGGAAATCCAACGCTGGAAAGCTGGGCACAAAGATGGAACACCGCTCTGATAACTCGGTCTTCCCTTCTCCCCTCTTTCCTCTAGTATCTCCTGCTTTTGTTCCACCAGCTCCAACACCCTGCTCATGCCTAGAACCTAATTCCAGGTTTACAGGGCATTTCTATCTCAACATGACAGAGACCAACTGCAGCTCCATTGGTGACCAAAACTCATGCTGCAGAGACTCTCAGCTGTTTGGGTTTGAGACAGATCGACTTCAGTTTGCTATGCCAGTGAGTCTGGAGCATGTGGCTCAGTGCCCACTCAGCAGGGGCTCTGGGAGCAGATGCCCTTGAACAAGGACGTGCTATGCATACACTCCTTGAGCTTACTTCGCTTAGTTCGGTTGCAAGCAGAAGCCTTCCCTGGCTCGTCAAGCAAAAGAATGTTTTGGAAATACACAGGGATTATTACCTGTAATCAAAGAAGGCAGGGCAGGTCCTGGTCCTCAGCAAACGGTGTTAACAGACCTTTTCTTTCGGGCACAGCCATTTATGTGACTGTTCTAAGGGCTACCTTCTGTGTTTTCCTGTGCCATATGTTAAATTCCTGAAGGTGGGGAAGACCATGAAGGGCCTGGTTGAGGATGTGTCCATTTCTGGACTCATCTGTTTTACAGGGACATGACCAACCTGTCCCACTTTTCCTAGGACCATCCCAGTGTTTTAAGTGCCAAAATTCTAGTGTCCTGGGATCCCCCTCAGTCCTGGGCAAACCAGGACACTTGGTCACCTAAGAACATGGTCACTTGTACGTGGTATATGGTCCTTTGAGGGGACCTCTCTATTTATTAGGGGCATTTCTACCACAAGCAAACAATTGTGGTGAGCTATATAGAAACATTTCATGACATTTCGCGGAGTGCCTGTTACATTCTACTTCTTGATGGGGGGGGGGGGGGTGCACGCATGTGTGTACACACACAAACACGCGCGCACACACGCTCTTCCCAGTCTCTCAAGGCCACACCTCTCCACTACATGATTTGGTGATGTCACGCACCACCACAAAGCGACTGCTAACCTCCCCAACGTGGGCAAGCGGGAAGCTGCACCCTTCTGCTGGGTGCGGGGCTGATGTCGTGCCCTGTAGGCAGACTGTCTACATGTTGTCCATCCTTCCTTCTCTGCTGTTGACAATCCTATCTGTACCTCTCACAACATAACCCCAGAGCGAGAGAAAAAAAAATATCATACCTTTTCTTCCTAAAGAGGAAAGGGGGGACTTGGCGCGCAAGAAAGTATTGATTAAACACTAGCAGCAAGCAAAACAGCCATAGAGGTAACCGTCCTCATCCCTGTGGTTGGTAACGAAGCCTCATTACCCTTCTAAGGGCTCAGTAGTTCCAGCGGGCATTTCGGTTGGTTGGGGCGATCCGCCCAATGCGGTGATATGAGGGGTAAGAGCCCTGCTGGTCCCCCCTTAAAGGCCTTGATCACTGTCTTGGCGTCCCCGATGCAGCCCCCCATCCCCGCGGCGCCCCGATGCAGCCCCCCGGCTCCCCCGTGCGGCCGGGCTCTCTCCGACGCCCCTCTCTCCCGCAGGCCCTCCCGCCTCCTCCGATCTCCAGCGCGCGCTCGTCGCTCCCGACCGTCTCTCCGAGAAGGGGGGCGGGGGGACTTGCACCTCCCGTCCCGCAGCGCCGGTCCCTCTCCCCGCCCGCTCGCGTCACCTTCCACCCCGCAAAGCAGAGCTCCGCGTCTGGGCCCCGCGGGGCCCCCACCGCCGCCACCAGCCCACCAGCCCACCAGCCGGCAGCCCCGAGAACCCCGCGCCCCTGCCCGCGGCCTGGGGGCGGAACTTCCGGTCCCGCGCTCGTACGCCTTCCGGCGCCAGGCGGAAGCCGGCTCCGGGTCCGCGTTGGGGCCGGAGCGTCCCGGACGCCGGTCTCCTCAGTGGACGCGTCTTGGCCACGCCGCCGCCGCCGCCGCCGCCGCCGCGCGACGGGGAGACCGGGTAGGGCCGGGGGGACCGGGGGGACCGGGGCGCCCCGCGCGGGCGGAGGGCGACCGAGCATGGTCGGGGCCGCAGGAGGGGTGCCGTGAGGGGCGGGGGGCGCGGGTGGGAGGGGTCGGGGCGCCCAGCCGCGTAGCCTCGCCGCGGGTCCGTGCTGGCTTCCGGATGTGTGTGTGGGTTGGAGGGACATCGGACGCTCCGGGGACACTCGAGGTCTCCCTTCAGCCGAGTCCCCTTCGGGCTGCACTTCTTTGTCCCAGGAATTTAGCAGCCCTTCCTCCGGTCGGGGGCTCGGACCCCAGGCCCCACGTACAGTCGCCCACGCCCCCGACTGAGCCAGCAGGCGCCCGCGGACCGTAGTGCTGTCAGGCTGACCGCAGTTCTCGTTCTGGAACCCTCCGTGGCGCCAGAGTTTAGCTTGTGCTGCTTCCACTGCCCCGAGCGACCTCGTCAGCACGCTTGGAGCTGCGGAGAGGATCGCTGGGAGCTGTGCCTGCGCTTGTACTGGAGCTCCTATGCGTTAGTGACTCGGTTTACCCAGTGAGGACAGTCTAGGTGCGGTTTCAGCGGATTACACCCAGTCCCTAGGGTTCGGGTTAGTGACTCGGTTTACCCAGTGAGGACCCTCCAGATGCGGGTGGAGTGGATTACACCAGACCCTAGGGTTTGGGTGAGTGACTCAGTTTACCCAGTGAGGACAGTCTAGGTGTGGGTGCAGCCAGTTACACCCGGTCCCTAGGGTTTGGGTTAGTGACTCGGTTTACCCAGTGAGGACCCTCCAGATGCAGGTGGAGTGGATTACACCCAGTCCCTAGGGTTCGGGTTAGTGACTCAGTTTACCCAGTGAGGACCCTCCAGATGCGGGTGGAGTGGATTACACCAGACCCTAGGGTTCGGGTGAGTGACTCAGTTTACCCATTGAGGACAGTCTAGGTGTGCGTGCAGTGGATTATACCCAGTCCCTAGGGTTTGGGTTAGTGACTCGGTTTACCCAGTGAGGACCCTCCAGATGCGGGTGGAGTGGATTACACCCAGACCCTAGGGTTCGGGTGAGTGACTCGGTTTACCCAGTGAGGACAGTCTAGGTGTGGGTGCAGTGGATTATACCCAGTCCCTAGGGTTCGGGTTAGTGACTCGGTTTACCCAGTGAGGACCCTCCAGATGCGGGTGGAGTGGATTACACCCAGACCCTAGGGTTCGGGTGAGTGACTCAGTTTACCCAGTGAGGACAGTCTAGGTGTGCGTGCAGTGGACTATACCCAGTCCCTAGGATATGGGTTTAGTGACTCAGTTTACCCAGTGAGAACAGTCTAGGTGTGGGTGCAGCCGATTACACCCAGTCCCTAGGATATGGGTTTAGTGACTCAGTTTACTCAGTGAGGACAGTCTAGGTGTGGGTGCAGCCGATTACACCCAGTCCCTAGGATATGGGTTAGTGACTCGGTTTATCCAGTGAGGACAGTCTAGGTGTGGGTGCGGCCGATTACACCCAGTCCCTAGGGTTGGCTACCACAAGGCCACAGACTGTGTTGAGTGTTCCCGGAACCATGGTGTCTCACTCACAGTAAACACAGGTGGTTTCTCTAGTGGCCAGGGAGGGGCGTGTCGGCTTACTTTGTCATTACTGCAGCTCATGCTGAGTATTCTCCTCATTGTCTACACTGCATGTGATTTTTATTGGCTGCGCTTCCTAAGGACATCGTACAGCCTCTCACTTAGGTGTAATTAGAGACTCCGACCTGAAAAGGCGAATTGGGTTTTGCCACAAACTGGGCACCCAGCAGGGCAGTCCTCACGCTGTCACTGTTGGAGGGGACAGCTGCCTAGCGCCTTCCTCCTGTTGGGTGCTAGACTGCGTCGGTGCAGGTCGCCCGGAGACCAGGTTCGGGGGTCTGACTTGCACTAAGTGAACTAGAACATTCTGTGTTTGTTGGTGCCTCAGTGTATTGCTGACTTGTAAATCCCTCACCCCCCCCCCACCCCCCACCCCCCGGCTTTATCAGGTGTAATTGACAGACAAGAACTGTGTGTATTCTAGGCGCAGCGTGTGGTACACATTTTGATGTACATTGTGACATGATGGTCACAATGAAGCTGATGACACGTAGTCACCAGTACCTAACCGTCTTAAGATCTACCTCGTCCAGATCTCAGATCACAGTGTTAGTAACGCTTATGAACTCTTGATGGACTTGAAAATCTGTACTTGAGTTGGGTGTAATCTCCTTATATTTAGGGACATAGCTGATATTTACAGGTGGAGAGCAGTGTCTAGAAATAAACAGTGCTTCAACATGTAATTAACTATAGTGGGTAATTTCTCAAACTAGAAAATGGTAAAATGGCCTGATCTTTATAGTTATTGTGTTGATTGCTGTGTGGATTTCTCTATATATCTTCGTTTAATCTGTTTCTTTAAGTTAGACAGTGTTCCTTTTCTGATAAGGCTTGTTCTGAGTTGTCCATAAAATCTTGGTTTAAGAAATGTATTTCTCCCCCTTTCGCTTGGTTTTTGGGAGATAAAACAGTTGGGAAAGTATGCAGATCTTTAGACTTTAGTTTGCGACTGAGGAAGTGCTTGTTTTTGAAACACAAGAGCCCGCCCTCTCTGGCAACTGTCTAGTTATACGTCTGAATGATATATTTGAAATTGGATTGCTGTGTGTTCTGGATAATCTCTGGGATTTTTCTTTGTTCTAATCGTTGAGTAAAATTTTAAGTTTTCTGTAGATGAACCCAAGTGTTGTTCTGTAGGATTTAGATACATTTTACACTTTAACCAATAGTGGAAATTTTAATAGGGCTGGGCAAATTACTAGTTATTCTTAACGGATTTATTACTTACTTTTGTTTCTGCGATGGCAAAATGCGTAGCTGTGCAATGGGAGAGCTACTAAGACAGCGATGGCCCGGGCTGTTTTTATATTCACGTATTTACACATTGCTTTCCATAGTCACCTGTTTGTAATATGTGCAGTAATTTGCTATATTGGGATTTTGGGCTCTGTGCTCCCTGACTGTCAACCTTATAATTACATAGTCCGCTCTTGTTACCCGTATACCCCATTAGAAGGGCACCCCCTGCCGTTTGATGGTATTGATGAAAGGACAGTGTTGATCTGCAGACCTACTGTCCAGCTGCAGGGCCTGTGACGCATGCTGGCTGTCACCAAGATTAGCTGAGGCATCGTCAGCCTCTTCTTTTAGTAGGACTTTCTGCCCTTTCTGTGCTGCTGAGTTAGACCTTTTCTCTCAGTGGCTGAGATGACGTTGGCCTCAACCAAAAGGGCTGTCGGTATAGCCTAGTTCGTTCTGCTGACCTTGATCCCATAAATCTTGGCAAATTTTTTGCCCTCCTGACATGCAGTTATGGCTGTGAACCATTTGTTTACGTTGTTATTGTTTGAAAAACAGTTTAAATACTGAATCATGATTGGATTATATAACTGGACCACACTTACTTTTGCTTGGAGCGAGGCATCACATTAAATTCTACAGGAACCATTCTATTGAAGTGGTACAGTTGCAAATACTACAGAAAATACACTGTCATTAGTCTTTGTTCTTGTTATGAGTTTTGTTTGTTGGTTTGTTTTAGTTTGAGATCCTCATGAAAAGAAAAACTGTCCAGTAGGAGATGGGGGGGGGAGGGGATGTTAGGAGGTGATGGTGGGGGCTTTCTGCAGTGGTTGTATCTCACGTTGTTTACAGTTATCAGTGCTTGGTGGTAATAAAAAGAAGAAAGACGTAGTTGGCTTTATCATTGTTTTAAAATACCTTACAGACAGTGCTCTCCTTTATTGCCTGCGGGGCGTAGAGAGAGAAATTCCTCCTGCCGCTCCCACCTGCCTGCGAGAGAACGACCTGGCAAAGGCTCTTGAAGTTGGAAAGTTTACGTGGTTATTGGGAATCGTGGAGAGGCTTGAGGGAAGGATTGAAATGTGAATAAAGAAACAAACATTGAGGTTTATTTTAGCATTGGTATTTTTCGTGGACATTGACGGGAACACGGTGCATACGAGAAGACCAAGCACCGTGTACGAGTGACCTCGTCTTAGTTAAAGTGGAGACGATAGGGCCGACCCGGGAAGTGATGCATTGTCAGGTTCTAGACTTTCCCACAAGAACTAGTGACCACACAGATAAGAAGTATCGGAGTCAACACCGAACGTTTCAGACCTAGGCAGTGACTATTGACTTGGTCTTTCTTTCCTGACAAACAGTTACTGGTTCCAGTTTGCTCGGTGCTCCAGCTGGAAAGTAACTTGGGAGATACTCTGACGGCACTCCTTGGAGCCTTGGAGCGTGGCGAATGTTGACCAGCCACGACGGGTGGGCTTCAACTTCCAGACCTCTGTAGCCTCTGCAGGCTCTTATCATCCTGACAGGGGTTGTAATGCCTGTGTCAGCCTGTGCTTGTGACTTAACACGTTTTCATTTGATCTCAGAATAAGCGGTCAGCTTGCGTCCATTCAAGTCACCTCTTCTTTTTTTTTTTTTCTCTTGGTGGATCGGAGTTTTCTGTCACACCTACCGCCTCAGAGGAGATCGTTCTCCAGAGATCTGAGCCCTGAGCACAGCATGGGGGACAGTTTATCGTGCGTTAAACTTCCGCATTCCACACTAGTAGTAATTTGGCGCCCAAGGCAAGCAGGGCAGGAGGAAGAACCCGGAAGAGGAGTGTCTAAGCTAGGAACTAGAGTCCTGTTAGTCCCGGCCTCTTATGATGCAGAACTTTACTTAATTTTCCCAACATTCCCCCCTTCGATGCTTTTTTAAAAACATCTTTTTAGTAGGCATCACCCTTTAGCTCTAGGGGTTGGTACTCTCGGAGGGCTAAGATGCGTGTTGCAGTTCCAGGTAATGTTGAGGGACCTGGTCAGGGTTTGTATAACGTCCGCCACAAATGCAGGCCCGTTGTCACTGTGTATGGTTAAGGGCAGACCAAACCGAGGCATCATTTCACGTAGAAGAGCTTTGGCCACCTCACAACTTCGTTCCGTCCTGGTCGGGAAGGCTCTGACCCATCCTCAGTACGCGCAGATTGTTACGAGGAGGTACCTGAATCCTTTGCTTGGTTTTATATCTGTCAGGTCCACCTCGAAGTCTTGGAAAGGGGTGGGTTTCTGGTAACCGTCAGACCAGGTTTAGGGAGGATATGGTTTGTGTATTTAGAGATTGATGAATTAGCCAGGCCTCAAGTACATAATAAAGCACGAAAGTCTCTATCTGTTGATGGGTCTACAGTGAGAATAGTCTTGGTATACAATGGTTGGGGGGAATCCATCCCATTTTCTAGTTGTTTAAATAATCATATGCTCACGGGGTCTTATTATCCCCACAGAATAACAAGCACAGAAGATTGTCTGTACATGAAATACTGTGACAATTTTTCTGAAGTTTACCTCAAGTTGTGTAGGTTAGGCAAACAACAAACATTTAAAGGCAGTCGGAGCTAGAATTTAACATCCATTACTGTGCGCTGTTGAAACATAGTTTTTCTCTCTAAAAACCCTCATTTCCAGAGATGGCCAAATCAAGACCAATGCATTTGTAGAACAAGTCACGTCTTAAGAAACCTGGCCTAATTATTTACATAAGCTCAGCAAGAATAGCGATTGATCCTGAGGATCTGTTACAGTTTGCTTTCCTGGAACCTTTTATAAGGAATCTCCAGATTGAGCTTTTAGTAGCCTCTCCAGGCCAGAAGCCAAGCCAAATACTTGCCATCAGACAGGCCTGCAATACCTGTGGAACTGGGTGAATTCCTCTTCACAAGGTCCCCAAGATATCCTGAGGTTCCTGCACCTGCCAGGAAGTGACCTTCTTTACTGCTGGGAACTCTGTAAGCAAGGTATCCGGCCAACATTTCCAAGGGCCTTTATCAAGTCAACTCTTAATCTGTAGTCCTTCGTTATCAAAAAAAGCAGAACAGCATCCTTTTTAGGAACACTTAACCTGTTCTGTAATAAATGCCTTGTTAACCCCTCGGGTAAGCCTGTCTTTGTACTTTTAGGATCCCTGTACTTTCCGTTTAGGATCCCTGCTTGAAAAGGACTTCCTCCCTGGTCTGTTCACGCAGCTTTATGTTGGTTGATGTTTCAAGAGTCTAGGTTTTTCATAACCCTTTTTTAAGGGGGTGAGCAAAGCTTAGAAGAGTCTGACTAATGTAGAATAATAACTGGTAATTTATGTATAAATATTTACAGAGTGCTTTTCTTACATCGTCATTTGGTCCTTAGGCAGGATTGAATGTCAGGGACAGAAACCTGAGCTTCAGGAAGGTTAGGTGACCAGCCCGGTGATGTCTTCTGGAATGAGGTGCTGGACCTGGGGTGCAATCCCAGGTCTTTATCTGGACTCACCTGTTCAATTGCGTCTCAACTCTTGGGCCCTTATACATCAGGTATTTTTAAATGTATCTTGGAGCCCCTTTGGCTTTCTCATTTCTTCTCCCTTGTCACCAAACTAACTTGTCTCCAGGGAAATAAGTTGCTGACTCAGCTTAATTGTTCTCTTCTGCAATTAAAGTACTATCATCGAGGGATTAGTGTGAACCTGTAGCAGTCATGTAATGCAGTCTTCTGCCTGATCTGGATACTCTCATAACCCTTTCCTTCCCAGAGTATTTATGGCCCTTGCAGGAATACTTAGAGTAACAAGGTGTTCACTTTCTGGTGCAGCCTTGGTTCATTGTTGGGTTATTCTTTTCCTTATAACAGGTCCAAATTGCCTGTTGTGGTTTTTATTTTATTTTTTTAATTAATTAATTAATTAATTAAAAAAAATTTTTTTAACGTTTATTTTTTTGAAACAGAGAGAGACAGAGCATGAACAGGGGAGGCGCAGAGAGAGAGGGAGACACAGAATCCGAAACAGGCTCCAGGCTCTGAGCTGTCAGCACAGAGCCCAACTCGGGGCTCGAACTTAACCGACCAAGCCACCCAGGCGCCCGCCTGTTGTGGTTTTTATGTTTTAGTTATATCATCCAGAGCAACACTGAAAATCTGTTTTCTCTTTGCAGTGTAAAATTTTGTCATATATTTAAGGATAACTGTCTCTTCTCCAGGTTAAATAATGCCAATACCTACATGTGCTACTGTCCCAATTATCTTATTCTGGCTCCACTAGGTTGTCAGTATCTTGAAAATATGGCTTCCCTAATTGTCTACACTATTTTATTTTATTTTTAAAATGTTTACTTAGTTTTGAGAGAGAGAGAGAGAGAGAGAGAGAGAGGGAGAAAGAGAACAAGTGGGGGAGGGACAGAGAGAGAGGGAGGCACGGAATCTGAAGCAGGCTCCATGCTCTGAACTGCCAGCTCAGAGCTCGATGCGGGGCTTGAACCCACGAACTGTGAGATCATGACCTGAACCAGAGTCAGACACTTAACTGACTGAGCCATCCAGGGGCCCCTGTCCACACTATTTTAGATGTCTGATGAAGGCAGCAAATATGGGGGCTTTTCCTTCCTGTAGGGTGGACACCTACTGTCATATTATTGCACATTCAATACTATTGAAATTTAAAATTACATTAACATTTAAGCAGACACATCTAGCTCTTATATTAAGCATTTGGTAAACCACAGCTCCCAAAATTATATGGGAAATCTGTTAATCTGCTCCCTCTACCTGTACAGCTGGGTTTTGAACTCATCTACAAGACTTTACGTTTATTCCTGTTAACTTTGATCCTGGCTGGGTTTCAGAAGCTCAACATTTCAGCTTGTAGTGATCTGTTTTTGTTCCGTTTTCAGCTTTGTATCCTTTTCAGCTTTTGTGTTTATAATGCTTATCCCTTAAAGCTTGGTTGAGTCAGGGCTGGCTTTCATTATAGCTATAAGTAGCTAATGCTCCTTGTGAGGCTTTGCGGCAGATCACCTACGGGTAATTTTATACCAGGTTTTCCGTGGAGAAGGGTGACAAGTGATAGTTCTCTGGATCTGGTACCCTTATTCCCTGGAAGACCCAAGAATTACTTATAGGCCAACCCAGAGTTGTGTCGGATTTTCCGCTCCCTACCACTCACTTTCACACGCATGTCTCCAAAGAATAGAGAAGACCAATTGCTGGAATTGTGTTCCTAGGCACCTGGCTCTCTCCTACCCCTCCAGACTGGATGTTACCACTTAAACCTAGAATAGTTGAAACCTTGATTCAAAGAAAGCCTCTGGGACCTGCCATTTCTTATGTTAATGATTTTGCTTGAAGTTCATCTTTCAACTATGTATGAACTCTTACCCAGCTGCCATGAGCTATAAAAAAGATTTAAAAAAAAGATTTATAGAGGGAAATGATAATAAATGTCCTTGGAAACTACACTTGCCCGTGGCCTCAGTCCATTATTGTAATCGAGATATACAATTATACCTTTGGGTTATGTGGAGATCGACATAGATTGTATGTAGAGATTATTTTCATTTTTAGTCAGTGTGAAACCTTTAAATCCCAAACTAGTAATCTCTCATAGACAGCATTTTTAAGCTTTAGTTCAAATCTTAGTTTTTTATCTCCATACTTTTAACATTATGGTGGCTTATAGCTAAGTCTAGATTTGAGGAAAGTCTATCAGTTGTGAGATTAATTCTGTATGTATTTGATGGCATATGGGGAGTGAGACATGAAATAACTGAGTTTTTATTGAGTCAGCAACAGGACGGCAGAGGAGTGGCTCAGGATGCCTGGCTTCTAGAAGTGGCTGTGCTGCTCATGCGCTGTGGCCGGGCGAGGGGCCTATTCCGGTAACGGGGTAGGTACATCCCTCTCAGCCTCCATTGCTTAATTCCTACTGTGGTAAGTCCTTTTCTGAAGCTAGACGTGGCTGTGATCTGTGGCCTCCGGGCCCCTTTCCCGCTCTGATATTCTGGAGCTGTCCGGTCCAGTCGTGACCAGTCACAGGTGGCCACACGGAACCTCACTGCACGTGCCCAGATGCCACATGTGGCCGTGGTTATCACACCAGAGGGTGTGGGTGAGTGTCCCGGTGGACGCTGTTCTAGAGCCTGCCCTGTGTAAAGCCAGGGACAGATCCCAGTAGCACAATTTAATGTGGAAAATGGGCTCATTAGGAGAGTCTGTGTCTGGTGCACAAGGGCAGTTGCCTCAGTGACGGCTGGGTTCTTTCACTGACACGTAATCACTGCCGGGTGCCTTCACCAGCAGGTGCGAGTAGTTGCACAGACAGACACAGTGTGCCGGAGGGTTTAGACGTCCTACGCGCTTGGTTTGCACAGCCCTTTCTTGTATCTGTCATACCACAGAGGACAGGGGACACGGGAACCGACCCTCTGTTGTGAGATCTCTGTTTCTGTGAAATGGCTTCGGAGGGCCAGTGACAGCTGCTTTTGAACAAATGCATTACATCTGTGTCCAGAGTGTGGCCAAGAGTGCTGTCTGTGTTAGGGGAATTTGGCTAAACAGGTATCTTTAGACCAGTGATTTTTAACCTGTCAGATCCAACACTATTTTTATAACAGGTATTTTACAGTTCCTCCTTTACCATCCTGAAATGAATTCATAGGCATACTGTAACTACTTACAAATCTGATGGCAAAGAAATGAACACAATTTCTAACTATGATATAAAGGAGGAATAAAAATAAAATCATTAAAAAATGATTTAAAATATTTTTAATACGTGTGTGTTCGATACATTCCAGATGGTCAGCGTTTTGTGTCTGTGTCTAGAATTACTGTGGATGAGACGGTTACAAATGCACACTTGTGCAGGTGGGTTGTACTTAACGTATGTGCTGCCATTGAAGTGATTTTCCAAAATGGCGAATAATTTGGTAAAATGCAGAGAATAGTTAGGTATGGTCTTGCCTTGGCTTCAAAGCAGTTTTATTTTGGGAAAATTTGGTGATTATTAAAAGTGTGAAAAAGATAATTTGTATTTTTTTTAATGTTTTCATTTATTTTTGAGACAGAGACAGAGACAGAGCATGAGCAGTGGAGAGAGGGAGACACAGAATCTGAAGCAGGCTCTAGGCTCTGAGCTGTCAGCACAGAGTCTGATGGGGGGCTCGAACCCACGGACTGTGAGATCATGACCTGAGCTGAAGTCGGACGTGTAACTGACTGAGCCACCCAGGCACCCCAAGATAACTTGTATTTTTATGTTACGTGGTGTTACACTCGAGGCTTAGGTAATTTAGACATGCTTTCCATCCACATGTATTTCTGGTGGGTTATTAAAAACGCAGAGGGACGCCTGGGTGGCTGAGTCGGTTGAGCGTCCGACTCTTGATTTTGGCTCAGGTCATGACCCTGAGGTCGTAGGATTGAGTCCTGAGTCGGACTTTGTGCTGGGATTCTCTCTCTCTTCCTCTGTCCCTGTCCCCCACTTGCGCATGCTCTCTCTTAAAAAAAAAAAAAAAAAAGACAAAGTCCAGCGTCAGTATTAAAGAATATTGTGACTTATTAGTCATACCTGCCATAGATAGAATGAGGACGTCTGGGTAGGACTTGCCGTGTATTCCGCCTCTGTTGAGTGGATCCTGACACCTCCCCCCCAGGGGCTTTGGAAAGATGCTGGAGAGGGTTTTGGTTGTCATAGTGATGGGTGTAGGTGTGTGTAGTTAGCACTTAAGATTTGGGAACCAGGGATGCTTTGGACAGCTGTACACAATGGGGAAATATCCCGTCCAAAAATCTTGCTGTCCTCATTGAGGAACACTGTCCAGCTTGGAGAAGAGCCTGATTATGGTAACCGTT
Organism: Prionailurus viverrinus; assembly: GCF_022837055.1. NCBI lineage: Eukaryota > Metazoa > Chordata > Mammalia > Carnivora > Felidae > Prionailurus > Prionailurus viverrinus. The sequence continues at coordinate 46,256 of NW_025927616.1, forward strand.
CTGCGCAGGATGGTCACCGGGACTTAAACAGAGACCAGATCTCTCTTTGTTGGGGATATTGTTATGGGTATCTTGACATTGAGTGGGGTATGGTACCATATGGTCTTCAGGGTTTTTTCTGGCTCTGTGATTGCCTGAGTTAAGTCAGGGGTCAGGAGACTGCACCCCTCAGGCTAAATATGTCCTGTTGTAGTAGATAAAGTTTTATTAGAACACAGTTCTGCTCATTCATTTATATATTGTCATTGGCTGCTTTGGGGCTACAGTGGCAGAGTCAGGTAGTTGCCGTGGAGATGTTTTGGCCTGCAAAGCCTGAATACTGCTGGCCTCTTTACAGGAAAAGTTTCTAGATATACCACGTATCAGGAATGTTTTTTGAAGGACACCAGTGTGTGAATTGATTACTAAGTGTGTGATTCTTAGATCTTAGTAGTTTTCTGTGTGTAGTGATTCTGAAGTCTTTTCTGTGTCCCTGTAGCACTGAAGACTAGCCACGAGACAGATCAACAGTAAAACTTGGAGCAGAATTCTCGGCTTGAACTTGCAGATGTCACTAAGTAGTCCAAGGTCTGTGCCACTTTCGTGTGGCTCTTCAGCTTTGGGATTGGGCTGATCGTTGATTTTCTCACAATGGTGATATACGAACTGGTAGTTAGGAAATACTTTCAAAGCCAGGACAATGAGAAAAAAATTGCATCTCACAATCTTGTGAAATCAGCTCTGGAGGTTAGAAATTCCACGTAGGGAACGTCACTGTTCTTTCCCCTCCTATGGATTTTAATAAAGAAAAGTTGGCATCGTGCAGAAGGTACTAACAAAATAACCTTCTGAGCACTTAAAATATTCAAATGCTTTAATAGTTTAAAGAGGTTACAAGAAACAGACATCTGTTAACCTTAACTTAAAAAAGACAAAAAAGGGCCACCTGGGTGGCTTAGTCGATTGAGTGTCCGAGCATGGCTCAGGTCATGATCTCATGGTTCACGGGTTCGATCCCCGCGTCGGGTTCTGTGCTGACAGCTCGGAGCCTGGAGCCTGCTTCTGATTCTGTGTCTCCCTCTCTCTCTGCCCCTCCCTGCTCACATTCTGTCTCTCTCTCAAAAATAAACATTAAAAAACCAAGCAAGAAAGAAAAATAAATACCTGTTTGAGTCTTTTGGTATGTTGGTATATATTAGGGTTCTCCAGAGAAACAGCCAATATGGTATGTGTGTGTGTGTGTGTGTGTGTGTGTGTGTTTTAAAAGAGATTTATTTTAAGGAATTGGCTCATGAAATTGTGGGGATTAGTAAATCCAAAATTTGTAGGGCATACCAACAGGCTGGAAGGTCGGGCAGGAGTTGGTGCTAAAGTTTTGAGGCAGAATTCTTTTTTCTCTGAGAAACCTGTTTTTGTTCTTAGAGCCTACAACTGCTTACATGAGTCCCACCCACACAATCCAGGGTAATCTCCTTTATTTAAAGTCAATTTAGTGTAGATATTAGTCACATCTACAAAATACTTGAACTGCAACCCTAGATTCATGTTTGATTAACTTAGCTGTATCCCAACCAAGTTGACCCATAAGACCAGCTCTCAGCACTACAAACACATTTTGGTATATTAAAATTTGTGGTGTATAAAGTATTACATAGTGAGTACTAATTAAGGAAGTGTCTATATTTGTAGACCAGTAGTCTCTAAGGGATTACCTGGGTCTTCATTCATGTGTCAAATAAAGACTAAAAAATGGACAATTTAATCAACCTTTGAAATTTGAAAGTTCTCTTTTGTGTGTGTGTTGTTTTCTGTATGTTGTGTGTTTACATGTAGGGTGCCTTGAATAATTTAAAAATGTTATAGCAATTTTTTTTTGTTTTTTAATAAGTTAATGTTGTTGCTAACTCTTTTGTATAAAAAAATCTTAGAGTTGGGAATTGGTTTTGAGCTTTTTAGTCAAATTCTCGTCATTTGTGGTTGGGAAACTGGTCCCGGGAAGATGGAGTGATTTTGCCCAGGTAACACGGTGAATGAAAGAACCATCTTTAGAAGCCAGATCTGGTTTCCAATCCAGTGCCCTTTCTGCTGAGAGCGATTACAGTTGAAGTGACGCTAGTTAAGGGGTTTTCTGAAGAGGGGGTGATTTTGAGTGTGTACTTCAGGGACTGAGTATGAACTGATAGTTACCAGAACGGAGGCGACACTCAGGCCGTTCTCGGGCCCTGGGGGGAGGGTGGGTGGAGAGAAGGGGGTGTATCATAAGGGGTGTACAGGCGGGCCCCAAATTCACGAAGGGCACTGTGCTACCCGTGAGGCTCGGAGAGGTTTTACAAGTACAAGCTAGCCGTCGGTTGGTTCACAGGGGATATTCCAGAGGACCTGGAAGTAGAGAGAACATGTGGCCTGAAAGACCTCACTGAGGGAGCCTTCCTTCGCGAGGACCGTCAGAGAGCAGAGGAACAGGGAGCTGCGGGGACCCTGCTCCTCTCTGTAAGGGGCACAGGGCAGGGACTTGGAAGTCCCCTGGAAGGGAATTTGAAGGGTTCCACGGGGCATAGAGAAGACGTTGGAGGGTGTAAATGGATTCTTGAGAAGGTTGCCAGGTTTGAGGCATAACCCGAGTTTACTTCCTTACCTGCAAAATGAGCATAATGATTCCCAGTGCGCTAAGTCGTTAGAGGGAGTGAAGGGGATGATGTATGTAGTGCTTATTAGCATAATGCCCGGCACGTAGGACTCAAAAGTGATAGCTTTTTTATACTACCTCATGGCAGCTGCCTGAGGGTCTTATCAGGAGGTGTTGCTGGAGTGAGATCCTTTTTTTAATTCCCCTGTCGCTTATTCTAGCTACTCTCTGCCACCCTGCAGTTCTGCAGCGTGGGTTCTTTCTTCAGGCAGGTGCACGTCCCTGACTACGTGGAGTTCTTTCTTACCGCTGCGCACTCTTACGCGCTTTGTGGGGGGGTTGTATTTCAATTGCAAATTTAATTTCGTCAAATTGAAAAGATGTACTTAAATATGGCACTATTTCCAATTAATTTTACTTTTTTTTTTTTTTGCACTTCGGAATATAACTACAAAGATAACAGTTGGAAAGGGGAACGAAAGTCCAGGATTTTGAAGTAACTTCTCCCTTTCCTCTTCAAAGGGTCATTTCCTTCAGGTTGTAAGTAAAAAACAAAATGAAAAATGTATATTTTTTAATGTTTATTTATTTCTGAGAGAGACAGAGACAGAATGTGAGTGGGTTAGGGGCAGATAGAGAGGGAGACACAGACTCGCAAGCAGGCTCCAGGCTCTGAGCTGTCAGCACAGAGCCCGACGCGGGGCTCAAGCTCACGAACCGTGAGATCGTGACCTGAGCTGAAGTTGGACGCTTAACCAACTGAGCCACCCAGGCGCCCCAAAATGAAATATTTCAGTGGATGCCAACTCCAAAGAGAAGGGACTTAAAAGACATTTTCTGTGGTATTTGCTTCTTAAGATACAAAAGCACTTCAGGATATAGACTCAGCAGTAATTAAATAACAGATTTTTTTCATTGTATGGGATCAAACATGAGATTACTAGATCTGAGGCATAGAGTTTCTGCCCCAACTTTATTGCATAATTATTTCTGAACTGGACCTGGGAACATTTCACTGTATTCAGAACATTGGTAGGGTATGCTTTTGACTCCGAGTAACTTAATGTGTTTAGGTATAATTTCAAGCAGCCTTTGTGACATTTGAAGATCTGTTGATAAGGGCTCTCTCTGCAACCCGTGGGGCTGGAAGAGAGCTCTCAGCACAGGTTTGTAGGCTGGGTTTAAATTTAAGTTGAGAAATTTGTGTGTGTCTACATTCACAAGCAAAAAGAGTTCGGGGGCATCTGGGTGGCTCAGTCAGTTAAGTGTCTGACTTCGGCTCAGGTCATGATCTTGCAGTTCGTGAATTCGAGCCCTGTGTCGGGCTCTGTGCTGACAGCTCGGAGTCTGGAGCCTGCTTCGGATTCTGTGTCTCCCCCTCTGTCTGCCTCTCCCCCGCTCATTCTCTGTCTCTCTTTCTTTCAAAAATACATAAAACATTAAAAAAAAAAAAAGTTTGGAAAAGTTGAAAGAGATCCTTAGGGGAGGGAAGTACAGTTGAAAAAGTTTCTTTGGGGGCTCCTGGGTGGCTCAGGTGGTTAAGCGTCTGACTCTTGGTTTCCGTTCAGGTCATGATCTCATGGTTTGTGAGTTCGAGCCCTGCATCAGACTCCATGCTGTCAGTGCAGAGCCTGCTTGGGATTCTCTGTCTCCCTCTCCCTCTCTCTCTGTCTCTCTTTCTTTTTTTCTGTCTCTCTTCCCCCCTTCCCTCTCTCTCTCTCTCTCTCCCTCCCTCCCTCCCTCCCTCCCTCCCTCTCTCTCTGGCCGTCCCCTGCTCATACCCTCCCTCTCTCTCCAAATAAATGAATAAACTTGAAAAAAGTTTCTTTTTAGCAACCTCTAACTGCTTTTTTAAAAAACGACGCAATTAAATGAACATTAATTTTTTAATGACGGATGTTCTGTAGTTTGATCGTAAGGTTGAACAGTTTTGTATTTTCAGGCCCCAGTGTTTCAGCTTATGTGGTGTCCGGTGTCAAAGTCCTAGGGTAGTTAGGTGTTGTAGTCTCTAGTGGCACTTGATTTTCAGTGAGATGCACTGGTAATTCTCTCCCTAAAAAGCCGGAGCGGTTTGTGGACCATCGTGTTTGCTCCAGGGCCGCTGGTGGGCGCTGTCCTGCTGTCCCCTCCTCTCCCTGCTCCGTCGTCCTCTCCCTTGTGGTGCATCCCCTCTCACAGGCGCCGCACGTGTCAGCGTCACCCCGTTGCTCTAATTGTGTCCCTTAACCTCTCCCCCAGACCTCCGTTTCCCTCGTAACCGGCAGCTCATCTGTAATTATTTGATGATGTTAATTCAGAGGAAAGTGTGGAATGACTGATCGGTCTACTTATTATATGCAATTGTATAAATCGTGTGTTTTAAACTGGAATTTGTAGAACCAAACAAAAACCTGTCAATCCAAAGTGTTAGTAAGTGGTTTAATACATAGAGACGGCTTCTTTACCTTGTTTCTTCAGACTTCCTTTTTTTGGATTCCCAGTTTCTCAGAGAAAACACACTTCTTCCCCGGAGGAGTGGAGGAGAGGAGACAGAATCATGGGGGGAGACAGACATTTTCCAACTTGACGGATCGGTGGAGTTGCTCCTTGACTTTCTTCTGCAGGTGCTTCCTCTGTAATCTCACTACATCTCGTTTTGCAGGTTCCTGTCTTCACCTTGCCCTGAGGTGGGTTCTCCTGCTTTCCATGTTATCAACTCACACCCTCTCCCATGAAGCTTAGGCTCTCACTTTGCTTTTTAGAACCATGCTGCTGCGTTCTGTTGGCACAGTTAACTTTTTCCATCAAGGGGTGAAGGTCACCACTAAATGCGTTCCTCTTGTTGAGAATGTCTCTACTAATACTGGCTTCTATTTATTGATCGTATACTGTATGCCAGGCACTGTCCCAGCCGTTTACTGTACATTGTATTCAGGCCTCACGACAACCTTATTTATGGTAGATGCTTATATTTCCTTTGTATAGATGAGGAAACCAAAGTTTGCAGAGATTAAATAATTTGTTTAAGTTTGTAACACTTAGAAACGGTGAAGCGAATTCTAAAGCCTTTCTGCTTTGGATTGTACAGTTTTCCTCTATGTTTTCAAAGCGCCTTAAATTCCGGGTCTGCCCTAAAGCACTTTCTATGAGAGTGTGAACAGCATGTTGGTTCTAGAGCTCTTTTTAATATTCACGCACTCGTAGTAGTGTTTGGGATCCACACGTTCCGCTTTAAACTTCCCTGAAATGCAGTCAGTGTATTATGGACAAGGGTGGTGCTGTCATTATCGTAGCTTCTAGCACAAAGTAGTAAGTGCTTACAAAATATTTGCTGCATGGATGAAAACAGTGACAGACCGAGAGGTGGCATTAGCGTGGGGGGCTATTCACAGAAGAATTCATTTCCTTTGGAATGTGAAGCAGGAACTTTTCCCCCATTACAGCATGCTGCAGGGCAGGGCCGGAATCCAGGCTTTGATTAACATCACCCACGCTCTTTTTTGTTGTCTAGCTTTACAACCACAAGTTACTGCCAGCTGAAAAGGATGATGGGGAGTGATGATGAATGCATTTCCATTTGCTGCAAAGAAAATTTTAGACAGTTTCACTCATTTTAAACCGAGATAAAAAGGCCGCTTTGAAACGAAGAGTAAATTAATGGCTACCAAGTAAGTGGTTATCAGATTCCTGCTCCAGACGTCACCTCAGGTGGTGCTGCCCGTGGTCATCGCTGCCAGGTCACAGTTCCGTCTCAGATAGTTTCTGCCCTGGGGATGGGGGGTGGGGGGTGATGGGAGAATTCCAGGGTTCTTAAGGGTCTTTTCTTTCCATCCCCGAGTTGTAGGTTTTAGATCTAGGTGTTACTTTCCCTGAGACTGCTTAGGGTTTCTTAGGCCATCAAGGTCAAATGCAAACCAGACTTTTGGAATTATCTGCCGTGGGTCCTCATGCCCCTGGAACGTATTACACAAACGAACGAAACTGTTTTGAGTAGGCTCGCATCTCCGATTCCCACCCCCAGCTGCTAAGGCTGTGAGGGGGGCATATTGAATTGTGGTTGCAGAGTAATTGGTGATTCTTGATTATTTTTGACTTTATTATGTTTTTTTTTAATTTTTTTTAACGTTTATTTATTTTTGAGACAGAGAGAAACAGAGCATGAATGGGGGAAGGTCAGAGAGAGAGGGAGACACAGAATCTGAAACAGGCTCCAGGCTCCGAGCTGTCAGCACACAGCCCGACGCGGGGCTCGTACTCATGGACCGTGAGATCATGACCTGAGCCGAAGTCGGACGCCCAACCGACTGAGCCGCCCAGGCGCCCCAGACTTTATTACCGTTTTTTATGGTTGCCTCTCAAGATCACTGCGGCAGTATATTACAGAAAAATTTCATTAGTCCCTTAATACTGTAACCTGATCGTTAGTAATAAGATCTCTGGGCTCAGGTGAGCAGGTCAGTGGTCACTGGTATGCTTTAATAATTATTAATGATTTCATTTGTGGCTGTTTGGTATTGGATGTGGTTGTGTTGGCTGAATGCTGTATGATGGGCATTAGGATTACCTCCTCCTGTCAGGGAGTGAGTGACTAAAATACAATTTCTTTAATTAACAACTGCGCAGGGTGCTTTTTGATGCTTCCAGTCGTGCCGTCTTATAAAATAAGAGAAACGGGATCCCGTGGCCAGCTAGAATCATTAAATGTTTATTACATGCCGATTCTCGTGCTCAGGACTTTGTGTCTGTTCTTTCGAGTTTAACCCTTTCTGCAGGCCTGTTAAGGGCTATCATGCCAGCCTCACAGTTAGGGACACTGAGGTCTGTGGAAGGGACGTAGACTGCCCGTGTCGCACAGTAACTGGACCTGGGATTTGGACCTGGGCACCCTGACCTCAGGGCCGTAGCCCTTGGCTGCTGTGCCGCGCATCAAGCCCGGAGGCCTTGCTGGGTGTGGAATACAGCGCTCTTGAGGGCTTCACTCCTGAGGTCCACCACGTACGTCATTTCCTGTTGGAGCGTGTATACATGCAGGGTTTTCCATTTCTGTTCTAGTGCAACTTTCATCTTTAGTTTCAGTGGTTGCCAGTTGGTTTCTTGCAAAACATTTTCGGCTTTTAGCATTTAAAAAGATTTTTTTGTAATCTTTATTTATTTTTGAGAGAGTGAGAGAGAGACAGTGAGAGCAGGGGAGGAACAGAGAGAGGGGGAGACACAGAATCGGAAGCAGGCTCCAGGCTGAGCTGTCGGCACAGAGCCCGACGCGGGGCTCGAACCCACGAACCGTGAGATCATGACCCGAGCCGAAGTTGGACGCTTAACCGACGGAGCCACCCGGGTGCCCCCAGCTCTTAGCATTTTTATTCAGATGAGAGGATTGGGTCACCTTGCTGACTGCCATGTGTGCTTCAAAGTCGGGGGTAGTCAGACCTTTATACTGGTAGAAACAAAAACCTTAAAGCATTCATACTTTATTTTGGGTCATGTTATAATTTGGGGGGCAGAATTGCCTTGAAGTTTATCTTAGTTATGGAAATTAATTTCTGTTCTTTAAAATGTACAGACGGGGAAGTTCTGGAAGCATCCTGTGAAGAAGAGAAAAAATCCACTCAGAATTTAAAATTGGCCATGGAGGGGGCGCCTGGGTGGCACCTGGGTGGCTCAGTCAGTTGAGTGTCCAACTTCGGCTTGGGTCATGATCTCAGGGTTCACGGGCTCGAGCCCCTCATCGGGCTCTGTGCTGACAGCTCGGAGCCTGGAGCCTGCTTCCGATTCTATGTGTGTCTCTCTCTCTGCCCCTCCCCTGCTTGTGTTCTGTTTCTCTCTCAAAAATAAATGTTAAAAAATTAAAAAATAAATAAAATTGGCCATGGACAGTTTAAAAAGGGGGTGTGGAGAGAGCAGGGATAATCCATATGTGGGCTGTTGAAGTCAAGGAGTCTCACGTTATTTTGTCCTAGAGTCCACCTTTATAACACTATTACTGGGAAATACTTGATTTATCTTTTTCTGAACACTCTGATTTTTGGAGCACAGTTTCTAAATTCACAAAATAATCTTTATACAACAAGATGTTATTGTATTTTGGGATTATATGCTCATTCTGAATTTTAACAAATTTTAACTAGCTGAAATGAGTTTTATATCTTTGAGGTGATATAATTAAAAAAAAATTTTTTTTTTTTTTTTTTTTAATTTGCAGAAAGGTGGGGGTTGGACAGGTCAGTAGGTATCTAAGAAAGCAGCTACTGGGTTTTCTTTATCATATACGAAGTGTTAGCCTTTGCATTTTACTACGAAAGGGGCATTCGCTTCAGCCTGAACTTCATCTTTCTTGCGAAAACCTATACATGTAAGCACACTTTTGGAACAGTAAACAGCTTGAGCTACTGTATATGCTACAGTTTTATTTGGAATCTTTTTAGCTGAATAAGGAAGGAGTATAGTTGACTGTACCAGCTGTGGTATTCATGATAAAAATGATCTGATCTAGCCGCCTGCAGCAGTGACCTGCTTGGTGGTGAACACACTCTAGGGTCGTGAAAAGCAGGAAGGGAACCGGCTTGGGGCCGGGTATCAGGTACTCCAATGTTAACTCAGATCCTGGGCTGGAAGCTTTGTATTATTTTCTCTTTTTTTTTTTTTTTTTTAATTTTTTTTTCAACGTTTATTTATTTTTTGGGACAGAGAGAGACAGAGCATGAACAGGGGAGGGGCAGAGAGAGAGGGAGACACAGAAATCGGAAACAGGCTCCAGGCTCCGAGCCATCAGCCCAGAGCCCGACGCGGGGCTCGAACTCACGGACCGCGAGATCGTGACCTGGCTGAAGTCGGACGCTTAACCGACCGCGCCACCCAGGCGCCCCTATTTTCTCTTTTTAAAGATGAAGAAACTGGAATTTGAGAAGCGGATGGCTTGTGTTTGTGGAGAGAACTGCCAGGTGCAGAGCTAGGGTTCCACCCTGGGCCCCCCACCTGGGGCTCTGACTCCGAGGCCCGGATGCTCTGTCCTGTCCTGTGCTGTCTTCTGTCTTCGTTCCATTTTCACGCTTTGACCTCTGCTGGAAGGCTTTCATTCCGTTTCTTTTCTTTTACTGGTTATCCTAAGGAAGTTAAGGACAGTAGGATCAGCCTCTTTCTGATACACACTGCTTTATTGGCATTACAGTTCTGGGACTTGATCTTTTAACCCCAGAAAATGACATAGTGTTTGGATTTACCCATATGCATTTATCTTTTTTTTCTTTTTCTTTTTTTTTTTTTTTTTTCCTTCTGACCATTCCTTCGTGTGTATCAACAGTACGATGAATTGTTTTTTAATGCTTCTCCCCTTTAGGGCTTTATGTGGGAGGGTTTCTGCTCTGCACCTGGCATACACCCACCGGTTTGCCTCCCGTGACCTTTTCCTCTAGCTTCTCCTCTCCCCTCTTCAAGTTCTAGCTCCCCTCTTCAAGTTCCGTGCGGATGCGCATAGGACATGCTGGTTTCAGAACTAACTCGCCTCTAGGTGTGTGCTTTCTTACCATTTCCGCCTTGGAACATTTCTCTGGCTTTACAGCTAGCTCTGCCCTACGTTTTAAAAAGCATTTTGAAATCTGTAAGACAGCCTCTCTGGGCGCTCTCCGGCCATCAGGTTTCTGCTGCCAGAACCAGAAGTCCGCCTTGTCCTTGTGCCTGGCTGGAGTGTTTTGCACCGAACCTGGGGGTGGGGGAGGACTTGCATACCCATTCTTAACGAACTAGCAAAGCTCTTTCGTTGAGAATCATAGGAAATAACTCGTGAGCCACCCGCGCACCCTGGAAATGACTGGTTTGAGGGGAATGATGGGGTTTAGGACGCGCTACCCCAAAGTATGGCACCTTGGCATGTTGGATATTTTAAGCTGAAGGAATTTGAGGAATGGCAGGTGCAGGCAGGACTTTCTGACCTTCCCCCGAAACAGGTCACAGACCCTCACGCGAGGGGTGCCCTCCCTGTGCCCAGAGGAGAGGCGCACCCTTCTCTGAGGGTGAGGGATGCCAAGGGGAATTGAATGAACAGTCTTTGCTAAGGTTCCCCAGTTTACTATTCCTAGCTTTTATCTTCCTTTATCTTATCGTGTTTTCCCATGATTGTTTTCGTCATACCCAGTATGAAAAGTTAGGTTTAACCGTTTCTTTGGTCTTAATTTCCTTACAGAGGCTCCTCTGTCACATAAAACTTACGTTTAAAACAAATAATATGCCTTTCTTTGTTAATCTGTCTTTTGTCACAGAGACCCAGCCAAAAATTTAGAAGAGTAGAGAGAAAAGGTATTTTTCCTCCCTTGCAGTTTCTGGTGACCATGAGGGGCTGGCTGGGACCCTGCTCACTCCAGAGTCTGCAGACGGGATCTTGGGAGAACTGGCCAAAGTCCATGAAAGGCTGGAATTCTTGCCGCGGCCAGCTGTCTCACATCTTCGTGTAGTGCCTGGCCTACGCCAGAGAGAAAACGGTAAGTGCTTATCTTTGTCCCTTCTGTTCCAAATTCAGACTAGCAGGGGGAAACGGTTGTAGAAACTAGATGTTTGAATTGTGACTCTTGTGGATTTGATTTTGGGCAGCCATTTGTTGACCCTTTCCCTCCAGGGACTCCCCCACACTCTTGCTGTCCTGGTCCTCCTGTGTGTCTCATCTCTCGCCCTGAAAGCTTGGCGTGGCTTTCCACCACGGGGCGTGCAGGTTATACACTTGTGTGTGTAGGGCTCAGTTGTCGGGCTGGGGTCCCCAGGAGCGTGGCTGGACACAACTGTGAGTTGCACCCCATTTGTGGCTAATCCCACCCCTCCCCCAAACTGGTGCCACCTGTCAGCCGTGTTGTCAGCGTCTCTTCTTGGCTGTTTCTGGCTCTGGATGGTGGGAGGATTCCTCTGCACCCTCGTTGCGAAGCTGGTTGTATCCGTGTCTGAGCCGTAAAAGGCTCATTGGTTTTAAGTCATAAAAGGCTTATTATCAGTTTGGAATCACTTGAAACAGGTGCAGCTTTGGTTTAAAAAAAAAAAAAAAAGTCGGGGTGGGGGCAGTTCATGACTGTCAGGGGTATTTGTTGTCTGTCCTGTCTGAAACCTGGTAAGATATTTTAAAGGAGGTCTTAAAAAAAAATACATGGTCAGAAGTTGCCCTCCTTGGAAGCTGATTTTTTTTTTTTTTTTAAGTCGGCCCTTCTCTCTGATCCTGCTCCTCCCGTGGGAGCTCCTAACCCTTCTCCAGCTCCTGCCCACCGTGTGTCACCAGCATCCTCTATGTCCCTTTGTGTCGGCGCGGTTTTGCCGAGGATAATTTGGAATGTCGTTGGCTTCTTTAGGACACTTAGAATGGCAAACTGCTCCTCTGAGACATCTGTCTGCCTGTGGCTTCTCCTCCTCTGTCTTCCTCTTGCTCCCTTGCTCCTCCATTCAGTCCCCTGGGTCCCTCAACAGGTAACCCCCCCCACCCCGGCCCCTATCTCATCCATCCTTCTGTCCATGCTGCCAGACCTCTTTCCACTCCAGCTCCACAGACACTTGAACTTCAGACTTCCTAGCATTATCAGGCTGAGAAGAAAAAAGGCCAATTGGAAACTGATGTAATATTTTATCTGCTCAGATGCGCAGTGGAGACTGCACTAAACGTCTCTTCAGTCACTTGTGTAAAATGTAGCTTACAGCCCTCATAAGATTACCAGTCAGGGCAAATAAAACTCCTCTAAGCCTTCTCCAAAAATATTAGTCAAAGCATTAGCCCTCATCGTGAGGAGGTAACCCCCAATTTACCCTCTTTGTCACAAACACAATTCAGATAAAAATATAAAATGGATAAAAACCAGTGAGTTTGTTTTATTATGTTTTACGGACACATCGCTAAAATTTTATTTTTTTAAATTTTAGAGAGAGAGTGTGTGTGAGCAGGGGAGAGGGGCAGAGGGAGAGGGAGAGAGAATCTTTTTTTTTTTTTTAATTAAAAAAAATTGTTTTTTTAATTTATTTTTGAGACAGAAAGAGACAGAGCATGAGCAGGGGAGGGGCAGAGAGAGAGCGAGACACAGAATCAGAAGCAGGCTCCAGGCTCTGAGCTGTCAGCACAGAGCCCAACGCAGGGCTCAAACTCATGAACCGTGAGATCATGACCTGAGCTGAAGTCGGATGTTCAACCGACTGAGCCACCCAGGCGCCCTGGGAGAGAGAGAGAATCTTAAGCAGGCCCCAGGCTGAGCCGATGCAGGGCTCTATCCCATGACCCTGGGATCATGACCTGAGCCGAAATCAAGAGTCAGATGCTTACCTGACTGAGCCACCCAGGTACCCCACCGCTAAAATTCTAGAGTGGAAGCTGTGAAATCTTTGTGTTTGTATGCATCTGTAGGTTATGTGTATGTGATATTTTTCTATCTCAGGAAAGTATTACCAGGTTCATTTATACAATCTCTTAAAGGAGGTCTTTTCAAGTTGGCTTGGAGATAAATGAGCACTTACATAAATTCAAGTATTGCTACAACTCTGCTGCAACTCTAAGGAATATAGAAACTGACACAAGCCTTTTATTTTAAAGGTCACATGATCTGGGTTAACCTCTGGTAAATAAAGCTAGCTTTAAGATTGTTAATAAAATCAAAACAGATAAATTTTTAAGGTTGTCAGCCTTAAATATAATGCAGCCATACAGTTTTTTCCTACCTGGGTTTACTGGTCACATGAGCTTATGTTATCTCTACTAAATGCATAGGATTATGAAAATATAAATCCAACCTAAGAGCAAAAGGTACAATCAAAATAAATTGATATATGTCAAGGACAACAGTAAAATAAAAAAAAAAAAAAAAAGAAAGAAAGAAAGACGGGAGACATCAAGTATTTTTCATGCCTGCCTGATTTGTCCACAAGAAAAATCATTTAAAATGATGGATAGTTTTCTTTAATATCTCACAAAATTTTCATGATTGATTCAGGCATACTTGTTAAGAACAAGTGAATTAATGTAAGAGAGGTAAAAGTTTATGAGCTTTTTAAAAACAATCTTGTTGTATAATATGTGTACTTTAAAAAAATTTTTTTTAATGTTTATTTTTGAGAGAGAGAGAGGCAGAGCACAAGTGGGGAAGGGGCAGAGAGAGAGGAAGACACAGAATCGAAAGTAGGCTCCAGGCTCTGAGTGGTCAGCACAGAGCCCGACGTGGGCTTGAACTCAGGAGCCGGGAGATCATGACCTGAGCTGAAGTCGGATGCTTAACCGACTGAACCACCCAGGCTCCCCTGTCCACTTAAAAAGAGTTTCCAAAAATTTTTTGATAACTTGAAACATTAAAGCTATACTAAGTTAAATGATGGATGTTCACTGAATATCTAGACCATTTCCAAATAAGATAAAGCACTGGAATACTAACTGCAGAACATAAATGTATGTACTTTTTGCTTCTTAAATTTTATAGAGAGACAAGAGATATTTATGTGCATCTATTTAGCAAACATGTCCTTTGTCACATCCAAAAGTTGTACTTAGAGGAAGCATATGCCTCTAGAAACTGAAGTAATGAATTCATAGATTTGCTAGTTTACTACAGGATGTTAGCATGTGGCAGACAGCTCATAATTGCCTGCTTCCTAGTTTTCACTGAAAATTAGGGTTACTGAGGGTTAAACATTCTTATAGATTGTGTAAATGAAGCTACTAGAAATAATAAAGACAAAGAAGAAAAGTATGCAAACTATGCAAGGAAAATGTGTTTATGATAAGAAAAAGTATATAAGCTGTAAAGGATATATTTTGTTAGGAGAGAAAGTAATTTGTCCTAATATAGGATATGGCTGGCTGTTCTAGAATAGAAAAATGAAAACTAGGTAGATGCATTTTTTAGAAGTTTGTAGAAGGGTTGAGGAAAAGGGATTTTATTGTGTTGCCAAGCTGCCAAGATTGAATAGCTTTATTTGTAAATTAAAAGAAAAGATGAACCTTAATATCAGAAGTATACTGATGTAAAACTAGAATGGTGAATTTTCTTGGCTTATTGTTGTGCTTTCATTAAGAAATTGTAAAAAGATTTTTTCTTTATGTTTTAAGTAATTTTCCTGGGGAACCAAAATTTTGTTATCAGAATGATTTCCTGGGCTTCATGTTGTGCTTATCAGGTCTTTGGTTACTTAAGAAAACAAAATCTTCTCAATATTAAAACAGCTAAGGGTTTTTTCACAACTATGTTACCTTCTGTATCTGGCTTTAGGAACTTTTGTCATTTTGGTTAAATAGATAATTAAGTATTAGAATGATCTATGGTGCTATTTGATCAAGCATTCAAATCTGTTGACGGTTTTGACCAGTTTTCCAAAATCTAATTCTAGATAAAGTCTTGGTGACTTAAACTGACTTGAGCTTTTAAAGAAAGTCCCTGGAAAATCTCGAAGGATTTGTTTCTCACTTTGTAAAAGAGAGAGATGTTAAACTAATTGGGCTTATTTGCTGTATTAAACTGTGTTGGAAGTATTGTCAAATCAAGTGACGATAAGCTTTCTTTAGGTTATAATGTATGGATATGTACTATTAATATAAATATTTCCGAATTGTATGAAGTTCATGGAAATTCATCAGCACTTTTGATGTTTATGAGGTGTTCAGCATCAGGTTATCAGTCATACTTCTGGTTATTATGTAACTGAAGTACAGTGCCTTGTCAGTTACGTCGGAATGACCTCATCAGACCTTTAACCAGGGCCATTTTACGGTCTTGTGTCGTGTACGGACTGGTGGTGGTGGTGGTGGTGGTGGTGGTGTTTAACTCCTGATCCTTGTCTGAAAGTGTTTACAATCAGCTACAGGCCACAGTGCCCAGTGATGCCCTCCCATGAATGACTTTGAGACCATGCCAGTGGTCTGAGTAATTTTCCAAACTGATGAAGTTTGCGGGTTCCTAAAACTGCTGATCAAAGATCAACCAGAAGAAGAATTAATTACATGAGACTGAACTGCTGAGGAGAGTTATAATTTTTTTTGACAACTTGTTGTTTGAAACATTGCTCATTCTTTAATATTTGGTTTTTCTCTTAAACTGTCTGTTACTTATAGCAGTTTGGTAAAGTATACTTTTGTGAACGGAGATGAAACAATGACTTTTTCTCCCTCCCTTTTTCTCCCTCCCTCCCTCCCTGGTCCTTCCAGAACCCCGGGACTCTTACTGCCTTTTTATTTTCATGGCAATATCGTTATTTGCATAGGTCCTACAAGAATCTCTTTTCCTTGTAATAGGATGTCATTGAAAGCTTTGGTGATATTACCGATGTTGACTCGACTGTCATATTTGAGAATGATGTGTACAATTAGATGTGACCGGACGGTTTTAAGGAACTAAGATGGTCTTTATAGAGCGGTGGTAATGAAACTCTCTTGGGGGAAAAACTGGCCTGGTATCTGGCTTACAGGTTTCCCAGCCTTATAAGTGGGTAAGGAATGTCGCTTCCTGGGAGGCCCAGGAACCTTAAAATATTTTGGGACCCTTAGGAAGAGAGGAATTCAGCCAAATCTATAGGTGCTGAAGGCAAAATACAGTGGCAGTTTCCTGGCTTGGCTTCCCAGCCATGAGAAACTTTGGAAGCCGAGAGTCCTTAAAAGTTGCAGCAAAGCAAACTTAAAAATCTCAGTCACTTTGACCACAGAACACAAATGGTGTAGCTGCACTTGTGTAAATAATCAGGCCACTTATTGAGGCTAGGCTTATTTTGCAAACAAATACTTTCTTACCTTTGATAGAAATGGGAGTGACTAAAGAGAGAAAAATAGTATTTCAGGAGCTAACTGTAGTCGATTGAGTTGAAGGTTTTCATTAGGAAATTGTAAACTTTCTTAAAGTATCTGTCTATAGAGTGGGCTGGATCCTGAGTTCTTCTGGTTTTCTGAGTACCTGGCTGTAAGACTCCAAATTAACATTTCTAATTTTTTCCCTACCCTTTCGCTTTGGGACCATTCAGAACTAAAACTGTCCTTTTCTTGAACCCTGCAAGCTGAGGCTAGCTGACCTGATGTGACCCAGCAGGTCATGTGTGAGCTCCCTTCCTGCCTGTAGCTGTGTGAGCCACTCGGGAAGTTCATGGGGTCACCTGATGGCCTCACACAGACGTTCGAACTGCAAAGCCGGAGGATCTGTTGCAATGTCGCCCCTGTCCTCACTCCACCGTCTGAAAGATGCTTTGAGCCGAGCAGGTAGAATCTTACCTGACTGCCTTCTGGACTCAGAAACTGAGTTGATAGTTTGTTCTAACCATCTTTGTTTTCCTCCTGCTTCTAGGGAAACGTCCCTTCTTAAAGGCCTGATTGTTCACACCATACAGAGACCTAATGGGGGGGGGGGGGGGGACCTACTCACACCTGCACTACCACCTCCTGAAACGAGACGCTGTTCACTGGGTCACTAGGTTAGAGGACAGTCCACCGGCTCGGTGTGTGGACTGTGAAACCTGCTGGGAAAGTTCCACACGGGAGAATGACGGGCTTCAGGACGTGCTACCCCAGAATATGGCCCTTTGGCACGTTGAATTTTATAAACGGAAGGAATTCGAGAAATGGCACGTGCAGGGAGGACTGCTTGACCTTCCCTGAAGCGGGTCTAGACCCTCAAATGGGAGGTGCCCTCCCTGTGCCGGAGGAAAGGAGTACCCTTCTCTCCAAAGAGGAGGGACGCTGAGAAGACTGTTTCCCCATTTACCCCTCTCGGCTCACATTCCTTTTTGTCCTGTTGCATTTTTTTTTTTCATTTTCTCTTTACTTTTGATCAAACCTAGTATAAAAATTTAGTGTAACTATTTCTTTGGTCTTCATTTCCTTATGAAGCTTCCTGTATCACGTAAAGTTTGGATGAAGTAGATTTGTGTGCTTTCTTTCGTGAATTTGTCTTATAGAGGCCCGTCTGAGAACTTAGAGAGGTAAAAGGGAAATGGATTTTCTCCCCCATAAGACCCACCAGGTGACTTCCAAAAAACTTTTGAATACTCCCCTTTCCGGAGGCTTTTTTTTTTTTAATGTTTGATTTATTCTTGAGAGAGAGAGAGAGAGACAGAGCATGAGCAAGGGAGGGACAGAGAAAGAGAGGGACACAGAATCCGAAGCAGCCTCCAGGCTCTGAGCTGTCAACACAGAGCCCGACATGGGGCTCGAACTCACGAGCCATGAGATCATGACCTGAGCCGAAGTCCGATGCTCAGCCTACTGAGCCACGCAGGTGCCCCGCCCCCCTTTTGTAATTTATTTATTATTTTACATCCAAGTTAGCATATGGTGCAACAATGATTTCAGGAGTAGATTCCTTAGTGCCCCTCCCCCCTCCCACAACCCCTCCAGCAACCCTCAGTTTGTTCTCCATATTTATGAGCCTCTTTTGTTTTGTCCCCGTACCTGTTTTTATATTATTTTTGTTTCCCTTCCCTTATGTTCACCTGTTTTGTCTCTTAAAGTCCTCATGTGAGTGAAGTCATATTATTTTTGTCTTTCTCTGACTAATTTCACTTAGCATAATACCCTCCAGTTCCATCCACATAGTTGCAGATGGCAAGATTTCGTTCTTTTTGATTGCCGAGTAATACTCCATTGTATATATGTACCACATTTTCTTTATCCATTCATCTGTTGATGGACATTTGGGCTCTTTCCATACTTTGGCTGTTGTTGATAGTGCTGCTATAAACATTGGGGTGCATGTGTCCCTGTATCCCTTGGGTAAATACCTAGTAGTGCAGTTGCTGGGTCATAGGGTAGTTCTATTTTTAATTTTTTGTGGAACCTCCATACTGTTTTCCAGAGTGGCTACCCCAGTTTGCATTCTGTCTGGAGGCTCACTTTGACTATACTTTTAAGGAAGAAAGAAAAGTCTGAAAACAGATTTCTTTTTAACATTTATTTATTTTGAAGGGGGGAGGGGCAGAGAGAGAGGAGAGAGAGGGAATCCTAAGCAGGCCCCACACTGTCAGTGTGGAGCCTGACACGGGGCTCAGTCCCATGAAATCATGAGATCATGAGCTGAGCTGAAACCAAGAATCGTATGTTGAACTGAGTGAGCCACCCAGGCGACCCCAAAAGGATGAACATTAAGTAAGTCCTTCTGGACTGTCTACCTTTTTGTTGAGGGACATTTCACGGACTCTGGTCCTGGGTTAACAGTATTTAATAGTGGGGTGTCCCCCCCCCCCACTAGGCTGTAGGACCATTTTTCTACATTTGCAAACTGTGAGCGGGGGCCCGGGGGGAGGGGGAGGATTGGCCCGAGGAGGGGTTGGAGGACGGGCTCAGGCTGGGGTCTTGCTGGGCCTTGTTCTGGAGAGCTGACGCCCCTTTCGCTGCTCCCTGCTTTCCTCGGGTGGACACGGCTCCGCCACGACCCACACTACGGTATGAAGCATGGAATTCACTTCACGTGCCCCAGGTGGGCTCTGAATCCACCTGACGGCATCCAGATTCGTGTTTCCTCCGCGACTGTGGGTGCGGTGGAAGTGGAGCCAGACGACGTGGGCCTGACTCTTGGCCTGTCCTCTGATTTGTGGCTCTCTGAGCAAGTAGTTCTCAATCTTAGTGAAGGGATTCCTCCTGCCGGTGGCTGTCGCAGCGAGGCCTGAAGGCGAGGCCGAAGGAGCCACAGAGCTGTGCGTGGCAGGCGCGAGGCTCGGAGGCGGGCGGGCGGTGTGCCGCGGTGCCCTTAACGCCGGTCCTGAGCGGGACCTTTTGTTACACGCGCTTATCTCCTTTTGTTCATTTCGGAGTTTAAGAACTTTTAATCATTTTCTTGCTGTTCAACCCTTGTCCTCGGAAGTTGGGGTATTTCTTCTCCATCCGAGAAAAGACTGTGAACAAAGCATGGCACCCTACCCTGTAGCGGGATGGATAGGCTAACTCTCGGGGGCTCATCGCTGCAGGAAGAGGCCGGAGGCTCGCTCTGGGCTCTCTGAGTTCTCTATCTGCCTCCAATGAAAAGGAATGAGGTAATAGATGGGAATCTGGAGGACGCAGATGCGGAAACGAGGGATGTGGGGGTAGCAGTTGGGCAAACAGGAATGCAGACTTGGCGGTTGAATGGCGAATTCAGAAAAGGAGTTTGGTCTGTGTCCAAGGAAAGATAACGTAGACGTGATGGGGTGCGTGGGCCTCTCCGTTGAGACGTCTTGTCAGAGCCAGTAGCGTACCCCTGACGTGTCCTGCAGGCCGCCTGCTTTCCAGATGCTACGCTGTTTGTGTCGCGTACGTAAGTCCACATTCATATACGCAGAGATGGTAGTTAGGACTTTATGGTTGAAGATAATGCCCGTATCCTTCTCTTTAATAAGCAAAGTATATCCTTCAGGTTCGTTTTTCTGAAAGTATTTGACTCTTCTCTTGGTAAGATTACATATGAGTTACTGATACTGGGCAAGTTACTCAATTCCTCCCCCACCCTTTTTTTTTTTAAGTTTATTCATTTTGGGAGAGAGAGCATAAGCAGGGGAGGGACAGAGAGAGGGAGAGAGAGAATCCCAAGCAGGCTCTGTGCTGTCAACGCAAAGCCTCATGCAGGGGCTCGAACTCATAAACTGTGAGGCCATGACCCAAGCTGAAATCAAGAGTCAGACGCTCCCTGACTGAGCCACCCAGGTGCCCCCGAGTTACTCAACTTCTGGTGAATGTTCACTGTTTTTTTATCAGCGCCAAAAATAAAATGTTGCGGGGTTGTTGAGATGAAAAATCATATGTTAAAGTACTGGGTACTGGGGCGCCTGGGTGGCTCAGTCGGTTGAGCGTATGACTTCAGCTCAGGTTATGATCTCATCGTCCATGGGTTTGAGCCCCGCGTCGAGCTCTGTGCTGACAGCTCAGAGGCTGCTTCCCTGCTTCCCTGTCTCTCTCTCTCTCTCTCTCTCTCTCTCTGCCCCTCCTCCACTCATGCTCTGTCTCTGTCTCTCAAAAATTAATAAACATTAAAAAAAATTAAAAAAAGTGCTGGGTACAGTGGCAGCATTAACAGGAACCAGTTAATGGTGGTTAATTTTTATCTAGGTTAATTTTATCTAATTAATTTTTATCTAGGTAAAAGTGTTCATGTGTAGCTATTTGTGTGTCATTGAGAATAAGTTCCTTTGATATGAGCATTCCACATTCCCATCTTGTGGGTTTCAGTGTTGGTTTTTAGGCTAAATATCTGTTATGCTCTTTCATAGATAGATTTCTGAGAGTGCAGACACTGCATTCTGCTGGGTTGTACACCCGTTGTCAGAAGCAGCTTCACGGAACAAAAGGTGATTTCAGATTTTGAAAGGGTCACTTATTCTTTAATTTTACTTGGGTTATATTTGGATCCTTGACCAAGGTATTGAATAATCTTCTCAAACCCAGTTGGAGTCATCAGGACCATGAGATACACCGGTCGTGCTGTATTCTCCCTGTACCGGAGTCATCGTCTCCTCCCTCCACCATTGGTAATACAACTGAAGTGAGCTTTCCAGCTCTGATCACCACTGCTGCGCTCAATGAAATGGACGGTGGGAATAAGTTGTTGCCTTGCAAACATTTAAAAACTTGTTCTGTACTTCAAAAATCTGTTTCATTTTCAGTAAATGTACTGAAGTGGTAATGTCTGAGCAGACTTTCAGATCCACTTGGGACCAGAACTTTGTTCTCATGTGGAAGGAAAAATTTCTTAAACCATTTAACACATGGGAATGACTAATGACAACAAGACAAAGCTTGCCTTCCCTGGAAGATGGAACAGCATAGTGGAAAGAGCCCAGGGATGGAAACCAATGTACGACCTCTACCTGCCCTTGTTTTCACTAACTGGCTGGAGGAACCTAAAAGCAACACTTTTGATTTCTCAGTTTTTGTTATTATTAGTGTAAAATGAGGGATTTGGAATTAAATACTGAGAGCGCCTTCCATACCTGGATAGATGTGGATAGATGTTTATTACAGGGATTGGCTCACGCGGTTATACAGGTCGAGAAGTCCCACAAGCTGCCGTCTGTAAACCGTAACCAGGGCCGTTGATAGTGTCCTCAAGTCTAAGTCTGAAGGCCTGGGGATCAGGGAGGATGTTGATGGTTAAGTCCTCAAAGGAGTCCAGAGGCCTGGGGACCGGGAGCGCCAGCGTCTGAAGGCAGGCAGATGGATGACCTAGATCAAACACAGGGTGAATTCACCCTTCCTCTGCCTTTCTGTTCTGTTCAGGCTCTCAAAGGATTGATAATGCCCACCCACATCGGCAAAAAGAAAACAGAAAAGACCACAGTCTTGTTTTACTCAGTTCACCGATTCAAATGCTCTTCCAGAAATGCCGTCACTGACATGCCCAGAAATAAGGTTTTGCCAGCTGTCTGAACATCTCTTAGTCCCCTGAACCTGACACACAAAATTAGCCATCACAAGTCCACCCCTTGTCAACTTGGCACTTGTACGCATCTCCTCAGAGATATTTGGTGTTGCTGTGTTTGTGCGTATTAATACATGTGAGCAAAGAATTTCGCTTCATATGGACATTGGCTTTATGTATGTAGACATGTAAACACAATTATAACAAGATCAGGAAATACTCATGACCATTGCAGACTTATTTCTGTACTTGGTCACGTGGTCATAGCTGATATTTATACCCTTCTTCTATTGCCCATTCTGTGTACCCTTCAGCAAGCGCCTCAGCTCGTTGTGGTTCTTTACCTAATGGAGTGGCCCAAACCTTCATTCCTGAAGGATCTGGAGTGTTAGTAGTGCCACCTGGATTGCGTTGTAGTTTTCCATTGATCTTAATTACGGCACTACTAAGGGATAGCCTAGGGGATGTCCTGTATGCCAGACATGCTTTTACCTCCATTGTGGGTAGTAGTCCCTTTTCTCCTAGAGAGTGTGGATCAGTCACCCTAGCCAACACCACAGCTCCCTTCCTTGCCCAAAGGAAAGGGACCCAGAGTGGCCAAGTGGCAGTCTTAATTCCCAGTTCAACAAACCGTGTCTATGGGTGCATGGTATTTCTCCCTTTAGAACTAGGTCCTCTAGGTCAGCAGAGCATAAAGTCATGAGAACAGGAAACAAAAAGTATGCTAGTAAGTCAGTAGGGGTAATAGTGGTATTGTGTCCATTTCTACCTGTGGATTCCTGGACCCCCGCACCATGAATCCTGGCATCAGGGTAGGGATCCCGATTATTGGATGCTGATTCAGAATGTGGACAGTCTTCTGGTGACCCTTGTCAGCACCCTGCACGGTGTTGCCAGTACCTAGCTGGCCCTGTAACCAAGTCTTCAAAACGCCATTCCACTGTTGTAGCGGAAAGCTAGCGCCTTCAGGATGGTGTGGAACTTGGGAAGACCTGTGAATTCCAAGAACGTGGGCCCATCGGTGGCATTTCTTTTGCCATGACGTGAGTTCCCTGATCAAAAGCAATGCTGTGTGGAATACCATGACAATGGATAAGGTATTTTATAAGTCCACAGATGGTAGTTTTGGCAGAAGCGTTGTGTTTAAGGAGGGCAAGTCAATATCCAGGGTGTTTATCCCAGGAGGGTGTGGATTTGTAAACTGGCGTCAGTCCGGGAATCGACTGGGGGACCGTGGCTCTGTTTGTTGTTAGTTTTTCAAAGATAACCACTGTTTATATAGAGGAAAAAAGAATTGTGTGTATGGGTACACAGAGACATGTAAAATTGATTCTGCTTTATTTCCTGCTTTTCTTATTTAATATGTTGTAAAAATTTTTTCTGTGCTGAGTCAGAGGGTGCTGTTTATTCTCCAACATCCACTTTCCATTCGCCCTTTACTAATAGAATCCTTTTTTTTTTTTAAATGATTGTCAGCAATTTTTACTTTTTATTTTTATTTTTGGTGAAAAAACTCCTCTACTTTACTGTTTTTTTTTTTTTTTTTAATTTAAATCCAAGTTAGTTAACATATGGTGTAATGATGGTTTCAGGAATAGAATTTAGTGATTCATCACTTACATACAACACCCAGTGCTCATCCCGTGCCCTCCTTAATGCCCATCCCCCATTTAGTCCTTCCCACCCCACCAGCAACCCTCAGTTTGTTCTCTGTATTTAAGAGTCTCTTACAGTTTGTCCCCCTCCCTGTTTTTATCTTATTTTTGCTTCCCTTCCCCTATGTTCATCTGTCTTGTGTCTTAAATTCCACATGTGAGTGAAGTCCTAGGATATTTGTCTTTCTGACTGACTTCACTTAGCGCAACATACTCTAGTTCCATCCACGTTGTTGAAAATAGCAAGATTTCATTCTTTTTGATCGACCGTGGCTCTGTTTTCGTGTTTTGACTTACACTTTTGTTCACTCGACCTAGATCTTTTTGGCTTAAACAGATCAGGTAGAATTTGTATGTATTTCACTTCTAGCACCCCATAGTTAAGTGGCCAGTGCCGTAGGTCTGTGTGGATCTTGCCGTTCTGTTGGCTGTTTTGGCTGCTGTCCCTTGTGGTACCTACACCAGCCACACCCCCTTGTCTTTGGCTGCTGACTGAGAACTACCACTGGCAGCTGCCTCTCTGGGATCCAATTACTTCCATTGCGTTTAGGTTTTCCAGTTGAGGTGGTTGTGGTTCCCGGTGCAAGGAAGGACTGGCCAAAGGAGGAGAGCAATTAATGGAGCTCTTCAAGGATGCTGGGGCCCTCCCTCACGAATTTATTTCTCCAAGTATTGGTGAAAATTATGCCTTCTGGATCCACCCACACTGAGTGAGCTATCTTAAATGACATTCCCACTCTAACATTCCAATCTCCTTAAGCCTTTGAATTCCTTCCTTTGCATTAAACCAGGGGAGGTTGGGCATTTCCAGTCTGCTCACAGCAGGTTATCTTTTGATCCACCTTTCAGGTCAACTGGCCCTTGGAGCCTTTCTGACTCCCTGAGCTGCAACATTAAAAGCAGAATTTCTTTGTGAGCCCATATCAATAAATTCAGCCTGATCCAACCCTCGGTTTCTTAAATTTCCATTTTCACACATGTTCCCTGGATTTCTGTTTGTATAAATGAGAAAACCCAAGTAGTTGTTTTAAAATGTAGCACACTTCCTCTTGAGTCATACTTTGTACCTCACCTTTAGGGATCTGTTGGGCCTGGAGTCTAGTTGTAGGTCTAGAAACAAAGAGGTGGTGATGGGGAGTCCTGAGGAGAATCAGCATTGTCTTGCATGACAGCTGCCTCTGGGGATTAGGCGATGAGTTAATCTCCTCACACGGAGGTGGGAAGGTCCACACTGCTGTGGGTGGGGAAGCCACTGCTTCGGACACCCAAGACCGTTTGGTTAGATCCGATCCAGTTGTGCTGTATTTCGCAAGAAATGTTAAAGTATATATGTATTCCTCTTGTCACTTAGCATGATATAGTAGAATTAGGAAATAGAGACAGAATATACAGTTGAGCCCTAGCTGAATACTTATTAGCCGTGGGGCCTTTGGCAGATAGCTCTCTCAATTCCCTCGTTTAAAGCGTAGCTATGATAGTCCCTACCTGTGACCATGATTGCTAAGTGAACCTTAGTAGCCGTTGTTCTCCCCTTTGAGAATAGACTTCTCAGTCCGGTGTTAGCTAGCCCACGGGCACCCAGGTCTAGCTGCCTTCCCCTGCGAGTCGCACCTGGATAGGGCCCTGTGACTAGGTTTGGGGCATTGGGATTTGAAAGGCAGAACTGTGGGCAACTTTTGGGTTCTCTTAAGGACTTATTTGCCCTGGATGCCCTCATTTCCTGTTTCTCTTTGGCTGGGAAATGGCAAGAATTGAAGCAGAAGTCTTGGATCCAGCGACAGGCACGATGGAGGAAGACAACGGAACCGGCTGTCTGCCCCAGGCTCCTTGGAGCAGAGCTGCTCACTCCTTCGCTTTTGAACCGTTACGTGAGAGAGAAAGAAACCTGTCTTATTTAAGCCCCTGCATTTCTACATGTCTTTGTTACAGGTCCTTGCATTCCGCCTGGTGGCCCTAACGAAACACCACCTTAAAGAGTCGTAGGGTACCTACTGAATGTCAGAAAATATTTGCAAATCATATACGTGATAAGGGACTAATATCCAAATATATAAAGAACTTCTGCAACCCAATGGCAAAAAGCAGTGTGATTGGAAAATGGGCAGAGGGGCTGAAAAGACATTTTTCCAAAGAAGACCTCATCCAGATGGCCCACAGGTGCTTGAAAAGATGCTCAACGTCACTCATCATCAGGGATGCAAATCAAAACCACAATGAGGTACCACCTCACACCTGTTAGCTTGGCCGTCCTCCAGAAGACAAGCGGTAAGTTGGTGAGGATGTGGAGAAAAGGGAACCCTCATGCGCTGTTGGTGGGACTGTAGGTTTTTTCATGTTTCTACACATAAGTGTTACTTTTTTTTTAATGTATTATTGGGGGGGGGGGGGGGCTGTAAATTTGTGCTGCCACTGTGGAAAAGTGTGAAAAAGTAAGGAAGTTCCTCAAAAGATTGAAAATAGAGCTGCTGTACAATCTAGCAATTCCACTTCTGGGTATTTATCTGAAGAAAATGAAAGCACTAATTCAAAAGGTATCTGTACCCCCATGTTCGTCGCAGCGTTATTTATAGTGGCCAAGATGTAGAAGCAACCTAAGTGTCCATCGATGGATAAGTAAAGAAAATACGATTCTGTGTGCGTGTGTGTATAAAAACTGCTCAGCCATAGAAATGAAATCTTGCCATTTGCGACAACACTAACAGATGCTGAGAGCATCGTGCTAAGTGGAATAAGTCCGACAGAAAAAGACAAATACCATACGATCTCACATGTGGAATCTAAAAATGAAAACCTGAGCTCATGGATATAGGGACCACACCGGTGGTCGTCTGAGGCCGGGGGTGAGGGTGGGCAAAATGGGTGAAGGGGGTCAAAAGATATAAATTTCCGGTTATTAGTAAGTCATGGGATGTAATGTGGGGCATGGTGATGATAGCTAATGATCCCTGCGTTGCGTATTGGAAAGTACTTAGGAGACTGGGTCGGTCCTCTTAAAAAAAGAATTTTGTCACTCTGGGGTATTGGAAGTTGACTGGGCTTAATTGTCGTGGTGATCATTTTGCAGTATATACAAGTATCACATCATTGTGTCGTTCACCTGAAACTAATACCAGGTATACTTCAGTAGAAGAAACACTTGTGAAAACTAGAGATGAGAAATGTCCTGGTTTAGTATATAACACATAGCAAGTGCTGTTAGTGTTACCTACTGTTAAATAGTTACTTTCTACCTGTTGTGGGTGGGGCGCAATGCTAAATCAAAGGTCATAAAAATGGTTTCTGTTGTTAGTGGATTTAAGAATATTAAGAGGAAGGATTATTTCAATTAAAAATGTATGTAAAATAGCTAATAGCAACTAGTGACAGAACAAAACTTGTAACGTTCATAATCGTAACAGAAATATACTTTATCTGGAATGAAACAATAAGACGTGGGCAAGAGGACCCATATGAGAAAAACTTACAATTTAAGACATAAAAGACTGTAGAAACGTATGGAGAGATATTTTGTGTTACTTAATGTTATAAAAGGTTTCTCACAAAGGTTTAGAGGTTTAATGTTAAAAGGTCAAACAATGAAGTCAAGCCTATAAAATAGATGTGGGTCCTCGCCTACCCTTTTTCGCCACTATCTTGGTATCTGCAGAGGCGGCTGGTTTGAATTCTTTCAGCGGTTTCTTCTGATACTTACCTCTGTATTTTTGTTTTATCTCTTCTCTTTCTCTGTCTAGAGAGTGTTCACAGGTGTGTGTGTATGCGCACAAGTAGGGGAGGGGCAGAGAAAGAGGAAGAGAGAATCCCAAGCAGGCTCTGGGCTCAAGCCCACAAACCGAGAGATCATGACCTGAGCTGAAATCAAGAGTGGGATGCTTAACCCCCTGAGCCCCCCAGGCGCCCCTCAATATTATTTATGATGCCATTTCTTATTTTTTTTTACTTGTCTCTTCACTTTTTAATGAGGTGAATGAAGATTTGCTCTTTTATACCTCGCTTCTCAATTATTTGCCTCTTCCCCTCAACATTGCTCCCCTGTAACAGGTACACGATTTTTCGTTGGTCAGTGACTTCATTATTATAATTGCGTATTATCTGTAGCTGAGACACAAAGTGATTGTGATTATATTCACTTTTCCCCATAACTTGTTTTTCTTGGAGTTTAATTTTCCTGTGCTGTCTTTTTAATGATTTATTCTACCCTTTCTCTTTTCTAGAATTTCTGTAGTCTGATATTGGATCTCCTGGATTTTGGTCTTCTAATTTTCTTTTTTCTGTCTTTCTCTCTTCCTGGTGTCTGGGAGATTCCCTCTGCTTTATCTTCCAGTCTTACTATTGTATATATATTTAATTTCCTGCTCCCATTTTAAAATTCTAAAAGCTTTTTCTTATTGAGTAAACATCCCTTTCAATAGGCCCCATTACTGTTTTATGGATATACTTTCAACTCTCTGAAGATGCAGATTTCAGTTAAAAATAACAACCCAACAATTTCTTTGGGTAGTGATTACTTCTTTTTCATTTGTTTTTCCATTTCATTTGGTTTCTTTATTTCATGTGGAAGAATTCTTCACTGGTTCCTCAAATGCTTTAGCTAATATTAACAGTCTTAGCGGAAGCTCTGTGCACGGGTTTCACTCTAGGGCTGTTTAGTTGAAGACCAGATTTATTTTATTGACACATCTCTGACTTTTTTTTTCCTTCAAGTTTTTATTGAAATTCTAGTTAGCTAACATATAGTGTAATACTGTTTTCAGGAGTCGAATTCAGTGATTCATCACTTACACATAACACCGAGTGTTCATCCCGACAAGTGCCCTCCTTGATGCCCATCCCCCACCCACCTCCCTCCATCAGCCCTCAGTTTGTTCTCTATTTGTCAAGAGTCTCTTATGGTTTCTTTCCCCCTTCTCTCTTTTTCCTCCCTTTACATACGTTCATCTGTTCTATTTCTTAAATTCCACATATGAACGAAGTCATACGGTACTTCTCTTTCTCTGACAGATTTCGCTTAGCAGAATACACTCTAGTTCTGTCCACATAGTTGCAAATGGCAAGGTTTCATTCTTTTTCATCACCAAGTAGCATTCCATTGTATGTATATACCGCATCTTCCTTATCCATCATCCGTTGATGGACGTTTGGGTTCTTTCCACAGTTTGGCTGTCGTTGATATCACCACTATAAACGTCGGGGTGCACGTGCCCCTTTGAATCTGTATTTTTGTGTTATTTGTGTGAATATCTAGTAGCGCAATTGCTGGGTCGTAGGGTAGTTCTCTTTTTAATTTTTTGAGGAACCTCCACACTGTTTTCCAGAGTGGCTGCACCAGTTTGCATTCCCACCAGCAGCGCAAAAGAGATCCTCTCTCTCCGCATCCTCGCCAACATCTGTTGTTGCCTGAGTTGCTGATTTTAGCCATTCTGACCGGTGTGAGGTGCTATCTCATGGTGGTTTTGATTTGCATTTCCCTGATGATGACACAGCTCTGACTCTTAATGTCTGTAGTCTTTTCTGGTTTTTCTTCGCAAAGAGGAACCCCTCTGCCTCCTGCTGAGGGAGTGCACCTGTTTCTGGCAGTTGAGTAGGGGAGAGAGCTGGGGGGAGGGAGACTCACGTCTTAGTATATCCCTTGCATTCGCTCTCCCTGCGATCTTACCCTCACACCCTGTGCCCGCAGTGCCTCAGTGCAGAGTCTGGCATGTTCCGTCTTTTTCCCCGGAGAGCAGACTGCTCTTTCTCCTGCCTGAGCAAGAGTCAGTTGGAGAGCTGGAGGCCGCATGGAGCGCCTGTCTCATGCAGACTTCGCGTTCCTCCTCCTTTAGCCCCACCCGCAGCTGCCCATGTTCCTGAGCCTTTCTGAGTGCCGCCTTCGTGCTGCCTCCCCTTAACTACACGGTTAGGGTTCAGCTGTCGCCGTTCTGCTACGGCAGAAGCCACTCTCTCACCTCTCCTTCCATCTTCCGAGATTTTCTTAATGTCTTTGGTCTATAACCACTTCTAGTCTTTATCCTTAGTGTTTCATACTTAAAAAAAAAATGTCTTTATTGTCATTTGAGTGGAGTTTGGGGAGTGAGTGGAAATAAATGCATGTATTCAAGTCACTATTTTAACCAGAAATCTTTGCGTTTTCACAAGAGTAAACTTTAGACTTGCATGAAAACAGAAGGACTGTTAAGGTGAGGTGGTTTGATGCTCAGTGGACCATCTGCGGAGGCAGACCTCAGTTACAAGTGTCCCGTTCTCCCTGTGGCTCCAGGGTCTTCTCTCTTTCCCGCAGTTTGTGGCAGATACAGGGCCTCCGATGGTGGGAACACTCACTTTTCCTGCTCCCGGAGATGACAGTCTTACGACCCCTGAAAATCTCCCATGTCAACCATACCCTTGTTTTGCTTCCTACGCCATTTCTGAAAGATACCCTAATAATTTCTAGTTCAAAACTTGTATGCAGTCTAAATCAGTGGAATTTTAGTAATGAATCACCTAGAACGTTGGCTTTTACCATGTCTATCAGAATGCTTCTAGCTGCAAATAACAGAAAGCCCAGCTCGCTGAAGGGGTTGGAGAGTCTGGGGCTCCTGGGTGGCTCATTCGGGTTAAGCGTCCAACTCTTGGTTTCGGCTCGGGTCGTGAATCACAGTTCATGAGTTTGAACCCCACGTCGGGTTCTGTGGTGACGGTACAGAGCCTGCTTGGATTCTCTCTCTCTTTCTCTCTCTGCCCCTCCTCCACTTACACACGCACACACACTCTCTCTCAAAATAAATAAGTAAACTTAAAAAAAAAAAAAACAACAAACCAAAGGGGGTTTATTCTGTTTACTTAACTGGAAAGTTTAGAGATAGGTCAGTCTTCATTGCTATTTGGTCAAGACTCTTACTCTCTTTCTCTGCATTCCTCTCAGCTCTGCTCTGATCTGCATGTTGACTTTTAGGCTGGCTCCCCTCCTGGTTACAGAATGGCTGCGACAGCTCCAGGTGTCATGTTTCATACACACCATGCAGAGGAAGAGAAAGGTTCTTTCCCAGAAGTTACCAGAAGACATCTCCACACGTCGGAGTGGGGACAGGGGGCAGGAATTATACCAATTTATCTCGCATCACACCCCATTTCTAGAATGAGGGTGGTTATACTCCCCCGAAACATACAGGTTATGTGAGGCAGGAGTAATACTCATAGTATCAGAATAGGGGGCGTGGATGTTGGGAAGGCTATCACGGAATCCATTACTGTGCTTGTTTGTAATATCTCTGCTTTGATCGCCAAGGACATAACTGTCTTTGTATTTACATCCTTACACTTTTTATAAGTTGTTCTCCCTCATTCAGATTCCATTGATCTTATGTGTTAACAAACCATCTTTGTCTTTATCCTTCAGGCTTTTCCTTACAATTTTTTTTTTTTCTAATCTGCAGTTTAACCCACTGTGTGCATTTAAAAAATATTTCAGTGCTTATGAAATTCTTCTTCTCCACGCCCTAATGTTCACCTGGCCTTTTTGGTATTGTCTTTTTGTTGGCCCTCAAAGTTTTGTAATGACTTTTGTTCTTAATAAATTTCAGCATGCTTTATAATTTCTATCTCTGCTATTATCTGAAATGTTTTGTTGTCTAATTGTTATTTTTTTACTTCTGCTCTTTCCCTCATGGTGGATTATTTCTTCATGTGCTTTGCAACTTTGGGATGTGAGCTCATCTTCAGTAAGGCTTTAATTGTTGGAATTCTGCAGGTCCTGAGTAGTTATACATTTGTTTCTGCCAGGTCAGTCAGAGATCACTCTTGAGAAGTTTCTGAGCCTTGGATTTCTTGGGTCATGCAGGTAGTGTCAATTTCAACTTCAAGTCTTTGTGAAGGCTGGCATATAACTCAAAATCTCAGTGTAGATTTTGGGTTTTGTTTTGTTTTTTGTTCACCTAGAACCCGGGCCAAGGTAGCTACGTTTCCTTGATGGGGAAATTGGTTTTATGACGGCATTTTATTCTGATTCCCTGTCTCCCAGGGTTAAGTGCTCCTTTCCAGCTACTTGATAGGTGTTAAAATTCAAGCCTCTTGGTTATTGAAACTGGTGAACCCCTGCCCCAACTACGAGCTCGTGCTTGCTGCTGTGGTTTCCGGTTCCTGCCTGGTTTTGGCCTCTCAGTTTTAATTTCTTACTGTGCATTTGAGGAATGTTTACTTTATTTCATCCAGCACTTTTGAATGTTTAAGTTCGTCTTAGGTCTGATTCTCCAGGGAATAGAGAGTTGAGGCAGAGATTTGCATGCAGGGGGTGTTTTGGACATTTCTGTTGGCAACATGCTTGTAGGGAGGTGAGGGCTTGTGAGGCGAGATGGGATGGAAGGAAGAGCTAATGGGGGAGGACCTAATGGGGAGAGGGAGGAGCTAATGGGGGGAGGGAGGAGCTAGTGGGGAGAGGGAGGAGCTAATGGGGAGAGGGAGGAGTTAACCATAGTACAGCTGCAGCCCTTACTTGAGCCGGTCCCTTGGGCAGCTTCTAGGCCTAGGGATTATGTGCACGCTGGTTCGGGCCAGGTCTTCGTAGCTCTGGGAACCCAGCTCCCTAACGGTGTTTCCGACGGTCAGCCCCCACTGAGCTGCTCGCCTGTACCGATTCCCTTCTGGTGTGTATGTTCCCCGCAGCTCCGGGAAATGCAGCGCCCTCTGGGCCCTGCGGTGGCCAGCAGCTTGTGCAGCGTCCCCTGGTACCTGCTCCCTGGCCCTGCCCTTCCCTCATTCGCTGTCTGCCACAGCAGCTCTGGCATTTCTCCTTCACATGTTGAGGGTCTCCACTTCCCCACCTTTCGAGACTGTGTCGGTAGTGTCCTAATGTTTCCAGGATCCTCCTCGGGGTTACATCCTATGTGGGGGGCAGTGCCCCCGGCTAGATGAGCTCAACCCGACGGCTGAGTCCGTCCCCCTGGATCTGCATCCCCAGGGGTGGGTCCCGCACATACTCCTCTGGCCCCTGCAGCTCCTTCGGCCCGCGGGCCTTTCCTCATGGCAGGCTCAGTGCTTCCTGAGCGCTGGTCTTTGCGATCGGCTTGGAGGCCAGGAGGAGTACAGTGTCCCGGAGGCCACGGTTTGTCCGCTAAGGTAAAATGCTCTTCGTCATCCTCAGGCAGGGAAGGTGCTAATTCTGCAGGATCGAGAGCTCCTGGGCGTCTGGAGACAAGTGTAGCCCCCACATGTCTTTGTCCTAGTCTCGGTTGCATGCCTGCCTCGTCAGAGTCTTGACTTGAGGCAGCTCAGCTGCTCTGTGGTTTGTCCCTGGCCCAAGCTTCAGTTGTCGGTTGTCAGAGATGACAGGTCTGCCTGTGCCGCCAAGGAGGCCCTTTGACTTTGGCGCTTCACCCTCAGCTGGTGATCCATCACACGCAGCCTTGTGCGATCTTGGCTCCCAGCGAGAGCCATGCGATTCCAGAGTCCTTGCAGTGACCGCTTTCCTGACGTCTCAGGCCGGAGATGTGTCTGCACGCCTCTTCGTCTGGCCTTTCAGCCCACATCACCGCAGGTGAAAGTGTTAGCAAGTGTCCTACAGCCTGCGTGGGGCTAATGGTTCCGCATCTCCCCCTAGTGAAGGGGGGCTTGGGGTGAGAGCAGCTCCCGGACTGACTTCTGGCTGGGAGCCAAGGGTGGCTGACGTTTCCGGCCGCTGGGGGTTAGTCCAGCAGTGGACCCACAGCATCCCCTGCAGAAGGGCCTCAGGCGCCCTAGTGCACAGTACGGCCAGAAAGAAAGGCCAGCTAAAGCACGGACGACAAGTTCTTACGTGGACTCCTTCCTAATACATGGCACGTTTGGATGTGATTTCTGGAAGTCATTCAGTTCTCATTTTAGCCAGGAATTTCATTTTCAAAGAAGTGTATAAGTCATTAATCGTTTCACTGAAATGAGGGGTGATTTTGAGATAAACCTAGGCATTATGGATTTGTTGCTTTAAAGGATAGATGCACTTTTTGGTGATGGTGATGTCATTTCTACTTTTAGGAAGTTTTATAATAGGGTGTCAGATTGCCAACTCATAAAAAACAAAACAAAACAAACAAAATGTGAAGAGCCAAGTCCTGCAGCTTAAAATACTGACATTCATGAAAAAGAACACATACTCAAAGCTAATAGATCTCTCTAATTTTTTGGGGTGACTGGGTGGCTCAGTTGGTTAAGTGTCCAAGTTCGGCTCAGGTCATGATCTCACAGTCTGTGGGTTCGAGCCCCGCATCCGGCTCTGTGCTGGCAGCTCAGAGCCTGGAACCTGCTTCCGATTCTGTGTCTCCCTCTCTCTCTGCCCTTCCCCCACTCACACTGTGTGTGTGTGTGTGTGTGTGTGTGTGTGTGTGTGTGTGTGTGTCTGTGTCTGTGTCTCTCAAAAAAAAAACATTAAAAATCTCTAACTTTTTAAAGTTTTATTGAGATCTATTTCACATACCATAGCCATGCACATCTTGTAAGTATATAGTTCAGTGATTTTTAGTATATTCACAGATGGTTGTGCAAGCATCACATCTAATGTTAGAAAATTTTGACATCCCCCCAAGAGAAACCCCGTACCCATTAGGAGTCACTGCTCCTACCCTTCCCTCCTGCCTCTGCACTCGGCAACTACTGATCTACTTTCTTTGTGGATTTGCCCGTTCAGGACATTTCACATCCATGGAATCATGCAGTATGAGGCCTTTTGTGACTGGTTTCTTTCAGTCAAAGCTAGTATGTTTTCATTCCAGTCTACGTTAAGATTCGGACTAATTCTCTTTCTTATAATAAGGGAGACTCAGAACGCTGCAGAACAAAGCTGAGACTTCCAAAACCACGTCTACCTACTTGGTGCCACTGGGGCTCTGTCAGCTGGGGCTTGGTGAGGAGTTTCTAGTTCTCGGGCGCAACCATAGTATATCACTGAGGTCGCTGCATTTCAGTAGGTTGGTGAAGCTGTTTCAGTGGTTTGTTTAATTTATTTGCTGATTCATTCATTCACTCATCCGTTCGAATTCACTTCGTGGACTGATGGGAATGAGACACGTGTATCTCACCGTGCTCTCAGGAAGGACTGCCTTCCAGCAGGTGGTGTTTTTGACTTTAAAGAGCAATAGCCCAGTGTTTTTTCTTAGAGAAATCGAATGGCGTGGCCCCTGTCTTCTACTGTCTGGCTGTAAGAGAAATGCCGTGCCCATCATCACCATAGTTGCTATCTTCATGCTGCTTTTTGACGGCTCGCCGTATGTTGGACGCCGTGCTAAGCGTGCAACGTGAATTACTCCTTATCAGCCTAGCAGTCGTGTCAGGTGAGTGCTGCCACCCCATCATAGAGACAAGGAAGGTGAAGCCCGGACCGTGAGTGGCTTGTCAGGACCATCGAGTGGCACTCAGACTCACACGTGTGCTCCTCAGTGTTCGTGCAGTTCTAGGTGGCTGCTTCCCGAGTACTCTTTTATACCCTGTAAGATTAGTGCTAACCCCATGTTGGAAACAGAGCGGTGCAATGCGTTGGTCGTGACTCAGACGACATCTTCACGAAAGTCTGTGGAAATGTAGCTGGGTGCCCTCCAGCTGCACAGCAGTGTTCCTACTTAACATTGTACCTAAAGAGCCACAGAGTGGTAGCGTCGTCTGTCTGTCTTTTTTTAAAGTGAGCTTCATACCAGCGCAGACCCCCAGCGCGGGGCTTGAACTCAAGGCCCCGAGATCAAGACCTGAGCGCAGATAAAGAGTTGGACACTTAACCGACTGAGTCACCCACGTGCCTCGTGTCTGTCTTTTTTAGGAGCCGACGTCTGTTGGGTGTTTATTATGGACCAGCCTCTACGCTGAAGGCATTATCTCATTTGAACCTTAAAACAACCTGTGCGATAGCAACTTTTAGTATCGTCGTTTTCAGATGAAACAGTTGAGGCTTTGACAAGTTAAGATGCTTCTCTTAAGATATCCTATATTAGGGGTGTCTTGGTGGCTCGGTGGGTTAAGTGTCCGACTCTTGATTCTGGCTCAGCTCATGATCTTGTGGTGGGGAGATCGAGCCTGGCATCAGGCTCCACATAAGCGTGGAGCCTTCTTAAGATACCGCTCACGCACGCATGCTCTCTGTCTCTCAGAAAAAACCCCTAAGGTGTCTAACTGAGAAAAGACAGAGCTGGGATTTGAACCCATACGTTAACATTCTGGTACTGAAGCCTGCACTCTTAATGCTGTGCTGCCTCTCTGTCTTCCAGCATTCCTAGTCCTCATCTTTAATTGCCTTTGGTGAACTTGGTCTTTCCTTCCGTTCTTGTGCTCTTTCTGCTTAGTGATGATCTTTATCTTGCCGCTGGTCTTGTCTTTTCAATTTTGATAGAATGATGAATTGATACAAGTCATTTATAAGAGTTGATTAATTGTATTTTAGTAAGAAAATTTGAAAGCAAATGCTTGATTAAGCCATTGAAAAACAGTTTATTACAAATTTTCTCCATTGCAAAAGTAGTACTTTCACTATAAGCAAAGGGGAAAAAAGCTTTAAACCTATTAGTATAGTTTTTTCCTTTAACTTTTAATTTTCATTTTTAAATGCTTTTTATCCCTAATTATCATATGAAAGTAATTACCATCCTAAAGAAATTTTAGGGGCACCTGGTGGGGGGGGGGCGCTCAGTTGGTTGAGCATCCAACTCTTGGTTTTGGCTCAGGTCATGATCTCATGGTTTGTGAGTTCAAGTCCCGCTTGGGCGCTGTGCTGACAGTGTGGAGCCTGCTTGGGGTTCTGTCCCTTTCCCTCTCTCTCGCCTTTCCCCTG
This sequence comes from Prionailurus viverrinus, assembly GCF_022837055.1. Taxonomy (NCBI): domain Eukaryota; kingdom Metazoa; phylum Chordata; class Mammalia; order Carnivora; family Felidae; genus Prionailurus; species Prionailurus viverrinus. Next base: position 82,553 of record NW_025927616.1, read on the forward strand.
CTCATGTTCGCACTCTCTCTCTCAAAAATAAATAAATAAACTTCGAAAAGCAAGAAATTTTAAATGTCAGCAAATATGTAGAAGGGAGTTAAGTGGCTGCTGCATTACGAATGGTACCGTGTGGGGGCACCTGGGGGGCTCAGGCAGTTGAGCTTCCGACTTCGGCTCAGGTCATGATCTCACAGCTCGTGGGTTCAAGCCTCATGCTGGGCTCTGTGCTGACAGCTCAGAGCCTGGAGGCTGCTTCGGATTCTGTCTCCCTCTCTCTCTACGCCCCTCCCCCACTCATGATCTGCCTCCCTCTCTCCCTCTCAAAAATAAATAAACAAACATTAAAAAAAACTGTACTGTGTACATGCGAAATACCAAAAGTAAAACTTGGTTTACCTTTAAATATGATGTCAGGAAAGAGCACGTGTTAATGTAGTTTCTTGTTAATTCAGGTAACCTGTGGCTCTTTGGGGAATAGCCACCCGGAGGCAGAGGTCTGCATGAGAAGCAGGCTTCTGACCTGGGCTGTTGCGTGCAGAGCACATGTCCTATTCTTACTGGTCCCTTCCAGAATCGGAGCATTATTGCCCCTTGGCGTGCATGTGCCATGAGGACCTTCTCTTTCCCTCCTCTCTTCCCCCCGCCGAATACAAGTCACACTTTTCCTTAGTACTTGTGCTTATGTTCAGCAGGTTTCCTGTGGCATACTTGTGGCTGTTCTAATATTCAGTAATATTTTCTTTTTTTTTTTAAATTTTTTTTTTTCAACGTTTATTTTTATTTTTGGGACAGAGAGAGACAGAGCATGAACGGGGGAGGGGCAGAGCGAGAGGGAGACACAGAATCGGAAACAGGCTCCAGGCTCTGAGCCATCAGCCCAGAGCCCGACGCGGGGCTCGAACTCACGGACCGCGAGATCGTGACCTGGCTGAAGTCGGACGCTTAACCGACTGCGCCACCCAGGCGCCCCAGTAATATTTTCTTAAGGAAACCCCTAATCTGGAATTTTGGAATGCAGTTCTGTGCCTCTGTTTTTTACCCTCCTGTGAACATTTTCTGATAAGTATTTCATTGGAAAGGCTGGTAGGCACTTCTGTTCCTCTTTTAACCTTTTCTAGGCTAAGTAAATGTTTTTGCCAAAAACATAAAAAAAATTATAATTGATGTCTTCCCTTTTTCCCGCTGAAATAAATCATGTGTGTTTTAGATACATTGGATTTAAAAATGTACAGCTTGGAGCATCTTCGGTTAAAATTTTGGAAGGTCTAGTTAGAGTTGAGTACATCTTTTTTGCCTGTAAGATACAGAAACAAGAAACAATTTAATCTACATAGGAGGGTGACTATTCATAATATGAAAGGATACTGAGTGTATTGCTGGGAATACTGAGTGTATTACTGGGTAATAACGAGTGAGCCTGACTAGGGAAAAATGTCTAAAAAGACATCTTAGATGATAACAAAACGTAGAGAAACAGTGATCTGGAGTGCAGACCCGTCTAGTGTTGTGTCTCGTATATATGGACCCATCTCTTTGGAATAACCATTATCTTTTAGTTCCTGTGCATTTTTGTATTCTGGATGCGAACCTACTTTAAATGGCAACATATTTGCTATTGAGTGGAAAACACTGCAGTTTAATTTGCATGGCATATATAGATTCCATCCCCTAAGTCTGCATTAATTGTGTGATTAAAATATTTAGTTCTCAACAGTCTTAAAATTTTTCTGTTTTATAAGATACCTACTCTACTTGTCAATTAAAAATCACTACAGATTTTTTTCCCTTTCTATTTAATAGACTTACTGTTTAGAGCAGTTTTAGGTTTACAGAGTAATTGAGCGGAAAGCATGGAGGATTTTGATATAACCCCGTCCTTCTTCTATTAACGTCTTCCATTAGTGCATATGTTTATTATGGTTAATGAATGTTGATAAGTTGCTATTAACTAATGTCCAGGTGTACATTAGGACTCATTCTTTATATCGTACAGTTTTCAATTGTGACAAATGTAGGTCGTACCCACGATTATCAAATATCCACCATTACAGTTCATGACTTTGTGAAAGATAGTTTTGCTGCTTTAAAAATCCCCTGTGTTGGGGCGCCTGGGTGGCGCAGTCGGTTAAGCGTCCGACTTCAGCCAGGTCACGATCTCGCGGTCCGGGAGCTCGAGCCCCGCGTCGGGCTCTGGGCTGATGGCTCGGAGCCTGGATCCTGTTTCCGATTCTGTGTCTCCCTCTCTCTCTGCCCCTCCCCCGTTCATGCTCTGTCTCTCTCTGTCCCAAAAATAAACGTTGAAAAAAAAAATAAAAAATAAAAATCCCCTGTGGAATAATGTTAAATGGAAATAAGTCCTTTTTCTTACCTTCCTTCCCAGTCTGACTCTAAGAAACTATTGTTGATATTTTCTTGTATGTTTCAGTGATACAATGAAACAATGAATTTTTGATCTTGCCCATACGATACAGGTAGATACCTCATATTTTCCAGCGGCAGCAGTGTAAACACTCTTGAAACCACTTAAAGAAAGGGATTGTGGGTGACTGAGGAGCTGGTCCCGCGCACCTGTTAGCGATGGTGTCCAAGAAGGAGGCCGTAAGGTGGCATGTCTGACTTGGCACTGAAGCTGGTGTGGCTACGGAATGTCACAGCATGTAATTTAAGATGTGAGGGTTATTGGACACATAATAACATACTGTTAGCTAGAAGATGAAGACAGTGCTCTGACATGTAAACATGTACTGTGTTCATTTCGTGAATACCTTTGTCTCGGTAGAAAAACTTTTACTAATATTCAACAGTAGTTCCTCATTCCTGGCATTTTAAACTTTTAAGAAGCTTCCATTGATCATGTGGTTAAATGCGTGTCAAAAACAGATATGTTATATTTTTGAAATATGGAGCTTGAAAAAAAATATACCTCAGTCTAGGAAGTTGTAAGGATGTTTTATGAAAAAAATCAGGCATTACTTTAAGCTTTTGCATAAAATTATCAGAATATTTGCCATGGGAAAGTACTTCTGGAGATTTCTGCATGATAAATTCTTGATATGTATTAATTTTTAAAACATTTAAAAAATATTTATTTTTTAGAGAGAGAGAGAGACAGCACAAGCGGGGAAGGGGCAGAGAGAGAGGGAGACATGGAATCCGAAGCAGGCTCCATGCTCTGAGCTGTCAGCACAGAGCCCCACGTAGGGCTCGAACTCAGAACTGGGAGATCATGACCTGAGCTGAAGTTGGATGCTTAACCGACTGAGCCACCCAGGCAGCCCCCCCTTTTTTTTTAATGTTTTGTTTTGTTCTTTTAGATCTTTGATTATTATTTACAGAAATTGTCTTTAGAGGGATTTGAAATGGAATAGAAACTTTTGGAGCTGAGCAATAAATACAGGACCATTATAAATATCCAGAGAAACACTGAGTTTTGAAACCACAGTGTTGAGTCTGTCCTCCATGCTGATGTGTACTGTCTTTTTTGTCTTTTTTTTTAACGTTTATTTATTTTTGAGAGAGAGAGTGTGAGCAGGGGAGGGGCAAAGGGAGAGGGAGACACAGAATCTGACACAGAATCCGAGCTGTCAGCACACAGCCCAACGCAGGGCTCGAACTCACAAACCGGGAGATCATGTTCTGAGCCGAAGTCGGATGCCTAACCGACTGAGCCGCCCAAGCTCCCCTTGGTATTTTTTAAATGTCATAATTAGTTATGTTTAATTGACCTGGTTGACTTTCAAAACTAATTGTGAAAGAAATAGAACTTAGTGATAATTCAAGTCAATAAATGGGGTTTTTGCTGTTTTTCTGCCATTCCACTGAGTGGAAAGTAGCATATACTTTATTAGAAAGCCAAGTGATAAGCTTATTTTCCTTGACGTTTTGTATTTTTCTTACCTTTCGTATGCATCGTTGAATGATTCTGGTCGTGTGCACTTTTGACGAATCATTTAATTTACGCTCACGTTCACCGCGGCATGATTTGCCGTAGTCAGAAGGTGGGGGCTACTCATGGGTGTCCATGGAAGGATGACGGATGATCGAAATGTGTAAGCATACAGTGGAATATTATTCAGCTTTAAAGAGGAAGGAAACTCTGACGCCTGCTTCAGCAAGGATGAACCTTGAGCCTTGAGGACATGAAATGCTAAGTGAGACGCTAAGTGAAATAAGCCAGTCCCGAACAGGGAAGTAGGAGGTATCTAGAGTGTTCAGAGTCACGGAAAGTAGAGTGAGTGGTGGCTGTGAGGGGCTGGGGGGGTGGGGGGGGGAGGGAGGTGCTGTCTACTGGGTGCAGAGATTCAGTTGCAAGATGAACGTTGGTTGTACACAGAGTGAATTTATTTAACGCTTTGAACTGTACACTTAAAAATGGCTAATGATGTGAATTTTATATATGTACTTTTCCACAATTAAAAATTTTTAAAAATCCATTGAAAGGTAAACGTATGCAACTAAATTTGTCCAGTGGAGTGGTTTAGCAGGGAATGGAGAAGTCTAGAAGTCTGAGGGACTTCTCCTAAGAACGTACTATCTGATTTCCTAAATATTTGTAAACCTAGTGCTGATTTCAACTGCTGAGACAGGTGCAGAGGGAGAGAAGTGTTTGGGTAATTACTGTCTGCTCAGGAAAGGGTTATGGACGTCAAGCTTTTTAAAATTTCTGTATAAAAGTTTACTTTTAAAAACCAGCTCACCCTTTATTTGTGTTGGCTGAAGTTTTGTGTGCCTGGTGCATACTTGAATAATCTAATCTAGAGATTATAAGGTGAGGGAGATCCACGTGGCCAAGTTAGAATGATGGATGTGCATCATAATGTTACATGTCAGCTGACCCACCGCAGAAACGGGAGGGGGTAAGGAGGTGTACATCTGCCTCAGAAAAGAGGCAAGTCGCACCCTTCAAATTATCCGTATTAATTTTTCTCAGTGTGAGCAAATTAATTTTTAAAAAATTTTTAATGTTTATTTATTTTGAGAGAGAGAGACAGAGCACGAGGTGCGGGGGGGGGGGGTGGGGGCAGGAGAGAGGGAGGCACAGAATCCAAAGGAGGCTTCAGGCTCCAAGCTGTCAGCACAGAGCCCGACGTGGGGCTCGAACTCAGGAACCGTGAGATCATGACCTGAGCCCAAGTCAGTTGCTTAACCGACTGAGCCACCCAGGCACCCCTCAGTCAAATTGTTTGATAACAGAAAAGAGAAGCTTTCAGTTTAGCTGTCAAAGCCGGGCTGTCGTTTCCAATGTGCTTTATTTAATTAACTACCGAGTCCGGAGCAGAAGTGAAGAGAAGTGGTTACATGTGCTTGTCCATCCAAATCACCAGCTGCCAACTTTCATTTTTGACACGTCTAGAACGTTCTTAATGGACAGTTACAACAAAACCACGTATCTGTGTATAGTTATACCATTTAGCTAGATACAATATACATATAGCTTGTTATCTTCAAAGTTTTGATACAAGCCAGACTGAGCAGAGTGCCCGAGGAATCTCGGGCTAAAGATTTGATCTGTCTTTGTGACTCGGGCACCTCCCACACTGCTGGGCATATGAGAAGCTATTAATACATGTTTGAATGAATGAACGAGTAAATTAATGGATATGTACCAGTCTGTAAATTGGTATACATCTTTTCATCTACAAATCCTTCTGTTCTGGATATAATGTTTCCTTTGCTTTCCCTGGGTGTTTGACTCCTTCTTTTTAAAAGATTATTAAGCTTTATTTCAAGTAATATTCTCTTATAATAGGACTCAATCACAAATAAATAAAACCATACTTAACAAACATTTATATAGTGCTTACTATGTGCCTGGTACTCTTGTTCATTCGTCATGTTCTTCTCGCGAAAACCTTACGAGGTGGCTGTTGATATTCCTCCACTCGCCTGGGGAAACTGAGGCACAGGCAAGTTAGGTGACTTGCTCAGAGTTGCCAGCTAGTAAGTGTCTCAGCAGGATTTGCACCAAGTCTGAGTTCCAGCGTCTGTGCTTCACCACCACACGGGGCACGCTGTTTCTCACAAATACCAGCCCTAAAAACCATTTCCATCTCCCCAGAAGACCGCCCATATTAGGGGGGCTTATCTTATTTACGGTAAAATTTTGTTAAGATAGAAATTTTCTAATGGTGACATTCATTCTCTTTTACTGTCAAGCTATGTGATGAATATGTTGTTATTTAAAAGGTTATGTTTCTTGTCACCGTGTATCGATAGTGGTAAATGGGCATAACTTCCAAACGAAGTGGGGTATATGTAGCTTCTGGGGTGCTTTGCCTTTCTGCTGGTAAGGTGTTCCTTCTGTCCACAGCACGTCTGAGGTGTCAGAAGGCCCGACAGTCGTCGGATCGGAAGGACTGGATTTGTAGACCTCTGGCTGCTCTTGTGACATCTGTGCTGGTTACCTGATGAATTTTGAACCTAGGAACGCCCTTGGCCTGCTATAGCCCAGGGACCTGAGGAATTGGACTGTCTGTGCACCCCCGACTAATTCCGTGGTCTGGGAGAGCCCCCCTGAAGACGTGCGCTCTAGTCTGGCTGGAGTGTGATGTCACACAAATCAAGGCGCTCCATGCACATTCTGTTTATGGTTTATAGGCAGCCCTTCCTTAAGAGCCCTTGGCGATATTAGTATTTTAGTTGTTTAAAGTCCCCATCAGCCTGAATTTTTAGTGAAATGTCTCATTCACTGTGGCATCTATTAAACACAACCTGTCACTAAAAGCAAAAGAAGGACTCATCTGTAGCTGTAGGTACAGCAGAAGGGTTCAAGCTCTAGGTACAGCACAAGGCTTGATGTGGACAGAGCATCGTTTGTCTTTTCAGGTGTTACTGTTTTAGGGGAAGAGTCATAACTATGTTTTTTTATTTGAAAGAGAGAGCGTGCACGAGCAGGGGAGGGACAGAGGGAGAGAGCATCTTAAGCAGGCTTCACGCTCAGTGCAGACTCTGAAGCGGGGCTCGATCCTGCGATCCTGGGGCCAAAATCAAGACTTGGATGCTCAACTGACTGAGCCACCCACATGCCCCACTGTGTATCTTGTTTAAACTTTATGCCTTCCCTCTTTCCCCACGTAACCAGTACCTTTACAAAGACAGTACCTTGCAGAAATTGCATTATGTTAGAGATTGAAAACAGCAACCAAGAGTGACTGTTGTCTGTAAATCTCAGTATTTGCCAGAGTATTCTGAGGGACTCTGATTTTGGGAGATGCCCTTCTGCGATATGGTATGTACTCCCAAACTGGGGAAGAGTTGCGTAAATGCCGTCCCTGCCAATGTACACAGATGCATGGGTCAATGCATGTTTTGAGGAGCCACGGTATGTATTAATAAGTTAATGATGCTGAGAAGGCCCGTAGTGAGAACTGGCTTAGCTTTTCTGGGCTCCGCATTTCCCACATTTGTTTGAACACAGAACCCTTTCCACCAAATATCCGTTGGTTGTCTCGTGCCCCTCATGGTCCACAGACTGAAATAATGCGGCACCATATAGCAGTGTAGCCATATGTTATTTTGATGAGGTTTCAGAAGAATGGTCCAATCGAAAATCTGCCATTATTGTTTCATCCCTAGTTCATAAATCGATTTCAGAGAATAACACTTAGAAATTGTAGAAACTTAAGACGTAATGAATTTTCTTTGAATTTATATACTGTAGTTACTTGCATTGGTAGACATGTGATTTACAAAAGACAATCTCTCTACTTGATTAATAGTGACAGAATGATTAACCCCATTAATTCCAACTATTGGGGGAATTTATGCAAATCCAAGATAATGTAAAAAATATATATAGAATGTTTTTTAAGTAGTTGTGGTTTATCACTGTAAATACTTTATCTCAAACTATATTAACAAGATATTCCCAAGTGGAAGATTCTGGGTGCAAATTCTTTAAAAAAATTTTTTTTTAATGTTTATTTACTTTTGAGACACACACTCACACACACACACACACACACACACACACACACACACACACACACAGTGCGAGTAGGGGAGGGGCAGAGAGAGAGGGAGACACAGAATCCGAAGCAGGCTCCAGGCTCTGAGCTGTCAGCACAGAGTCTGATGTGGGGCTCGAACCCACGGACCACGAGATCATGACCTGAGCCGACATTGGACGCTTAACCGACTGAGCCACCCAGGTGCCCCGGAAATTCTTTAGAGCATAAATAACAGTGACTGATAATTAGTTCAGGTGCAAATATATAGATACTTCCAAAATACTTGAGATTATTTTAGCACATTTCTTTCAAAAGCTTTAGCTTTTATTACATGAGTCTTATGTATGCTATTTGCTTGCTGAATCCTTTCTTTGTAGATTGATCTGTTACAAATTCTTAATATGGCATATCTCATAAAATTTTAGTTATTTAGTGAGCTGTATCCTAATTGAGAGTAGAGTGAAACATGGAAATAAGGCAAAAGAGAGGTCATATTTAATGATGAAGAAGGGAAAATTTTGAGCAGTGATAAAAATAACAAAGGGGCACCTGGGTGGGCTCAGTCAATTAAGCGTCTGACTTTGGCTCAGGTCATGATCTCACGGTTCGTGAGTTTGAGCCCCGCGTCGGGCTCTGTGCTGACGGCTCGGAGCCTGGAGCCCGCTTTGGATTCTGTGTCTCCCTCTCTCTCTGCCCCTCCCCCACTCACACTCTGTCTCTCCCAAAAACTAAATAAACGTTAAAAAAATAAAATAAAAAAAATTAACAAGAACCCAAGACTTGACTGTTACAGCTAAAAGGAATGATTAGTGATTCCTAAATCAAAAAGAAAGGCATCTGTCCAGTTCTGTAAAAGTCCAGACTGAATGGCAAGAAGTATTAAAGTCACAACAGAACGAAAAAACGAGAAAAAGAAAAATGAAAAGATGCTGAAATTATTTATGGAGGTTGTAGCAACCATGATGGTAGGATGTGAAGGAGGTCTGAAAGCAGGGGCCCTGCCAAGAAGACCCAGCATCGAGAGACACAGAAGCAGAAACAAGGCAGACACGTGTGTCACCATCATGACGGCCACTCCACATGCCGGTGGGTCACACGCTGTTGAAGTGTGTGCGGAGGCTTCAAGAGACACGTGTGGACTGGCAGTCGTCCCTAAAGTGCAAGGTGTTCATCTCTAGGATATTCCAGAGTAGTCAGTTCTCTATTCTTTGTTTCTGTAATTTTAAAATAGCATTTACATGGGTCAACCAGGCAATTAGAGAAGAAATTAATATATGGAAACAAACGAAAATGAAAATACAACAATCCAAACGCTTTGGGATGCAGCGAAGGCAGTCCTGAGAGGAAAATACATTGCAATCCAGGCCTATCTCAAGAAACAAGAAAAATCCCAAATACAAAATCTAACAGCACACCTAAAGGAAATAGAAGCAGAGCAGCAAAGACACCCCAAACCCAGCAGAAGAAGAAAAATAATAAAGATCAGAGCAGAAATAAACAATACAGAATCTAGAAAAATTGTAGAGCGATCAATGAAACCAAGAGCTGGCTTTTTGAAAAAATAAACAAAGTTGATAAACCTCTAGCCAGGCTTCTCAAAAAGAAAAGGGAGATGACCCAAACAGATAAAATCATGAATGAAAATGGAATTATTACAACCAACCCCTCAGAAATACAAGCAATTATCAGGGAGTACTATGAAAAACTATATGCCAACAAACTGGACAACCTGGAACAAATGGACAAATTCCTAAACACCCACACTCTTCCAAAACTCAATCAGGAGGAAATAGAAAGCTTGAACAGACCCATAACCAGCGAAGAAATTGAATCAGTTATCAAAAATCTCCCAACAAATAAGAGTCCAGGACCAGATGGCTTCCCTGGGGAGTTCTACCAGACATTTAAAGCAGACATAATACCTATCCTTCTCAGGCTATTCCAAAAAATAGAAAGGGAAGGAAGACTTCCTGACTCATTCTGTGAAGCCAGTATTACTTTGATTCCTAAACCAGACAGAGACCCTGTAAAAAAAGAGAACTACAGGCCAGTATCCCTGATGAATATGGATAAAATAGCATTTACACGTTTGTTTCTAAAATCTTGTCATATCAGTGGTTCTTACCAGGCTTTAAGAAACCTGGTATGTTGGGATGTCCTTTAACTGCGTTTTGCATCTTGGGTAGTTTATATTCCTCTGTAGGGTAAGAAAGCATAGTGAAGCATGTCTTTGATATGAAGAGGGAAATCCAGGTGAAGGTTGAGTGGCTTATACAAAGAGTGAGGGAAGGAGGCTTTCAAGAGCGGGAGTTTGGTGTTTTTACAGGGAAAATAGGATCGCTGATTTCTGAGTTTAACTTTCTTATGTTTGATTCTCCACTTAAGTATTAAATCTTTCAAGTATTGTCTGTATCACACTGACTAATCTGCCTGTCGTTATATAATGGATAGCCGATCTGGCCTTTTAAGAAAATCCTTGATGTATTAGGTCGTTAAAACAAATTCTAACATTTGGTGCTCATTAGTGTTGTAACCGAAACAAAAACATTTTAATGGTTGATCCCAGAGTATTTTGAAGTTAGTGTAAGTTTGCTGGAAAGGTATTTAAGCTGAAGTATCAATTACAAACGGGCCATGAGCCAAGTTTCAAAGCTGTTTCTAAGTAAGACATTGAGTTTCTAGAATGCAAAAAATAAAGTATGTGGCACTGAGCCATGTGGCAAGGAAGTAGAATGGAACGGTTACAGTGGGATTTGTATCGATGATAGTGATTTTGAAACAATTGGATTCAATTAAAAATAAAATTAAAGTTTTTAGTTTATTAACTTGTTTTTTGGCTTATTATTTTGTTCCGAATCCACATTGTAGAATGTTGCTCCTACAGAATAAAATGTCATGAACTCCAAAGAGGTTTGAGTAATTCTTTTTTTTTTTTTTTTTAATTTTACAGAGAGAGAAAGAGAGTGAGTGGGGGAGGGGCAGAGGGAGAGAGAATCCCAAGCAGGCACCACGCTCCGTGCAGAGCCCGACATGGGGCTCGATGCCACGAGCCTGGGATCATGACCTGAGCGGAAATCCAGAGTCGTGCACACAACCGACTGAGCTACCCAGGCGCCCCAGTTTGAATAATTTTTGTGATCACCCGAGTGATACTTCTGTAATTTTCTGTTGTTTCTTGAGCCTGTTTTGGGGGAAGTGTTGCCTTCTGCCAGCCAGTAAGAGTTACAGAGAGAGTAAGAGCCGCGCCCTGCGGGTGGAGCCGCGATGTGTACAGGAGGGTCTCCCGCACTGGTGGTGACACCGAGGTGGTGGGCACGGGAGAGAGATGTGGGCTTTGCAGGTCAGCAGACCCCTCCCTCGGGCGCTCCCTCCGTGTTCGTCGCCTCCGGCCTCCTGCTCTCCTGCTCTTCTGTTTTCTCCCCTTCCCTTATCCGGTGGCCGCCGGGCCGAGCCCTGGTCCTCCTTCTGTGGGCCTGTGTCTCTGCCTCACGGCTCCTGGCGGCTCTTTGGTGCCTTCGGGGCGGGAGGACCCTGGACTTGCACACGAGATGCTGTGAAGATGCGTCTTTGAAGGGAGGGTTTCCACCCTTCTTTCCCAGCGTTTCCGAGGACTCCAAGGGCTCTCCCTTCCCCGCTGACTGTTGGGCCCCTTTTCATCTGCCCCTCAGGCGTCAGAGGACGTCTCTGGACCCAGACGGTGCCCGCCACTCTGTTCTCTGCGCTCAGAGGGCTGGGACACCTGCACCATAGAGTCGTAGAAGGAACTTCAGGGTTCCCTGGTAGCACATTGACTGTTACGTTCCCATGTGTGCTTCAATACCTGATGCGACAGATTTGCTTTTAAAAATTTTACTGGTTTTAGGGATACAACATGCGTTCCGTGTTATTTTCCCCATTTCAAATATTCCTAACAGGTGGCCAGCTCAAGTTAAAACAAAATAGATGCCTCTCATTTTAATGGTATCTTTTCCAACTCGGAAACAAAGCATTCGTTGTTTAGAAACTAATGGTGCAGTGGAAGAACAGTGTATTTGGAATCACTTATAAATGCATTAGAAAAAAAATTCAGATTGACAGCATTTTGGGTTTCTAATTAAGCCTTTGAAGGCAAGCATGTCAACTATAAGAAAACAGTAACGTAGACTTCTAGTATATTCTTTTCTAGTTGGCCAAAGACCCAAAGTTGTCTTCTGGACTAAAATTGTCATTCACATGAATCGTAATGATAGCGTGGAAAAGTTGGACTCCTTCAGGAGAAGGAGATCCCCAACTAACACAGCCTTCACACAGCTTGCCGTGCGTCAAGAGTCTAGAGAAGGAAAATGCTCCTTTCATCTCTGCGTGGATAATTCTGACCTCAAAAATAAAATGGCCATTTTCAAGGATCCTAATTCTGCTGGCGAGTAGTCAGACCAGATTAATAAACACAAATCTCCCCGACCCCCCTTTTTAGAAAATACTGGTGGTCAATCCTGGCTCAGCTAACAGAGTGCGAGATTCACGCTTAACAAAGTCAAATTAACCGAGCGTGGCATGTGATAGTGAACACGGCACTGAAGGTCCTTGCCCTTGAGAAACATACACACATACATGTATATGTGTATGTGTGTGTGCGTGTCCTACATGTGTCCGTATACAAACAGTGTGCAGTGCTGTAAAATGAATGGGGCCTGAGGAGAGGGGAATTTTGGCCTTAAAATGCCATCTACAGTTAGCCATTTGGCAGAAAAAGTAGAGTCCTTCGTCTGGTCTTGATGATTAATGTGTTTTCTGTGTTTTAATAATAAAGTTGGTGGCGGGCCATGATCTGTGGCTGTTCGGAAAAGAGTCTTAGTCGTCCAACAATATTTGTGCCTCGAAACAGAAAACTTTCCCTGGAGGTGAAAATCTGCAGATGCGTACGCCCTGCAGGGGCGAGGCCGTGACCGTGTGCTTCTCGGGCCCCCATTTCCCTGACTGAGGCCCCGGGGGCTGGGGTCCCAGAGGCCGTCCCTGCGGAGCCTGAACCTGGTCCCCGAACCTGGTCCCTTGGCACCGTGCGGACATGGCCAGTCTAGCCTGAGTTCTGGTGATGAAATGGGGGCTCCTGTTGTCCAGCCAAAGTTTTCCGATTCACTGTTTTTCCTGCCCTGCCCTGCCCTGCCCAGTCCTCTTTTCTTTGTATTCAGCTCATACTTCGCCTACCCAGAAGGCTGTGCTTTGAAGCCTGAGCATTAGTGGGTAAATACAGATGCGGAACTGCTTTCACCAGACAGGATTTTGGGGAGCGGGAGAGTGGCTTCTCCAGATCAGTAGCAAATCTGTGTCCTGGGGACCGAGGCGGTTCAGTCTCAGTCATTTTCAGATTGGTCCGGGGGGCTTGGGGGCCCCTCGGAGGGCCCTGGGGGTGCCTGTGGGAGTCGGTTTGCAAAGGCAAACCCCTTCACCAGGGAGCCTGCAGAGCCACACAGAGAACCTGAAAACAGCAAATTCTTGCTCGTCACAGACCCTTCCTGAGTCAGAGCGTGAGTGCCAGCTCAAGAGTCCCTTGTGGGCGACCTTCCCATCTGGGTTTCCGTGTTCCGTTCTGCCCTGCCAACGCTCCTGGGCCCTTCTCACTCACGCCCGTCTGTGGAAAGCAGGGAAAGGAAGCGGAACCGTGAGGTCCACACGGTGGGGGCGACGTAAGACCTGTTGGAAATGCTGGGTTGAAGCAGCTCATTACCGTTCGAAAGACATTCTTCAGTTTTCTAACCAAAGGAAAAACTGCATTATCTTCATTATAGATAGAAGTCACAACACGCCGAACTACTTGGAAAGCCGCATGTTTTAGCCAGTAATGAGTCTTAACCTTTACGAGATCAGCACATGGAAATGGTTAGTGGGCGCCAGCAGAGAAACGCGGGTCACATGCCCTTCGGTCAGGGGCCAAGTCCTCATCACTCCAGGCATTCAGAGTTCTGCAGTTCATCTTCCTAGGTTGCTAAGTGCTTTTCATGCCTCATGAAACAAAGAGTTGACTAGCTTGCTTTTGCAGTGTGAAACGCTTCCTTTTAAAATTTCGAAACATGCTTTTCTCCTTACTTTTAAGATATTTTGATTCATTCAGATTCTGCATAATATTAAGAATAGCAGAATTTATAAGCTATAAGCATGTGTGATTTGAATGCTTCCTACCTAATGGGACTGGAATTTTTCTCCAATTATGGGACAGGGAGACCATCATTCCCCAGTTGCCAAAACAGAATGCAGCTGGCTGCAGGAGGGCTGAGCTAGCAGAACATTTAATATTTTGAAAAATGTGTCCTGGGGGAAAAGACTTTCTGTTCAGAAAGATACTGAATTATTTAGCTGGGCAGCTGCAGGGTGTGAATATTTTGAGCGCCATTGCTGTCATTTATTTTTTATTGGGTTCAAATGGAAAAATTGAAAACCGTATTCAGACGCGTAGCCTTTCACTCGATGGCGTGTAGACCTCCGGCTGCAGCTGCCTGCGCTCCTGTGATCTGCACGGGCACATTCCACTCCGAGTGCATCAGTGTTTAATTTTCAAAATTCTCGGCAAATAGCAGAGCTGCAGCCAGGAATTCCTCCACTGAGATTCCTTCCGGCCCAGATGAAACTGATAATTCCCGGCTGGGTTGCTGTCATTCATCACTAATCCAGGTATGGCTGCTTGCTGTGTTTAATTTTCTTTTTTCTGAACCCAAAGGCACTGCTGGCTTGCGTTTCCCATGAGAAGGCGGCGGTGATGTGCCTGGAATTCCAGCCCCCGGAGGTGGTGGCTTTTCTAGACGGACGTAGCTGGCCTTTGTCGTGGGGCTGACGGACGTGAGCTTGCTGCTAGACACAAAACCATGTGCGACCGGCTCATGGTAGGGTCTTCTAGAAAAGCAGGACTGTATCAGGGACCTGCCTCTGAGTTTCTGAAGTTGGTGTCATGGAAAGCAGCTGTTTCCTACCACAGGGTATCTGTTGATGTCACTTGGCATTTGGGAACAGGATGTTGAATTGGATGGACAGTAGGTTTTAATGTTTATTGTATAGGTCTTGTAAAAAAAAATAACAGTACTTTGGGAAGCATTCAAAATGTTATCAGCACTTAGCATCCTATGAAAAGCAGGTCAGAATGTATTCATTTTGCATTTTAAACTGTTTTAATCAACACTTAAAAGCAGTATGTATAGGATAAAAATCACGGAATTTGGAAGTGGACAGTTCTGGCTTTATCTCAGCTGGCCCTGTGCCCTTATGCCGTGACGTATGACCTCCGAGTCTTGGTCTTACGTATAAGCTAGGAGAGCAGATTACAGAGTTGGTGTGAGGGTTAACACTGCCGTAGGTATGGAGGGCCTACGTAGGCCTCAAGCATGTTGGTACCCAACAAAGGGTACGTTGTATGTCAGGGATTCTCTATCTCTATGGCCCGCCCATCCACTTGCCCACCTACTTGCCTATCTGTGTATTTATATTTATCTTCTAGACCTTTTTCGGGCTTCCCCTTTTCTGTTAATCCAGCCATATTTTGCTGAAATTTAAAATATGAAAATACTCCACATGATGGATAAATGTATGGAAACAAAAAAAGGTTCGCTGGTGGTCTCCCAAGAGACTTCTAAGACTACATTATCTCAGTGTGACTTTCAGTCTGCTGGTGCTTCAGCCTCCTAAGAGCAGGTATCTCTCCTGCGGAGACTTTATCAGGGTCTCAGACCCGTGTATGTACGGTCACCGCCTGTGGACGGGGATCTGTGGTGGATGAGCCTTCGAAGTAGCCAACACGGGAGCTGAGAAGCCGTCATCATCAGGGCTTTTCTTGGTGAGCAAGGGAGTGTGAAAAACGAGATAGTTGTGGGAATCAGATGTTTAGCGACACAGGTGAATGTGGTAGACTGGCCACGTGCTCTGTTTTCTGCCTGGACTGAGATCTCAGGGAGTTGACTGTAACGGGGCGGAGAGGTGACAACCGTAGAAGAAACTCGAGCGGGGCTTTGGAGGCCGGGACCATGGAGGGACCAGCGCTGGCCGACTCAGCAGAGCGGAGAAGACGGGACAGGGTGGAAGCAGGTAAGAAGCAAGCAGTTGAAGAGCAGAGCCTGGGAAGGCACAGACGTGAAGCGCAGACGTGCTGTGGGAGCCGAGAACAGAAGTATTTGAAAATCGGAGGAGCAGGGGTAGGGTTCCTGGGCTCCTGTCTCTGCTCCTGCGGCCAGGACTGGAGGTGTGTTTTCTAGAACCTACAGTTGCGGACACAGTTAAGGACAGGGGTGAATGCTGTTACAGGTGCTGGGTGTGGATTAGTGATCTAAACAGACCAGAACATCTCTGTTCCTGTGGGAGGAGTCAGACAATAAACAGTAATGCAGTGAAGTGATAATAGGAAGTCGTGAGTGCTGGGGCTGGGGAAAGGGATGTAGTTCAAGACAAGGGTCCTTCGAGGACCAGGGAGGGGCAGGCAGCTGTGGGGACGGCAGGGCGCGCTGTCCCAGGCGGAGGAACAGGCGTCACAAAGGCCCTGAGATAGAAGGGAGGCTGAAGTAGTGAGGAGGTGAGTCATCCGGAGGAGAGTGAGATAGGAGGTCAGGCATACCGAGGGGACACGTGACAGGCAGTGGCGATGACGTGGGGCCTTGCCGACTGTCCTAAGGACTTGCTTTTTCTCAGAATGAGTTTGAGTACCAGGGTCTGACTTGCTCTAACAGAATCGGGTCAGAGCGAGCACGCTGAGTTAAAGTACTCGGCCCACAGCCGGCTGCCAGGTCATTCCCACCCCTCTCCCTCCACCCCCACCCACCAGGCGGACACACAGCAGAACGGAGGTCTCTCTCTAGGGGACGGAAACAGCTGGAGAGAGAGCAGGGTCCCCAGTGGAAATCCGCTCGTCAGGAAGTTCTGCCATCCCCGCATGGACGTTGTTGGTCTCTGCTGTCTCACCCTTAACGCACACAGAGGACACAGGGGAGGGGGAGGAGAGTCTCTCCCAGGAAAGAAGCCAAAACAGACGGGATTACAAAAAGCATGTCAGAGGGACAGAAACAATAAAGGAGCAACAGCCCTTTCAAAGAAACTGTAGTTAAAATCCCCAGAGATAAGAGCAGACACTGTACCTGGGGAACAGCAGGTGCTCTTGGGTGTTGAAAGATTCTCAGCTCCGTGGACAGGCTGGGACAGGGTGGGACATAACGTAGGGGTCAGTCCAAGGGGAGGCGGGCAATCAAATGGGAATGGCGGTAGCAGCAGGTGTAGCTACAGGAACCTGGCCTGGCATTTGCGGGGCAGGCGGGGGCCCAGGGCAGCTGGGGGGGGGGGGGCCGGGACTGATGTCTAGATTCTAAGTCGACAAGGTTGGGAGTTGTTCACCGTCCAGCGTGTACACGTCCCACCTGGAGGTGTTTTCACTGAATCGTCCTCGGGTTGAGAAGATGCATAGAAAAGAGGCTGCAAATTAGAAGGAAACATGATTTCAGGAAAGGAATGTGATGGCCATTCTGGAAGGGATGCCCCTGGGAATGATGGTTAGGGGCTATTTAGTCCTAACAACCAGGCACTCAGTGCTAGTGCGGTGTGATGTAAGTGTCCCGAGCAGGGCGGGACGCTCCGGATGGCTACGTGTCACGTGCAACTTGAAAGTTCATGCTTGAAATAGAAAACGTAGAAAGCACAGGGCGCCCGGCTGGCTCAGTGGGGGGGCATGCGACTCTTGATCTCAGGGTTGTGGGCTCCAGCCCCACGATGGGTGTGGAGCCTACTTAAAAAAATGTAGAAAGCAGTAATGAGCATGTGATCTGCAAACAGCGACAGAGAAGGTATTAGCTGAAGAAAGGAGGGGCGGGGGCCACTTTTCTCCCCATTTAGTGCCTCGTAGAGCTACTTTTAAGACTGTAAATAGGTTGTTTTGATAAAAATAAAGATTAAATTTCAGATATTTATTTTGATTTATTTTTTTAAATTTTTTTTAATGTTTATTTTTGACAGAGAAAGAAAGACAGAGCATGAGCGGGGGAGGGGCAGAGAGAGAGGGAGACACAGAATCGGAAGCAGGCTCCAGGCTCTGAGCTGTCAGCACAGAGCCCGACGCGGGGCTCAAACTCACAGACCGTGAGATCACGACCCGAGCCCAAGTCGGACGCTCAACTGACTGAGCCACCCAGGCGCCCCTAAATTTCAGATATTTAAAGGAACCCGGCTACATCCTTTCCTGCAGTAAGGCTACATTGGTCACCAGAGTGTGGCTGTCCCTGGGCCAATGGGCCTGCCCTGTGGGACAGCCCATCTCTTTTTTCTCGGCCCGTTGTTGACGTCCTGTTTTCTGAATTAACACGTTTCTTCAGAGATGTTAGTACAGCTGGTCAAGTCACAGCCGAGTGGCTGGGAAGGTTCTGCGTCTACGTTCTCGGTGTGTTTTGTGGTGACTTCGCATTTTAATCCCGAGGGACCCTGTCACCACCGACTTTGAAGCCAACGATGGCTATTTTATCGTTACCCCAATTGCTGGTAACACCTTCCACTATAGAGAAGCCTGCAGACGGTCTGTCATTCCGGCCATTTACGTATTCTAGGCTCGAAATCCTGCAACTTCGGGGGTGGGTTGTTTTGTTTACTGTTCGGCTCTGTCACAAACGTGCCCATCGTAGACCCTCAGGTGCATGTGTCAGGAAGAGCAGATTACGTAGTGTTTGAGAGCGTGGCTTCTGAATTAGGTCAGCCTGGGTTTGAATCCCATCCCTGGCCCTCCTGGCCGGTGGCTCAGCCTCCTCCTAGAGCTGGTGTCCTTGTCTGTGTGGGGCAGGGACCGTGCCAGAGACTGTCCACAGTGCGTGTCTGCCCGATCGTGGGGCTGCCGCGGCCCCGTGCTCCGTCCTTCCACCGCCCCCCCTGCTTATGAAGTAGGAGTCGGCCCTGTGGGCCCACGACTCGAGTGCGCTTCTTCAGCTCCCGTCTTCGGACGTGTTCTCCCTCTTGGCCTCCAGTCGATGCCAGTTAACACACGTTTCTCCGTCTCACCGTCTGTTGTTCCTGGGCTTCGTCATACTGTTCTTTCAAAGTCTGTTTACCACGCTGAATGAGTAATGTGGCATTTAAAAGTAATATTTGTCTGGTGGGACGCGTGGCTCGCTCAGAGGGGCGTGCGGCTCTAGATCTTAGGGTGGTGAGTTCGAGCCCCATTTCGGGTATAGAGCTTACTTAAAATCTTAAAAATAATAATATACAGTGTTAATAAAGCCATACGCCCTGAATCTCTAGTAATGTTATTATAATATAGATCACGTTACGGCAGAAATATTTTTAAAGCAAAAATTCTGCTTCTTGGGTGATAGATTTATTTATTTTAGGAATGTTTGTTATTTAACTTCTAGTACAGTGGGAAAATGTTCACGTCCTTCACAATACATTTTCCGTATGAGGTCTTTTGACTGCATTAAAAGAGAGTGGTAATAAGATAATGTTATAATTTGTTTTTCTGAAAGGTTGAGCAACCCTTTCAAGACTGAGATGTCCTCAAAGGTAGGAATCTGTGTTCTATGTATCTTTGTCCACTGACGTTTAGTAAAGTCCTAAGTGTTACCTGAGTGATCACATTCTTGAGTGGATTAACTGTAGTGTTTTGTTTATAACTTTTTATTTTGATATAATTTTGAACTTTAAGAAGAATCACAGGGGCGCCTGGGTGGCTCAGTCGGTTGAGCGGCTGACTTCGGCTCAGGTGGTGATCTCGCGGTCCGTGGGTTCGAGCCCCACGTCGGACTCTGTGCTGACAGCTCGGAGCCTGGAGCCTGCTTCTGTTTCTGTGTCTCCCTCTCTCTCTGCCCCTCCCCCGTTCACGCTCTCTCTCTCTCTCTCTGCCTTTCAAAAATGAATAAATGTTAAAAAAATTAAAAAAAAAACCTTTAAAAAAAAAGAAGAATCACAAAATTAATACAAGGAAATGCCATATACCATTTACCTAGATTTACCAGTTATTTGTTTTCTCTTTTTGTTTTTTTGTTTTTATTTATTTATTTATTTATTTATATTTTATTTTCTAGATTTACCAATTATTTAGCACAGTTTACTTATTTATATGTGCATAACGTTTTCTGAACCGTTGGAGGATAAGTTGCCAACATCGTGCCCCTTTACCCCGGTGTCCTTCCGTACGTAGTTCCTAAGGACACATTCTCTCATAAAACACAGCACACATACCAAAATCTGGAAATCTAACCTGGATATAATACTGTTTGCTCATCTGCGGTCCACATCCAGATTTGCCCTCTGTCTCGAGTACGACATCCAGTCCGGGGTCACACATTGCATGGCAGTTTCCTGTCTCCTTGAATCAAATATGGAACAGTTCTGGAGTCTTTCTTCACTTTCTTGACCTTAATTTACATATTTTGAGGAGGAGAGGTCAATTATTCTGTAGAATTGACCTCGATTTGGGTCTGTCTAATGTGTTCTCATGGTGAGATTGAAGTGTCGTCATTTTGGGGGGAAGCCACGGGACGGTGTCGTGCCTTCTACATCCTGTCAGTAGGCGGGCGATGTCGGTACAAGTGTTACTGACTTACCCACCAAGTTTCTCCACTGTAAACTTACCGTTTTCCTATTGTAGTTAATATGTAATTTGTGGAGAGATAGTTTGAAGTATCTTCTTCCTCCTCAGACTTTCACTCCTTCCTTCTAGACTTCCATATTTATTAGTTGGTATTATGCTCTAAGAAAGAGCTCCCTTTTCTTCCTTTTTAAAATTTATATTAGTTCAAACCCATAGATTCTCACTGTTTTCAAGGAATTATATTCCTTACTGTCAGGAATTATTTTATTGCTTGAATTATTCCAGCTTTGGGCTGTGGGGCCCCAGCTACAAACTGCCCCTCTGTCCTTTGGATATGTTTCCATAATTCTTCAAGGATTTCTTACTTTTGGTGGAACAAGATGTTGTAAGTAAGTTCTTCACGTACTTCTTTGCACCAGCCCCGGACACAGCCTTTCCTAGGGTGCTTTGGTTCCTTTTCGTGGAGAATGGTATTTTGAAACCAAGATCCGGGTGTGCACATTGCTACTAATGTGTGGTTTGTTCTAGACCCTGTTAGGTCTCAGATCTCTCAGACGGAGCCAGGAAATATGTGTATGTGTCTATGCCCCCGTCTCCGTCTGAGTTCAAGCTCTACATGTAAGTGAAGGATTCACATCCCTCCACTTCACATTCAGCAGCCCAGGATTCATTCTAGTCTCCAGCAGTGGGAAACATGATTCAAGACAATGTTTTGAGTCCCTAGCATCTTGTCAAAGCCTTGGCATCAGGTGGAAAATCCATGTTTTAAGGATTTGGATGAATGAATGAGTCAATAAAATAGTTACGGTGTTACCTCTAGATATATCCTCACTGCTGGACCAATATTTGGCGTGAGGTGCATGTTCAATAAAACTGTGTTGAACAAGTGGTTCAAGTGGTTCTTTCCCCTCCAGTGTCTTCATGTTTTATTTTCAAACCACATGAGAATAGGACTCCATGTAAGTATTCTTGTTTTTTTACCATTTAAAGCTTGAACCCAGATAAATTATTCAGTTAATATGAACAGTCTTTTTCCAATAAGAAAAAGTCATAAATAAAAATAAAATGGCTCTGGAAGAAAAACAGTTCTTTTGGGACGCCTGGGTGGCTCAGTTGGTTGAGCATCCGACTTTGGCTCAGGTCACGGTCTCGCGGTTCGTGAGTTCGAGCCCCGCATCCGGCTCTGTGCTGACAGCTCAGAGCCTGGAGCCTGCTTCGGATTCTGTGTCTCCCTCTCTCTCTGCCCCTCCGTTGCTCACGCTCTGCGTGTCTCTCTGTCTGAAAAATGAATAACTGTTAAATTTTTTCTTTAAGACAAACAGTTCTTTTGTTTGAAAAACCTGAGATTTGGGCAGCATCAATTGAAAAGGTTTCCATTTGTCTAATTAATAGAAATTGTGGCTTTCAGAGTTTGGCACATTTTTCACATTTGTCAGCTCTGGCGACATGAAATGTGTTCTTCGTCTGAATTCTCTTCCTATGCCGCTGCTGTCAGACAAAAAGAATTTCCATGTCACTGCTGCTTGTTACTGAGCTGCTATAAAAAAGGATGCTTGACGATAACTTATAAGTGATTAGAGATTTCTGGTAACCTTCAGATTGTTGCCAAATTACATTAACTGTGAGTAATCTGGGGGGAAAAGCAGTCTCATTCACCTATGCCCTCAAAGGTTACAGATTCACAATTTCAGACAGCCGTTAATGACGTTCCCTTTTGAGGTGCATTTTTTTCCCTTAAACCTCAGGAAATATGGTCTGCTTTTCTCTCCATATGATTAAAACTAATAATCCCTTGCTCATAAGTTCATATTTTATCCCTTGAAACTTGTTTTGAAAACTGCTTCATCCTTTTCTGTGTTTGCTTTTTCTGTTTACCCAAACTATATTAAATGTGGCATGTGCATTGTAAGTCCTAGGATTGAATTGACTGTGGAATTTCTAATGAGTCGTAATACCAGAAAGTAGGAAAGAAACAAGGGGGTGGGTTTTATGTCAGGAAGTCTCTTCCATACACTTGCCTGGGAGTTGATTATTTTTTTTGTTGTTTTAAAGAAGTTTTCTTCCGGGGTACCTGGGTGGCTCAGTCGGTTAAGAGTCCGACTTCAGCTCAGGTCATGATCACACGGTTCGTGGGTTTGAGCCCCGCGTCAGGCTCTGTGCTGACAGAAGCAGAGCCTGCTTCAGATTCTGTGTCTCCCTCTCTCTCTGTTCCTTCCCTGCTCTCACTCTGTCTCTCTCTCTCAAAAATAAATAAACAGTAAAAAAAATTTTTTTTTAATTAAAAAAAAAGTTTTCTTCCAACATTTTCTTTAACCCTTTATAGAAACATTTAAGTTTTTTGTTTGTTACCTGTTTACACATTTATTTATGTTTTCCACCCTGATCAGGAGTGCTGGGAGTCTGCATCTTCTAAAACTAAGAAAAATCAAGACAGTTAAACAGCTCAGTCTTGAAAGCCCTTCCTGTTTGAAGAAAAACGAAATCGCAGTTTACATAGTCTTTTCTGAGATTAAATTTTGAAAGTAAAGTTTTATGGTTTTCTGTCTTTTAAGTATAGACTTACAAAGCCAAAATCCCAAAATTGTTGCTTAGAAAATACTTAGTGGGTGGTGAGGGCTGTCCGGAGCCTGTTCTGGTTGGTCTCTATAAATAGAAATTGCTAAAGCATAGGGGCGCCTAGGGGCTCAGTAGGTTAAGCTTCCGACTTGGGCTCAGGTCAGGATCTCACTGTTCCTGGGTTCCAGCCCCGAATCAGGCTCTGTGCTAACAGCTTGGAGCCTGGAACCTGCTTCAGATTCTGTATCTCCCTTTCTCCCTACCCTTCCCCAGCTCATGCTCTGTCTGTCTCTCTCTCTCTCAAAAATAAACATTAAAAAAAATTAAATATATAAAAGAAATCACCTAGGCATCAGCCTGCAGCACTGATGCACACAGGAACTACTCACTATTAGAGGCAGGTACACTTGGCGAATTTCCAAAAATGCCTTTGCACTTTTAGCCAAAGTTACTTTTTTGTTTTCTCTTTGAATTTGCACCTGGGGGCCCCCTGCTGGATTTATGGTAATGCCTTCTCTCCTCCAAGGAGCAGACCAGGAGCCAGAGCCACATGTCCATGGGCGGGGTTAGTGCAGGGAAGGGCCCCGTGCTCACCCCAGTGAATCTGTGTCCGGCTCCACCTGCCCAGCTCCTCCGTGTCTTGAAAGTGGAGGACCGGAGGGAGGACTGAGCAGAGGGGCTGAGGACTGGAGGGATGGCTGAGCAGAGGGGCTGAGGACTGGAGGGAGGATGGAACAGAGGGGTGGAGGACTGAGCAGAGGGACAGAGGACTGGAGGGAGGGCCGAGCGGAAGGGCTGAGGACTGGAGGGAGGACTAAACAGAGGTGGGGAGGATGGGAGGGGATGAGCAGAGGGACAGAAGACTGGAGGGAGGGATGAGCAGAGGGGTGGAGGACTGGGGGGGAAGATTGACCAGAGCGGGGGAGGACTGGAGGGAGGACTAGCCAGAGGGGTGGAGGACCACAGGGAGGATCGAGCAGAGAGGCGGAGGACTGAGGGGGAAGATAGACCAGAGGGGGTGAGGACTGGAGGGAGGACTGAGCAGAGAGGCAGAGGATGGGAGGGGGGAGGACTAAGCATAAGTGGGGAGGACTTAACAGAGAGGGGGAGGACTGGAGGGAGGACTGTATGGGGGGAGGACTAGAGGGAGGACTGCGCAGAGGGGCTGAGGACTGGAGGAGGACTAAACAGAGGTGGGGAGGATGGGAGGGGATGAGCAGAGGGACAGAAGACTGGAGGGAGGGATGAGCAGAGGAGTGGAGGACTAGAGGGAGGATCGAGGAGAGAGGCGGAGGACTGAGGGGGAAGATTGACCAGAGGGGGTGAGGACTGGAGGGAGGACTGAGCAGAGAGGCAGAGGATAGGAGGGGGGAGGACTTAACAGAGAGGGGGAGGATTGGAGGGAGGATTGAGCAGAGGGGCGGAGGAGTGGGGGGAGGGCTGAGCAGAGGGGCCAGTGCGGTCTTGGTCCAGGTTGGCAGTTTGCAGGGTGGAACACTGGGCCGTGTTCTCCCCTCACTCTCTGCAGACGCACTTCCATCCTAGCGGTGGTGGCTTCTGTCTTCACTCCTTTCTTTCATAGGGTTGTGTGGCCCCCGAGGTGTGGGGTCCGTGCACATATTTGGGGTTCGTTCTGTATTTCCTTCTGTTGTGCATGTTTTGGAGCCCGAGATCAAGCAGATTAAAATGCAGGTACATGTTCACATCACTCGGGACTGCACGGTGACTTGTGGCTGGGAAGGAACTAACTCCTTGTCACCTCCCCTGTAGACCAGCCACAGGGCCCCGCTTCTGCGGGTTCCGTAAACACTAGTATCCTTTTCTGTCTTGCAGAACGCAGTAGGGTGTTCGAAAATGACACATGAATCTTTTAACAAATATATTAAAATGTAAGTTAATTAAGTCCGATTATGGGGCAGGCTGGTTTGAATCAGAAAACCATCTGGGGTGCAGAACTGTAGGCCGAGGCAGTGTGGGCACAGGGTGGTGGCGGGGTGGGGGGGGGGCTGCCGGTCCCGGCCCTGGGTTGCGGGGGGGCGGGGAGCCTGGGCCTCAGGGCGTCGCTCCTGCATCTGTAACCTAGGGACAGCACAGGGCCCACCTGGCACACTGTTCACGTTTGATAAAGATCGTTTAATAAATGAGTGACCCTAAAGCTTTGGGGTTCCTTTTTATAAATTAAGAACCTTAATCTAGAAATGGAATGGCTGAGGCGGAAATGGGGCCACGTTTCTCCATAGCCTTTCAACAGTTAGTACACTTTTTTTTTTTTTTAATTTTTTTTTTTTTCGACATTTATTTATTTTTGGGACAGAGAGAGACAGAGCATGAACGGGGGAGGGGCAGAGAGAGAGGGAGACACAGAATCGGAAACAGGCTCCAGGCTCTGAGCCATCATCAGCCCAGAGCCCGACGCGGGGCTCGAACTCCCGGACCGCGAGATCGTGACCTGGCTGAAGTCGGACGCTTAACCGACTGCGCCACCCAGGCGCCCCAGTACACTTTTTTTTTAAATTTAAGTTCTAGTTAGTGACCATACAGTGTAGTGTTGGTTTCAGGAGTAGAACCCAGTGGTTCATCACTTACAGATGACACCAGTGCCGGTCCCAACACATGCCCCCCTCGGTGCCCATCCCCCATGCAGCCCATCCCCCACCCACCTCCCTTGTGGCAACCCTCAGTTTGTTCTCTGTGTTTAAGTCTCATGGTTTGCCTCCTTTTCCGTTTTCATCTTATTTTACTTTCCCTTCCCCTGTGTTCGTCTGTTGTGTTTCTCAAATTCCACATGAGTGAAATCATGTATTTGTCTTTCTCCAACTTATTTCGCTTAGCATCATATACTCTAGTTCCATCTACATTGTTGCAAATAACAAAATTTCATTCTTTTTCATCGCCAAGTAGTATTCCATTACACACACACACACACACACACACACACACACACACACCCCACATGTTTATCCATTCATTAGTTGATGGACATTTGGGCTCCTTCCATAATTTGGCTATGGCGATAATGCTGCTATAAACATTGGGGTGCATGTGGCCCTTCAAATTAGCATTTTTGTATGCTCTGGATAAATACCTAGTAGTGCAATTGCTGGGTTGTAGGGTAGTTCTATTTTCAATTTCCTGAGGAACCTCCACACTGTTTTCCAGAGCGGCTGCACCAGTTTGCATTCCCACCAGCAGTGCACGAGGGTTCCCCTTTCTCCGCATCCTCGCCAATATCTAGTGTTGCCTGAGTTGTTAATTTTAGCCATTCTGACACATGAAAAGATGCTTAACATCACTCATCATCAAGGAAATACCAGTCAAAACCACGGTGAGATATACTTTTAAAACAAAGTTTATTTATTTTGAGAGGGGGTGGGGCAGAGAGAGAGGGAAAGAGAGAATCCCAAGCAGGCTCCACACTGTCAGTGCAGAGCCTGATGTGGGGACCGAACTCACGAACCATGAGATCATGACCTGAGCTGAAATCAAGAGTTGGATGCTTAACCAACTGAGCCACCCAGGCTCAGCCACTTACTACACTTTTTAAAACATTCATTTTATTATTTTCAAGATCTGTAGTAATTGGAACTGAGCCAAATATGTATACTATGCGATGTTTAGTTACACTGCTTCCATAAAATGACCATTATAGTTGTGATTAGCATATTATTTATAAATAGGTAATTATAATGATATTATGGAAGTACTTAAACATTTTGCTTTCTTGAGTGGTTAAAATATTTTTTCTTTCACTATTTTTGCACTGTTTAATTTGTTAGTAAACCCTTTTGTGGAAGTTATTCAAAAGTCCTTTTAGTAAGTTATCCTCTCTGGACTGTCATAAAGTCTGCATTCATTGAGCAATATAGAATCGTTGATTCAGTGTGAACAGACTAGACATTGTCCAGCTCAAGCAGTTCCTTATTTAGAGGAGGAAACACATCCAAGTAGTGATGTAACTTCTCAGGGTCCTGTAGGTGCTTCACGTCGGAACTGCAGCTAGAGCCTGGGGGCTGTGGTTCCCTGTCCCGTGTGCCTTTCTTGTAAACCCTAGACCTCTAACTACCAGGTGACCTAAGCTAGTGTCTTGACGTGCAGCTTACCTGGGCGGTGCATTGGATGTGTCAGAATATGAGACGTTGAGGGGCGGCCGTACACGTAAAAGTGGTTTGGCAAAGCAGCTTTTCTCTCCCTGCTCGTGCTCACGGTGTGTGTCTGTCGCAGAGGGTTGATGAGAGGGAGCCTACGGGGAAAGGGTTGGGGGTCGGCGGACACTTGAGGAGGGGGACGTACCCATCAAGAGAAGGGCGAGTGAAAAGTGCGGGGCATAAAGGAGGCTGCGTCCACACCGAGCAGTTCCGCGGGCCTTAGAGAGATGGCGTGAGCTCTGCGTCTGCGGACGAAAGGCATCACCGGCACGGCAGTGAGTGTGTGCGGTGCAGAGCAGTATGTGTCATGTTCCCCAGAATGAGAGAGGACCCTGCTTATGTGTGGTATACGTTACACGGAACACGTCTCTATGTATGAGGAATGTGGGCTTGCAGGCACGCATAGTGGGCTGTGTGTGAGATGTTTCTATAGGTGATGTGAACGAGCCCGGAGGGGTGGTCCGGCTGTGAGCACTGATTGTCTCGGGGAGTGGGATTTGGAAACATTGTTAACTGTTTCTTTGTTTATGGTTATGTTGCTTACTTCATTACGAGAAGCATCTATTACTTTTGCTATTCACAGTACCTAACAAATACAAATTAAAATCAGCCGATAGCGTTGGTATATTTATGATGCTTTAAAATACGGGATACTTCATGAATTTGTATGCCGTCTGTATGCAGGGGCCATGGAATCTTTTCTGTGTTGTCCCAAGTTTAGCGTATGAGCTGCTGGAGCAAAGTTGTTGTTGGTAGTGGGTTTTTGGTTTGTTTTTTGTTGTTGTTTTTTTTTAATCGAAGTCAGCTAGTGGACTTTCCCATCGAAGAAATACCCAGATTACCTGACTCCTGACTGGCTGACTTGGATGGTTTCTAATGCACTAAAATTCTTCAGTAACAGCATATTCAGAAAGGAACATCGTGAGGATAATTTTCAGATGTGCTTTCCCCTACGATCAAAGTTTCCAAATGCTTGTATTCTTGATTCTAAGCATTTTCGTCTTATTTTACTTCATAATCTGTTGTATTTAGCAATAAGCTGATTACTATAGTATATTTACTAATGAAAGATGAATATTGTTTCCATGTGAAACCAAGGCTAATAAATTCTAACACCCATGATTCAATTAAGACTCAAACCTTCCTTTTGTCAAGAAACGAATTGCGTGATGGAATTGCAATTTTTATTTAGAAAGAGAACAAAATAAACTGTTTGCATTTTGCAGATTTCCTTAAATTCTAAGACCCTGAGTCTTCAACACCCCATCTGAGTGCAGATACCCTTGTAATTTTCCAACACCAGGGACGCCTCAGGTCCTAAGATGTTTGTTTTAAATCACAGTTACTAATAAAAGAAAAATATTTTTGAATGTAAATATTTTCTGGACGTTTGTTAGTCATAGGTTTTATGTAGTACTAACAAAGCCATTATTGACATAGAACTTAAAAACTAGTCAATTTTAAAACTCCCGAGAAAAATACCAGGAACAATTTGAGTGTATTTGGGACAGAGAAAACAAAATACTAATGCTTTTCTTGGCTGAGGTCTGTGTGCTATCATCAGTTGGTCTCGTGGCAGACTTTCATTTTTTCATTAAAGTAGCACAAAATTAGTATCTTAGAAGACCACGAGGGTGTAACCAAGACCTGATTCAAGCAAGCATGTCAACAGGGGTTCTTTCTCTCCAAGGAGCTAGTAAAGCCTGTGGAAACTGTGACCGGCTGATCTCGAAGCTCATAACTTTGAGGGTTAGTTGATTTTGGCTATAAAAGAACCAAATAAATTACACAGGGTGGAACTACTACAGAGAGAAACACAGAGGTCTCATCTTCTCCTTGGTCTTTGTACCTTTTGAGATGCAAGTAACTAAATTCACACAGTAGCTTTTCAGATGAAGTTGTTACAAGAGCCCTTCATCCCGCTGCTGCCCGCGGTGAACACAGCTCTGAGTGAGGGCTCGACTGTCACCAGGCCAGAGGAAACAATCACTGTGGTTTCCTGGTTTTGTGGAGGGTGCGGTGGAAATAGAAAGCGGGGGAGAGAATCCTGGGCTTTTTATGGGGTGGGCTGCTGGGGCATTTATTTAGCTTTGGGCCTTGCACTCATGGAGGGCCTTAAATTTACCTTTTTTGCATGATCTCCAACTAAGGGTGTCTGTGTAGATGTATGTTTTTTTTTTTGTCTCTGCGTTGAAAATATTAAAATATAGAATATACGTTACTCTAAGTCTCTTTTGATGCCCCCACCCCCTCCATATCCGTGGAGCCTAAAAACAGTATGAGTTTCGTGTGGCTTCTTAAAGGGCCAAAGACTATTTAAGCAGGAAATAGCGTCAGAAAACAGTTGTTAGATGCTTGTTATTGTGAATTAAAATGAAGGGCTCTTGATGTTGCATTTTAAGATACGTTCATGATGCTGAAGTTGCCTGGAAGAAAAAAAATATGTGAACATAGCCAGGAGAATTCTGAAAAGGAAAGTCACCTGTCCGTCTGACGTGGTCTGTCAGAGAGCAGAAGGGGATAATGACCTCTTAGGTTGTCGTGAGAATGAAAAGGTATTTTTTACTTAAAATTCTTAGGATAGTGTCTGAAACAGAGCAAACGTTTAATAAATTTCCTGGTTTAGATACTTGCTTTATTTCATAAACCTTTATCACTTGCTCCGTGTCTGTGGGGAGGTCGATCGGTGATGATGGGGCAAGAGTGGAGTAGATAATGTGATGTAGATGTTTCATCTTTAATAGAGTCAAAGTCAAGCAGGTTCCCGCACGTTGGTGAGCAGTTTTGCCCACGGACCCTTCTTGCCGGCGATCTCACTTCTTAGTAGTGCAAGAGTTGGGGCCGCCGACTTCCCACACAGTCGGAAGTTTGTGTACAACTTGCGACAACAAAAGACTTAACTACTAATAGTTGACCGGAAGCCTTACCAGTAACTTGTCAATTAACACATATTTTGTATATGTGTTGTATACTATACTCTTACAATAAAATAAGCTAGAGAGAAGAAACTATGAGAAAATCATAAGGAACAGGAAATATCCTCACGGTGCTGCCCCGTAAGGCACCTGTGTATCGGACCCGTGCAGTTCAGATCCGTGTCGGTCAAGGTCAGCTGTACGTTGGAGAATCGTCTCCGCGTGTTGAGGAGACAGATCCAAGGAAGTCCATTAGGGCGTGGTCGTAGTTGTAAAACACCAAAACTCCTAACTGTCCAGCAGAGCTGTGTGTGAGCTAGGTCTCAGAAGCAGCAGCGAGTGGACGTTTCGGACCGGCGGACGTGATGGGACGGCACTTACAGGAGGTCTGAGGGAGTGCAGAACAGCTCACCCGTTGTGTATGGACGCACGTGGCGGCCTGGCGTAAGACGTGCTTGGAAATGAAAACCCTGGTTCAGGAGAGCGGTCGCCTCTTCGGAGCGAAGAAAGGGAATGGGGTCCCAGTCTGTTCTGTTCTGCAGGGGAACCTACTGCCTGTAATGGTTCATGAAGAAAAACGGGCAGGAAGACAACATTCAGACATTTTCATAAAGCTGGGAGGCGAGGGCAGGGCCACTCGCCGTGTTAGTCTGTCTCTCTCCTTGCTTTGAAACGTTTCCCATGCACACAAATGAGGTAAGTATGTGGAGATCCTGTAAAAGCAGGAGAGGGAGAGAGAGTGTGGCCTCTGGAGGCTGAGACGCTGGTTTTTCCTCTCTGTGCTGGTGGCTTTACCTCTCTGAGCTCGTGACCTCGTCTCTAAAATAGGGACGGGGCGCCTCGGTGACTCCGTCGCTTAAGCGTCTCACTCTTGGTTTTGGCCCAGGTCATGATCTCACGGTTCATGACTTTGAGCCCCAGGTCGGACTCTGTGCTGACAGCACAAAGCCTGCTTGGGATTCTGTCTCCCTGTCACTCCCCGCCCCCGCCCCTCCCCCCCCCCCCTCAAAATAAATACGTAAACACTAAGAAAGATTAAATAGGGGTAGTAATATCTCTATGACACTTTGTTAGGAATTAAGAGCTTACCTAAAGTGCCTTTTATAGCTGTTGGTGCAGAAGTTCCAAGAGCTGGGAATAAATACTGTCTGAGCAACAGCGGACGTTGTCCGTGCCCTCGCATAACTTTAGAGTCTAGTGGGGGAGACAGAGGGTCAGCTGTCAGACACGTGTAATCTGTGACACCTGTAATCTGTGTCTTAAGGACAAGTGCAAGGCGCTGTGATTCCCTTCTTCCCTGAGACATGCCTGAGGGCTGGGCTTTGAAGAAAAAGCAGGAGCTCAGTGCAGAAGACGGGGTAGAGGGGTCCAGCCCGAAGGAACAGCCCGGAAGTGCTGCAGGAGGGCGCCAGGCCAGTAGGAGTTCCCGAGAGGAGGCCGAGGGGGCCGGAGGTGGAGTGGAAGTCCCAGGGGAAGGGCCGGTGCCCAACAGGACTGAAGACCAGGCACGGCCGGGTCTGCAGCTCTCTGAACGCTCCGCCGGGTAACTTGGGGTGTGAGGAGGGCAGTCAGTGGAGGACACTGGTAGACCGGAGTCCCTTAGCATCAGGGTGAGCAGAAGAAGCTCTGGTTCCGAAGCAGCTGTAAACATGGGACGTTGTTAGGAAGTCCTACAAGCTGGTAGCTGGGTGGCCCAGAAGAGTCCGTTTAGGTCGTTGCTTCAAACGAGACGAGAATTGAGAGGCAGAAGCTGCATCCACAAACCAGTGGGTAGTCTTTCTCATCATCCACGTGATCGGAAAAGAGTTCCGGTCCTCTGTTAGTGCTTTTTGCCAGTAGCTGTTCACCTGGAAGGTCACCATCTTTAAACACAGTAAGAGTGCTTTGCCGCATAGATTCTTCAGTTTACGCTGTTCTGCAGACACGAAGTTAAAGCCTAAAGTGGATAGTGAAAAATACCAAGGAACTTAACAGTGTTTTGAATGGATCCCTTTAGGTATAACCACCGTTGCCAGAATAACCAGTGACAGGCCCACCCGTTCTCACCGCCAGACGAAATGTTTAATACATTAATGTTTTCAGTGTTTTCCACACATTAATGAGTTAAACGGACACCTGTTGAGGGTTTACTAGTCTGCCCAAAGCTCCACGCCGTGCGTCCCGTGGTGGGTGATCAGTAAATGACTTTGTTGGTGCGGTGGACCTGCTCCCCTTGGTTTCTGAGGCATTTCAGGGGTCTCTTCCAGCAACGAAGGGGCGGCCAGAAATAGAGCAGAAGGAGAGAAGGTGGGGGCCTGGGCTTCAGACACTGGTTAGTAAAAGAAGGTAAATCTCATTCCTCATCGGTCCCATTTCAAGGGTGCTAAGGAACCAACTCAGTCTGAAAACCAGGGGGAAAGGAAAGAACCAAGGACTTCAAGTGTAAGTTAAAAAAAAGACAAAACAACAACCAGAGAAGTACCAAGAGCAACATTTTTAAATAAACGTTTACCATAAAATTCTGTTATGGGAATGGACCTTTGTGTAACTGGTTCCCTGTTGATGGAGAATTTGTTTGTTTTCTCCTTCTCTTCCTCCTCCTCCTTGAATCCACAGACGGTACTTGTTTCTGTTATTTTGATGAACTTTAGGTTAGTCACAGGGTAAACTGTGGCAATGGGACTTCTGGGTTAGAAGGTATTTTTAAAGGTGTAGTAAAGATATTAATAAACCCTACCGTGTTGTCCTCTGGAAAGGTCACCCCACCTTGTCACCCCACACACCTTTATATAAATATAAATAAAAATATCTCTTTGTCTTTTTTTTTAATGTTTATATTTATTTTTGAGACAGACAGAGCATGAGTGGGGGAGGGGCAGATCGAGAGGAAGACACAGAAACTGAAGCAGGCTCCAGGCTGTCAGCACAGAGCCCGACGCAGGGCTTGAACTCGTCAACCGTGAGATCGTGACCTGAGCCGAAGTCGGACACTCATCCAACTGAGCCACCCAGGCGCCCCAGGGGTGTTGCAGTCTTAAAGCTAGCCTAGGTGAAGGTTGAAGCAGCATCAGAGTGCTGTGATCTGAATGTAATTTAGTTTTGAGTAAATTAATTTGTATTAATTTTTTTTAACTTCATCTTTTTTGGCTAATGCTTTTTATTCATTTCTAATCAGGAGTCTTTAAATTTAATGCTTTGGTTGGTCCAAGGTGCACTGGGCTTCCGTTATACTTATGGACATGTGGCTTCACAAGGAGGCACAGTGGGTGTTACAGGAAGGTCTCGGGCAGGATAGGAGCTGGCTATATGGTGTGCCCCGATCTTCTCAGCACAGAAACCCCAGAGGAGAGATGGGGTTTATAATGAGCGCTACAGCACGTTACAGATAAAGCGTTTTTGTAGACTCGACAGTCATGTGGAAATACAACGTTACACTTCTTATAAGTTTACTTACTTTTGAAAGCAAAACCTTTAATTAAATGTTCTTTTTAAAAACTTGTTTTTTCCTTTTCCTAAATTTTTTTTTCAACGTTTATTTATTTTTGGGGGGACAGAGAGAGACAGAGCATGAACGGGGGAGGTGCAGAGAGAGAGGGAGACACAGAATCGGAAACAGGCTCCAGGCTCCGAGCCATCAGCCCAGAGCCCGACGCGGGGCTCAAACTCACGGACCGCGAGATCGTGACCTGGCTGAAGTCAGACGCTTAACCGACTGCGCCACCCAGGCGCCCCTAAATTTTTTTTTTTTAACGTTTATTTGTTTTTGAGACAGAGAGAGACAGAGCATGAATGGGGGAGGGTCAGAGAGAGAAGGAGACACAGAATCCGAAACAGGCTCCAGGCTCTGAGCTGTCAGCACAGAGCCCAACGCGGGGCTCGAACTCACAGGGTGTGAGATCATGACCTGAGCTGAAGTTGGACGCTCAACCGACTGAGCCACCCAGGTGCCCCTAAAAAAATTTTTTTTAATGTTTATTCTTTTTTTTTTTTTTTGAGAGAGAGAGTGAGAAAAAGTGTAAGTGGGGGAGGGGCAGAGAGAGAGGGAGACACAGCATCCGAAGCAGGCTCCGGGCTCTGAGCTGTCAGCACAGAACCCGACGCAGGGCTCGAACTCACAAACCGCGAGATCATGACCTGAGCCGAAGTCAGACTCTTAACTGACTGAGCCACCCAGGTGCCCCTGGAATAGATTTTTGAGTGAGCGCCTTCATAAATGCTTATGTGTGTTTGTGTATTCAACATGTGCACATGGAATGAGAATGTTTGGCCAAATTAAAACATTTAAGAAGGCAGTTAACTCGGTTCGTGGGTTCGAGCCCCACGTCGGGCTCTGTGCTGACGGCTCGGAGCCCGGAGCCTGCTTTGGATTCTGTGTCTCCCCCTCTCTCTCTCTCTCTGCCCCTCCCCCACTCACGTGCTGTCTCTGTCTCTCAAAAATAAAATAAACATTAAAAAAAATGAGGAAAAAAAAAGAAGGCAGTTAAAAAGGAAATTTTGACAGGTGCCTGGCTGGCCCTGTCAGCAGAGCATGGGACTCTTGATCGCGGGGCTGTGAGTTCAAGTGCCACATCGTGTATAGAGATTGCTTAAAAATAAAATCTTAAAAGAAGAAAAAAGAAATTTTGAGGTGAGGGCTTTAACTATTAGCATTTAGAAAAACAGCAAATACATTCTTTTCTATAGATTTAGAATCTTGGCAAATCTTTAAAGGAGCTTTGCTACGTGAACATACGAGGAACCTGTCTGATTTCTTTCTGAGACTGATGTGGAGAAGTTTCAGGATTTCTTAACGTTTTCCATTAAGATCTCTTTACCATATGTGTTCATGTTGTGAGATAAAAAACTTGTACATTGCAAATCACAGAAGATTGCAAATAAATATTATAACGTTATTTTCCTCGTCTTTTACGATTTAGCCTCTGAATTTAATTCCTCCTTGCGGGCATGTGAATTTTCCTTTACTACTAGATGGCTATTCCAGTCACCTGCACCACAAAGGAGCCTTTTCTCTCTCTAGTGTCGTATCCTGGGAACGGCAGGGATTTGGAAGAACGCTGCAACAGAGGCAGAAGGAGGAAATCTGAGTTTCGTGGGCTTTTGTCTTGCCCGCATCACATTGAAAAGCGTCTCTGTCCAGAGAGGGAAGAAGAAATACTGCAGATTTGCAGGTTAATGTAACGGGACTAAAGTCTTCCTTTGTAACTTTGTATTCTCTGTATGTTTCCTTTCTTCTAGTTTTAAAACTTCCTAAATATTTCACCTCTAGGCCGTTTCCCACTTGTCTGATTTGGTTGTGCGTGGAATTTGAGAACAGAGAAGACATTTTGTGGAATCATATAAACTTATCTCGCTGTGAGAGGTCACACCTGCCGCAAACAAACGATGCCACAACTGAGAGCGTGTTAGACGCCAGCGTAGGGTATCTGTAAATATTCAGAAG
Source organism: Prionailurus viverrinus (assembly GCF_022837055.1). Taxonomy (NCBI): domain Eukaryota; kingdom Metazoa; phylum Chordata; class Mammalia; order Carnivora; family Felidae; genus Prionailurus; species Prionailurus viverrinus. The sequence goes on from NW_025927616.1 coordinate 118,042, forward strand.
TTGATACGTGGGGAGAAGTTAAAAATGTTATTAGAGAAGAGGAAAAGGATACACTTTTCACAAGACTTTTTCAGAAAGAATGTTGAGGTCTGTCACATGTAAAGACTTCGGTAAGACTATGATTGGACCAGCCTTTAGGAAAAGGTCTGTGTATCCGTATAGCAAAAAGACTTGTGGGATAGTGCCATGAAGTAAAGAAAGGCGAGTTAAAATAGGACAGGAGAGTAATTTCATGTTGTTTTCTGAAGAAGATAAGGCCCGGTACTTGTCAGGTTGAGGGGTGCAGAGCGCAGCTTGATCGTGTAATTCTAAAAGTACACTTGTAAACGTACCTTAAGTACATTCCTACCCTCCGACTCGGTCGTCCGAAGCATAAACATTTATGATAAGAAAATAATTTAAAAGACTTAAATACAGTTGCAGCAGAAACCAAGGGTGTACATACGTACAGAGCTTTTTATAGAAACGTTACATTTTCCAGAATAAAGACCCTGTGTTCGTGGCGCAGAGATGGACGATCACCAGAGTCCCGTGCCGTGGCTGCTCAGCCGTACGCGTGCACGGGTCTGTTGATTGTGCACGGGTAGTTGTACATCTGCTTGCGAGGGGCAGTCAAGGCTCCGGAAATGTGCGCCCTGGAGGGTTTCGGTTCTGTGTTCACACGAGGAGACTGGGCAGTCTGCTGGTTTCACTTACAAGTCGGCAGACACAGAGTGCATGAATGGCATAGCCGTGGAGGCAGTCCCACTTTGTGTGGAGAGGGGGGACTCTGACCGTGGGGGAAGCCTCCAGAGTGGAGCTCTGGAGGCGGGGACCCGTCCTGCCTTGCGCATCTCGGCGTTGCCGTCGAGGACCTGGTCTCAGCAAATGATCAGTGTTTCGTCTGGTGCCCTTTTCTCTAAATTCTGGTTGCTGATTCGGGCTTCTACACCCCTGTTAGGTGACCGCATCAGAATCACTCGAGCCCAATTCTGGGGCACCTGGGTGGCTCAGTCGGTTGAGCGGCCGACTTTGGCTCAGGTCATGATCTCGCAGTCCGTGAGTTCGAGCCCCGCATCAGGCTCTGTGCTGACAGCTCGGAGCCTGGACCCTGTTTCCGATTCTGTGTCTCCCTCTCTCTCTGCTCCTCCCCCACTCACGCTCTGTCTCTCTCTCAAAAATAAATAAACATTAAAACAAATTTTTTTTTTAAATAACAACTTCCTAGGTCTCCGTTCCCTGGAATTCTTATTCCTTCGTGTGGGCCTCTATTTCTCCAAGTTTTTATTTCAAAATAATTTTAAACCTTCAGAAAACTCAGAGAGTTCCCCTTGACTCTTCACCCAGCTTTTCTTCCTGTAACCCGATGAGACTGTAGCCCAACTGTTAAAACGAGGAAACGAACACTGTCACGATACTATTAACTGATCTGTGAGCCTTGTTTGAATTCTGCCAGTTTTCCCATTTATATGCTTTCTGTGGCCCAGGATCTGATCCAGGGTCCCACGCTGCCTGAATGGCCTTGCTCTCCTGGTCTCTCGCAACATGTGCTCATAGCTCTTCAGTTTCTTTCTTCCGCAACCTTGGTAGTTTCGAAGAGCGAGCTTTAGTTTCTGGGTCAGTGCCCCTCAATTTGGGCACGTGTGGTGTTTTCTCATGACTGTATTGAGCTTATGCCACAGGGGAGAGCTGTGCACGTGTCAGTACATCACATCTGGGGGTGTATGATGTCAGTAAGTCTTGTTACCGATGGTATTAACTTTGATTACTTAGTGTTTCTGCACAGCGTTTTTACTCTGTAAAGTAACTCTTTTTTCCTTTGTTATTCAGCATCTCGTGAGGAGATCTTTGCAAATACCCTGTTTCTCAACAAAAATTACCTGAGGCGGAAGGACCATAGTAACACTTGCTGCATTCGGGAGCATCAGTGATTCGGCTTTCAAATACCCTGCTTTTCTCATCGGGGTTGGGACTCTTCCGTGCAAACAAGCGTCACTATGGAATTGGCTTGATTTTCTATTTTTACTGCTCCGTCTACTTTCAGTAGTGGGGAAGCCACCGTAAGAACTGCCCCTTTCCCTCACTTACTTGTTTATATTCCTGTGTCCCCGTGAGTATTTGTTGTGCGGGTTTCCGTCCGTCACCGTCACTTGCTCACTTTCCTGCTGCAGTCCTTGCAGCCTTGGCCATCGGGAGCTCCTCTGAGTTAGCTTCTGTCTTCTTTCCATGTTTCCTTTAAAAAAATTTTTTTAACATTTATTTATTTATTTTTGAGGCAGAGAGAGACAGAGCATGAACGGGGGAGGGGCAGAGAGAGAGAGGGAGACACGGAATCCGAAGCAGGCTCCAGGCTCTGAGCCGTCAGCACAGAGCCCGGCGCGGGGCTCGAACCCACGGACCGTGAGATCATGACCTGAGCCGAAGTCGGACGCTTAACCAGCTGAGTCACCCAGGCGCCCCTCCACATTCCCTTTGTTTTCTAGCACGTACGTGCTTTGAATCATCACAAGATATCCCAGGCTCCAGGCTCGTCTTAGTTTTACCTGCAGTGGCTCTCAAGTTCCAAGGGTCCCGGGTTTCTTTTACCAGAAGGTGGTGTTAGAAACCAAGGTCGGGGGCTGAACGTGCTCCTTGCTGCTGGGGTGTTAGTGCTTGGAGGCCCTTGGCGTGCACGGGGCTAGTAAGCACACTTGCGTGTGCCAGCACGTCTGCGTGCACACATCTGTTTCTGTGCCTGTTGAGATACACGTATCTCTCTCTGTGTATATTTACACACACACAACCGTGAGTTTGTGAGTTCTTATCTCTGACTCGGATCCAGTAGGACACGGTTCTTCCTAACCTTCCCCCTTCTCTTACTCGTGACCCTTTTCTCCGGCAGCGAGAAACTTGGCTCCCACTGTCTGCAATATATTTTACTTGTTCACACCGTGTGTACACAAAGAGCAGTGACTCTACCTGGAGGCAGTTTTGTCCCCAGAGGGCCATGTGGCAATGTATAGAGACATTTTCAGTCTTCACAACTCAGGTGGGGGAGTCTAATGGCGTCTAGTGAGTAGGGGACCGCCTGCACGCGCAGGACAGGACGAAGAATGAAACGGACCACAATGCCAGCAGTGCCGATGTTGAGAAACCTTGAATGTCAAGTAGTTTCGGAATGGCCGTTTACCCCTGTGAAAAATAAATTTACTGGGGCGCCTGGGGGACTCCGTTGGTTAAGCTTCTTTCTGACCGTTGGTTTTGGCTCAGGTCATGATCTCACGGTTCATGAGTTTCAGCCACACGTGGGGCTCTGTGTTGACAGTGCAGAGCTTGCTTGGGATTCTCTCTCCCTCCCTCTCCCTCCCTCCCTCCCTCCCTTTCTCTCTCTCTCTCTGCCTTTCCCTGCTCATGTGCATGCTTTCTCTCTCCCTCTCAAAACAAAAACACAAAAAACAAAAAACAAAAAAACATAAAAATGAATATACTAAGTAGCATATAATATTTGTGTAGTTATTTTTTTCTTTAGTCTTACAGCATTTATTCAAAACAGTGTCATCCAGAGTTTACTTGGGTTCGTTCCTTCCCCCACTTCCTTTAGTATGGTTGTTACTCACTTAGGATACAGTTAGGGTCACGGTTACTGTTTGTACTCAGTTGGGGTTTGACTGATTGAATGTGTGAAACGTCACGGTTCTAAAAGAGCCCAGGGCGCCTGGGTGGCTCAGTCCGTTAAGCGGCCGACTTCAGCTCAGGTCACGATCTCACAGTCTGTGAGTTCGAGCCCCGCATCGGGCTCTGTGCTGACCGCTTAGAGCCTGGAGCCTGTTTCAGATTCTGTGTCTCCCTCTCTCTCTCTGACCCTCCCCCGTTCATGTTCTGTCTCTCTCTGTCTCAAAAATAAATAAACGTTAAAAATAAAATAAAATAAAAAAATAAAAGAGCAGTACACAAAGATCTGCTCCCAAGGTGGGAATCTGGTTTCACAAGGTCCCCAGATGATTCCAATACTCACCTGTTCAGAACCGACGGTGTAGCTTATGGGCTTTGAAGTCAGACCTGAATTTAAACCCAGTCTCTTACCAGGTATGTAATGTCGGGTAGGTCCCTTTCCACCTCTGAGCCTGTACTTCCAAGGGTTGTGGTGACGATACGAAAACATACATGCAGCGCTCGTCACAATGCCTGCACACGGCACCCAGGCGAGAGCTGATCTCATTCCTTTGCGTACCCATTTAGCAAGCAGGTTGTGTTGCTGCTGTGTCCTGAGGCCCCAGACTGCTTCCTCATGAGGCCGAATAACGAAGACGCTGTTCGTGCCTTTGAGTAGTTCACCTTCTAGGGAGGTTCTTGGCGGTTTTGCAGAAGGTACAATGGCCATTTCCTACATTGATGTGCGATATAAGAGACTAGGATAGTAATAAATCATGATTTTATGGAAGCTTGTCCCTAGAAAGCCTCACTGGTGCAGACTGTGTGTGCGCTTGTCTGGTGAGCTATCGTGGTAAGAAACAACAGTCTAGAGACACAGGTAGTATGTGTCTCAGACTCTGCCGGATAGAAGACATTCCAGGCTTCTCAGGATGTCTAGATACCAGGCCATTTGAGTGAAGTTGAATTCTCTAGTGAGTGTCTGTAGTCCGATGTTTAGCGTTCTTAGATACCAGGCATTCAAGTGATTTTTTAATGAGTGCTTTTCAATTTCATTATGTGTACAGATCATCTGGGGATTTAGTTAAAAAGCAGAATCAGGGTCGGTAGATGTGGACGGGGGCCTGGGAATCTGCACTGATACCAAGCTCCCAGCAGATGTAGTTGGCCGTGGGTCCCACGTTGAGTCATGAGAGTTACTGCACGACTTTGAAATTGTATTTTCTGGCTTTCGGTCCTAGTTCTTGTACTTACTAGACAGGCGCCTGTTAGGAGTGCTTAATTTCACTCTGCATGTTGTATGATGTTATTAGCTATCGAACTCAACACATGTAACAATTAACATTTTAAATTAACAATGTGAAGACAAGCCTCCAACAGCTAATTGGTAGAATCGACAGACGAGTATCATAATTTGGTGTTGCAGCTAAGGATGTCCTTCTTCCATTTGATCTACATTTTATCTGTGAGACTTACCCCTTCCCCGCCCCCATTGTGACAGCCACTGACACGGATACCTAAATAAGCGAAAATTAGCACCAGAGTTTTGTTTTGTTTTGTTTTGTTTTTAAGTAAGCTCTACACCCAACGTGGGGCTTGAACTCACGACCTGACAGCAAGAATTGCCCGCTCTACTGACTGAGCCGTCCAGGTGCCCCAGGACCAGAAGTTTTAAAAAATATATACGTATGTTAACACTGCTCTCGCTATATTCATGTGTAAATAATAAATAAAAAATGTTTTAGTGGAACAGTTTTTGAACTACCAATAAATGAAAGAGAATAATGCATTATTTACATTATCCTGTCAAATTTTCTGATTTGTTTTTTCTTAATTAGTTTTTTGGTATAGAAGTACATTTCTGTAATTTATATTGTAAATCGAGGGTATGTGCTCAAGGGCACTTTACCCATAAAGGGTGGAAGAAGAAAGTTTAGATTTCACTGCTATGGAGCAGAGAAAAAATGGCTTTCTTTTGTAAAAACATTGAGGGCAGATGTTCATGGTTTGCCACTCGGACTAAACGAAGCTCTCCTTAGGGTGTTTGCAGGGTATCTGACACGGAGAGACTGTGATTCCCTTGATGTAGTGTAGCTGGAATTGGGGGCCCTTCACTTGGAAGTAAATGTTTGTGGTGACACAGCGTCCCTCCCCTCCCCGAAGCAGAGGGCAAGGGACCCTAGAATTGAGGTGACCGGCTAGTCTGTTACATTAACTAAATGGAGTTGACCTAGTCCCGGTTCATGAGGGTTCTAAGGGTCTTCGGAAGAAAGCAGTTGTTATAGGTGAGTGTACATGGATTAGCCTGCCTGCTTGGGGCCCCGCTTTTCTCGGTCTTTGAGCCCGAGTGCCCAGACTTTGCGCTCCGTGGCACCTGTGACACTCTTAAAATTGGCAGAGGATCTCAAGGAACTTCTGTTTATATGAGTTACAGCCATCAGTCGTTAAGCACAGCAGGAATTAAAACAGAATTTTAAAATATTCATTAATTCATTAAAAAGATAAAACTGTTGCATGTTAACATAAATAACATATTTCATGAAAAATAACTGTATTTCCCAAAAGAAAAATTAGAAGAGTGGCATTATTGTACATTGTTTACAAATCTCTTTAATGTCTGGTTCCCTAGAAGACAGTGGATTTTTCTCTCTGCTTTACACTCATTCCATTCCCTCTGTCACAATATGGCGCATCGTGTAGCCTCCGGAAAACTCTGTTGGACACTCACGACCCATGAAGAGGGGACCGACATCACGTAGATCTGACCTTGCTGGCACCCTGGAGGGGCCTGTGGGAACCCAGGGTTTCCCTTCATCCTGGGCTAAGGAGGGAGTTGCTGTGGCTGTTTGTGGCCAGCACAGGGCCAGGGGCTGGGTCTGCCTCTCTGGAGAGGCTCGGCGGGGAGCTTGGCGGGGGCTCGGCTAGGGGTGCCTTCTGGGTGCCCCGTGTCCCGTTTCGGTCTCCCGGGCCGTTACAGGTCTCAGATCAAGTTTCGTGGAGCTCTGATAGCCCACAAGCCACCTGGGTGTGTATCTGCTGAGTCCAGTAAACTCTTCTGGACGAACCTATTCCAGGTTCACTGAGAAATCAATTAAATGGATAGAATTTGCTCAGTTTCTAGTTTTTCTCTTATAAATTATTCGTATCTGTTCTTTTTGTTAGTCAACATTAGCTGGAAAGACAAATGAAAGTTTTATTATTAATGCAAGACCTTGAAATGATCATCATACAAAATTGATACACTTGTTTTTTGTTGTGATATATAGGCCCTTGGTTGAGTTTTGTTAAATATATATATATATATATATATATATATATATATATATATACACGGTAACATCTTCTGCAATGAAATTACTCCTAATATGTTGCAGAATTAAATATATCCCGTTTTATGCCACGTCACGTGGAGTCCGCCTGGTATTTCATAGAGTACCGTGATGTTCTGGTGTTCTGCCCAGTGAAGAGGTTTGAAAACCCTGCAGAGGGCGACCGGGGAGGCGATGTTTAGGCCCGAGCTGCTGCGTGTGATGGAGCACCCGGAGCCCCCGCCATCGCGGCCGTGGGGACACGGGGCAGAGACTCCGCGATCCCTCCCCGGCCCACTGATGGGGCTGACACTCAGGCTCCTCCCGTGTCTCTCCTCCATGGTTTCCTGATGCTGATGGCAGACGGGGCGGGGGGCAGGGACCCTGAGTATTGGGTGCCGGGAGACGGGGAGCCCAGCGGCGGGGACAGCTGCCACAGCTGACCGTTAACACTTGTTTCGTTGGCTGACGATTCAGGCCCCGGCCCGTTCAGGAAATGTGTGCGGACCTACCGTGGGCTTTAGAATCACGTCGAAGAAATCGACACACTAAAGCTGGTGTTTTGAGGAAGCTGCACCGACTGTGAGAAGACCCAGTTTGCATCTCCCTGGTAAATAAAACCTGCCTTTCTTCCTCCGGGAGGATTAACTAGCCAGGAGGCTGCTCTTTGAAGCTGCTGGACTTGCACAGGCCCGGCCAGCAGCCCAGAGGTGGAGGAAGCCGGTGTACTTTGATGTCAGAGCTGATTTCAGACCATCTTAGGTTGCGTTTTCTTTGAAGCACCGTGATTCTAGGCGACCTCTGCGCACGTAGGGCCAATCAGTTGACCTAGAAAAGCCTAGAAAGAAAAGGCCTTTGCCGAAAGGGAGTTGAAAATAGCTACAGGTTGAAATATCATGTTTACTTAAAGAGTTTTAAGAGAGATTATTTGGAGTTAATCTAGTTTCCCTAAAAGCATGAGATTAGTTGTTCAGAATGATTTCTTGTGGGAAGTTACGATTGGTTGTGGTGCGTCCCTTGGAATTCTCTGGGCTCCGGCAGATCCGACTTGCAGATATTTCTGGGAGGGGCCTGTTTAGGGTTGGGTGCACAACTGCATAAACACGGAGTGTTTTATTTTTAAATTTTTTTTTTTCAACGTTTATTTATTTTTGGGACAGAGAGAGACAGAGCATGAACGGGGGAGGGGCAGAGAGAGAGGGAGACACAGAATCAGAAACAGGCTCCAGGCTCTGAGCCATCAGCCCAGAGCCCGACGCGGGGCTCGAACTCACAGACCGCGAGATCGTGACCTGGCTGAAGTCGGACGCTTAACCGACTGTGCCACCCAGGCGCCCCTTACACGGAGTGTTTTAAATAAAGGGTTTTGAGTCGGAAAAAATAAACACAGAGGCTGAAGGTTCAGTTCAGAGATACGGAGTTACCAGGTTTCTTTTCCCTGATGTCAAGTTAATGGGAAATTGGAAACCAAGAGCTGGTTTGTGTTACCCTCCTACACCTTAAAACGTTGCTTGTCAGGACAGGCACATTTTTAAAATACTTGTTTGAATACCTGAATTATAAGCCTTATTTTCCTGCCAGCTTGTCACCCTTCTGAATGGTTGTTCTGATAACACAGCATCTGGACACTTTTCAACCAGTTGGGATTAAAAGAAGCTGGTCAAAGTGTTTTCTTCTCCCTTTGCTCTTACGTCCACAGGCCCGGGTACTTTCTGGTTTCAGGCATGATAGTTTCTTTAAGTATTTATAAATATCACACTGCTTTTTTTTAAAAAAAACTTTAGGGGCGCCTGGGTGGCTCAGTCGGTTGAGTGTCCGACTTTAGCTCAGGTCATGATCTCACCACTTGTGGGTTCAAGCCCCGTGTCGGGCTCTGTGCTGTCAGCTCAGAGCCTGGAGCCTGCTTCAGATTCTGTGTCTCCCTCTCTCTCTGTCCCTCCCCTGCTCATGCTCTGTCTCTCTCTGTCTCAAAAAAATAAATTAATTAATTAATAAAAACATTTTAAAAATTTAAAAAACAAAAACAAAAAAACTTTAATCGTTTTTTTAAAATTTATTTAAACTAAAAACAACAACTACGTTTCTCCTACCCTCTACTCCCTCTCCCCACCCCGCCACCCCTGGCCCCTACCAATCTGTTCTGTGTACCTTTGAGCTTGGGGTGTCTGTTTTATATTCTACAATAAGAGAGATCATACGGTGTTTCTGTTTCTCTGTCTGACTTATTTCAGTTAGCATAATGCCCTCACAGCCCATCCATGTTGTTGCAGATCACAAGGTTTCATACTTTTTTATGGCTGAGTAATATTCCATATTACATGTATAGACACACACACACACACACACACACACACACACACACACGCACGCCAGATCTCTATCCAGTCGTCTGTCAGTGGACACGTGGGCGGTCGTAAATAGTGCTACAGTGAACACGGGGGGTGCAGATATCTTTTCAAGTTAGCCTTCTCATTTTCTTCAGATGAGTACCCAGAAGTGGGATTGCTGGGTCGTAGGGTAGTTCTGTTGTTAACTTTCTGAGGACCCTCCACACTGTTTTCCAGAGCGGCCGCGCCCGTGTGCATTCCCACCAATGGTGCACGGGGGGTCCCCTTTCTCCGCAGCCTCGCCAGCACCTGTTGTTTCCCGGGTTGTTGATCTTGGCCATCCTGGCGGGCGTGAGGTGGTATCTATCTCATCGTGGCTTTGATTGGCATGTCCCTCGTGATGAGTGACGTTGAGCATCTTTTCGTGTGTCTGTTGCCATCTGTGTGTCCTGTGTGGAAACATGGCTATTCGGCTTGTCTGCCCATTTTATTTTATTTTATTATTCTTTTTTAATTTTTTTCAACGTTTATTTATTTTTGGGACAGAGAGAGACAGAGCATGAACGGGGGAGGGGCAGAGAGAGAGGGAGACACAGAATCGGAAACAGGCTCCAGGCTCTGAGCCATCAGCCCAGAGCCTGACGCGGGGCTCGAACCCACGGACCGCGAGATCGTGACCTGGCCGAAGTCGGACGCTTAACCGACTGCGCCACCCAGGCGCCCCTGTCTGCCCATTTTAAAACCACATTTTTTTTTCTGTTGAATTGTGTGCGTTCTTTCCATATTTTGAATATTAGGCCCTTAGCAGATGCATGGTTTGCAAATATCTTCTCCCACTCAGTAGGCTGCCTTTTCGTTTTGTGGATGGTTCCCTTTGCTTTATTACTTAAAAACACCACATTGCTCTTGTGTTTAATGTTTTCATGCTCAAAATAATGATGTCTCTGAGGATGGAAACAGAGCATTTTCCTAACTTAGCAGGTGGGAGTGGGGCTCAGAGGTCACAGTAGGGGAGGAGTGACCCTGCTCTGGCCCTTCTTCAGCCACTGCTCCTGCTTCCGCGGGGACTCTCCGGGGGGCTGGGCTGCTTGGTCTTTGAAAGGTCGGTTATGGAACTCACAGCTCTGGGAGGGGAGGGTCAGCAAAGTGGGTCCGAGTGGGTCTGGTCTGCCTGAGGGTCAGCAGCAAGCCGGCTTTTCATACCCGTCGTTTCGTTCGAGACCATCCCCAGTAAAGGCTCAGCTTTCTGGACCGACCCCAGGCAGCGACCCGCTGCGAAGAGACGCGTGCGCAGCGGAGGGAGGCCGCCGGCAGTGTCTGCTTTAGGGTGAGCCTCACACGTGACGTGCCGGCCGCAACGTCGTGTGAGCGAGACGGAGCCATTGTCTCCGTGGACGTGCACCGTATGCACACGTGTGTGGAACACACCGTCTTTTCAAGAGTACACGGTGTCTTTCTTGAGAGACAGAGCGGGGGGAGGGGCAGAGAGCGAGGGAGACACCGAATCCGAAGCAGCTCCAGGCTCTGAGCTGTCAGCGCAGAGCCCGACGCAGGGCTGGAACCCACGAACCGTGAGATCGTGACCTGAGCCGAAGTCAGCCAGCTGAGCCACCCAGGCTCCCCTAAAAAGGTTTTTCTTAATGTTGCCAGCGTTACCTCAGCAATATGTAATATTCAAAGGAAGACAGTTTTCACTGTTGACAATCTTGAAAAAAAATTCTTAACCTCTATTTTGCTGTTTCAGAGCAGAAACCTTAAGGAACAAACTATTGAGAAGTTTTGTACCTGCGAATCTAAATCATTTTGAAATCAGTCATAACTGAGAGCTGTGCGTTTTGAGTTCTTTTGTTGAGAAGTACTCTTTTTTTTTTTTAATGTCTATTTTTGAGAGAGAGAGAGAGAGAGAGAGAGAGAGAGAGAGAGAGAGCTCAAGCAGGGGAGGGGCAGAGAGAGAGAGAGAGAAAGGGAGACACAGAATCCGAAGCAGGCTCCAGGCTCTGAGCTGTCAGCGCTTGACTCGTGAACTCCGAGATCATGACCTGAGCCGAAGTCGGGCGCTTAACCGACTGAACCACCCAGGTCCCCTGTTGGCAAATCTTCTTAAATATTAAATATCAGCTGGAAAACCGAAGTAAATGATGAATAGTGTATTATTACTAAAAGAGATTTCCTTTAGTATGTAGAAGATTACAATCTGCAGACTTTTACCATTTTTAACTGATTATAGCTTCCTTATAAGGAACTGCCCATCATTGTTAAACAGGCTCATTTATTCAGCCTATGTAATTGTCCACTTCGTTCTTCGTGACCGACTTTTTGTTACATTTTGCGCTGGAGACACAATCAGAAGCGAGTGGAACACACATCTCTTACTGTTTATCACCTGTTCATTTAACAGATAATTCTTGAACACCAGCCGTGCACCTGGCGCTGTTCTGCAGGCTGGGGTCGTGGTCCGTGGAGGAAGAAGCAGTCAGTAAATAACGGGTGCTTAAGCTAATTCCAGAGAGGGATCAGTGCTTCACAGATGGGGAGGGCTAATCTGTTAGATCTTTTAGGCTGCTCTGCGTTATAGAAGATGCTAGTACGACTGATCACACACATAAATACGATAAATGCTGAGCAGGAAAAGTAGAGTCCTGTGAGACTATGTCAGTGAGGAGGTGGGGACTAGTCCACCCCAGGGAGACGGGAGAGACTCCTGGGGGAGGTCACATTTGAGCTCGGATTCGAATGTCGGCTAGGTGTGCTGGTCTCCAGGGGCTGCCATATCAAGGCCACGGACCGGGTGGCGTAAACAATACGGAATTATTGCCTTACAGTCTGGAGACTGTAAGTCTGGGATGAGGGCACTCTCCTCCAGCTTCTAGTGATTTGCTGGCAGTCCTTAGGGTCTCTGGCTTGTACACTCGTCACCCTGTCTCCACCTTCATCCTTACACGGGCATTCTCCCTGTGCGTGTTCTGTGTCCAAGCTTCCCCTTTTATGAGGATACCAGTCGTATGACCTCATCCTGAGAAATTACTCTGTATTGGCCCTGTTTCCAAATGAAGTCACATTCTGGGGTGTTGCGGGCTGGGGCTTCAGTATATACATTTGGGGGACACGGTTTAAACCACAACACCAGGAGTTTGCAGAATGAAGAGGGAGGGGAAACCTCTTTGTCAGGAAGGAAGGACAGCACGTGAGGGTCTTGTGTTGGAAAGAAGCGTGGCTCACTTAAGGACGGACTGGGGCGCACATGCAGTGAGGTGGCCCCAGAACATTCTGAAGGTGGGACAGGTATGGAGGCCACGTGGGCCCGGAGCATGGCCTGAAGGAAAATTTCCAGGTGGCAACATCCAGTAGACAGAAGTTTGTGCGTGTCGATCAGGAGAGAGGCTGAGGCTCCGGAGAAGGACCCGGGCTCGGGGCGTTCGGGGTCAGACTTGGCTAAACTCACTCAGGAACAGTGTCTCCGACGGGAGGGCTGGGATGGCACGTGAGGCTGGCCCGTGTGAGGAAGGTGTCGGAACAAGAAGCCCACGAAATGGCAGAGAGCGACATGAGGTAGAAACATGTGGTTGCAGGGGCGTCTGACGCTTGGTTTTGGCTCAGGTCACGATCTCATGGTTTGTGGGTTCGAGCCGCACATCGGGCTCTCTGCCGACAGCGCGGATCCTGCTTGTGATTCTCTCTCTCTCTCTCTCTCTCTCTCTCTCTCTCAAATAAATACTTAAACTTAAAAAAAAAGAAATACCTGGATGGAACGCTGCTCAGAAAACCGAGTTCGAGGCGTGCCGGGAAGGAGGGACTGGCCGGTGGGGTCAGATGCCAGGCGGAGGTCGAGTCGGGCAGCTGAGAAGAGATCTGAGGTCAAAGACCCGCCCGTGTAGGAGGTGAGAGTGGAAACCAGGCTTTTGTGTGTTGGGGACGGAAGAGAAGATGGCGAGGCGGAAGGAGTACAAGCGAGTGTGTGTGTAAAGTGCACATTTGCACACCTGCACAGAGAAATATTGCGGCCTGCGGGCGGGGGCGGGGGGGGGGCGGGGCACGGACCCGCGAGGCCAGACGGTGCTGTGGGAAGGCGAGCAGATGGGCGGTGCTGGGAGGTGGAGACGCGGAACAGAGGCGGTCTTCGCTTCCCGCTTCCCCGGGTGGAGACATCGGGAGAACGGACGACACTCTCACCCTCCCGCCGGCGGGTTGGCAGCCGGGCCGAGGCGCCGGTGCCACGGGTCCCGCTGACCGCAGGCCCCGAACCGGAGCAGGAAACGGGGGCCCCGGCGGCGCGCCCGGGGCGCGTTCCCGGGACGCGGACGGGAGCGCGCAGCGAGCGGGGGCGCGCGGTCGTGCGGCTGGGGCGCGCGTTCCCGCGTGTGGTCAGCCGCGGCTGTTGTCGGCGGGGCAAACACGGGTAACAAGCGCGCTCGCGTAGTGGACTTGGCCTGAGTCCAGTGAGGGGGGTTCCAGGAGAGAACAAATGTTCTTAGCCAAGTGCGTTCGCAAGCGGACGGTCTGGACGTGCCATTCTCTCTCTAGCAGATTCAGACGTTACGTTATTGGAACACCACCTGAGTGTGCGTGCTGCGGGTTTCCAGGGCTTGGCACTTGCTACAGGCTCCGATTACTGTGACTTGATTACTGTAAATGCTCTCGGGGAACAGATGCAGGAAGCTGTGCGTGTGGCTGTGGAACACTCCGACGGGGCATGGAATCCGATCTACAGAGTCAGTTAGCAAAGCAAGGTCGACCTTACCGGCAAGGCCACAACCAGGGCAAGCAGACAAAATAATTTCACTGTTAAAAAAGGAAACGGATGTGGAATTTAAGAAACAAAACAAGTGAACAACAACAACAAAAAAAGGTAATCCAAGAAACTGTCTTTTGTTCTGTTTATTTTTGAGAGAGAGAGCACACGAGCAGGGGAGAGGCAGGGAGAGAGGGAGACACAGAATCCGAAGCAGGCTCCAGACTCCGAGCTGTCAGCACAGAGCCCGACGCGGGCTCGAACTCACAGACCAGGAGATCATGACCTGAGCCGAAGTCGGACACTTAACCGACTGAGCCACCCAGGCGCCCCAGAAACAGACTCTTAACTATAGAGAACACACTGCTGGTCACCACAGGGGAGGGGGTGGGGGACGGGAGTGAAGGCGTGCACCTGTTGTGAGGAGCACGGGTTGACGTGTGGACGTGTTGGATCACTGTGTGGTACGTCCAAAACTAGTATTACACCGTATGTCAGCTACCTGACATTTTAAGAAAGCAAAAAAGGAAACGGGTTTAAATGAAGCAACATGTACCCAAATGCCCAACTTAGAGATTACACCATGTGTGCAAAATGAAGGGAATGTTTCTATATCTGGATCATTTGTCATGAAACAAAGGTCAAGACCGTCACGGTTTTGTGTATTTTGAAATTTTCATTAAAAAAAAATGACTTGAAAAAATGGGCACCTGGGTGGCTCACGAGGTCAGTTAAGCTCGGGTCATGATCTCACGGTTTGTGAGCTGACAGCTCAAGCCTGGAGCCTGCTTCTGCTTCTGTGTTTCCCCTCTCTCCGCCCCTCCCCCACTGGCACTCCGGATTGTGACGGGCCAGGCGTTTTATGGTTGGAGACGGCCGACCACGGAGGAGCCTGAGGGAGCACGGTCCAGTTGAAGGCCAGGGGAAGCACTTCGGGGAAATTGTGAAAGGGTTAATGATGAGCCTTCACAGAGTGAGTCCCCTTGGCTTATATTATTATTTTAAAAGTAAGTGATCATTTTTAAATACTGAAATACACACTCTTGCCATTTTTCTCAGTCTGTTACTATCCCTTTTTGAAAGGTTGCTGGGACTACATGAGCACCAGCAGTAGCCCTCATTCTGACTCCTTAGACCAAGATGGAGGAAATCATGTACAGTTCGCCTCTTTAAAAGAGCACGACTGATGGAGACAAACAGATAAATAGAACAGAATACAGAGTCCAGAAATAGATCCACACACATATATGGCCAGCTGATCTTTCAACAAAAGCACCAGAGTCATTCCATGGAGAAAGATCAGTCTTTTCAACCTCTTGCGATGCTGGACTAAGTGGATCTCTTGGGGGGTGGGGGGTGGGTTGGACAACCCTTGGCCTCTGCCTCACAGCAAATACCAACGTTTTTTGAAAGTAGATCGTAGACCTAAATGTTACAAAACCTAAAACCAAAACTTACAGAACGAAACATAGTCTTTGTGAACTTAGAGTAGGCAGAGATTTTTGTCTTAAGTCCATTCAAGCTTCTGTAACAAAGCAGGGCAGATTGGGGGGGCTTATCAACAGATTTTCTCACCGTCCTGGAAGCTGGAAGACCAAGGTCAGGGTGCAGGTGGGGTCGAGCTGTCTTCTGGTGATGAAATTTTCATTGTGTCCTTATGTGGCAGAAGGGACCAGTGTTCTCCCTGGGCTCGCTTGTGTAAGGGCATTGATCCCATTCACGACGGCCTTGTCCACATGACCTGATCACCTCCTAAGGGCCCACCTCCTGGTATCATTACATGAGGATTTAACATGAATTTGGGGGGAGCGGACACAAACATTCAGACCATAACAACTTCCTAGGACAAAGAAAACCACTATTCGTATGATTAAAAAAAAAGTTTTGATAATTTGGACTTAAGACTGTATACGTTTCTGCCTTCAAAAGTTATTATTTAAAAAATGAAAAAAACAGGGCATAAAGTGAGGCAACGTCTGCTTGTATCTAGAATATTTAAAGAACGTTAATAATACAATAATAATTTAAAAAAAATGGGCAGACTTGAAAAGACACTTCAGTTATTTAAAGTTCACAATGAGGGGGAGCCTGGCTAGCTCAGTTTGTGTAGCGTGTGACTCTTGATTTTATGGGTTGTAAGTTCGAGCCCCACGTTGGGTGTGGAGATTACTTAAAAATGAAATCTAAAAAATAAAATAAAATTCACAGCAAGATATAGGCTCCAGAATGGCTGACGTTAAAAAGACTGGAGAGAAAGCAGAACAGGGGGGACGTTTTTGATGGGAGAGTACACACAGCATAACCACTTGCAAAATAGGCAGTTCCTTAGTAAACACACGTGGTTCCATCCCTACACATTTACCCAAAAGAGGTGAAAATGTGTGTCCACAGAAAGACTTGTTTATGAATGTTGCTATCAGCGTTATTTGTGAGAGACAAAAGCTGGCAACAATGGAAATGTCTGTCAGGAGGAGAATGAACACATTGTGAGTAGTCGTGCAGCACAGCCCTCCTCAGCAGTGACAGTTAAGTGTGGACAGATCTCCAGATGTCTATTGAATGAAGGAGACTCAGCACAGAGGATGTTTTCTATGGATCCATTTGCCAAGTTCTAGAACAGGGAAGAGTAATCTGTGAATGAAGGAATTACATCAGTGGCTGCCTGGAGTGGAATAGAGTCGGGGGATTGGCTATAAAGGGTGTAAGAAATAATAGTCTGTAGCCTGATCGTGATAGTAGTTACGAAGACATGTCCACCCGTTTGTCAGAACCCATTGAACTTTATGCTTGAAATTTATACATTTTATTGAGTATAAACTATACTTCAATAAAGTTGTTTAGAACTAAGAACATGAAATTGTGTTTTAAATAATTAAACTATTGGTAGCGTCTAGTTTTATGTATTTGTTAAGAAGAATTTGGTTAAATTTATGAGGAGTCGTCCTGTATTTCTAGGGTGTTGTATTAAACCTTCAAGGAGGCAGTTCACTGAATAGTTTAACTTCGCACCTGATAGTTCTGGTGAGACACAGAAATTGAGGGCTGCCCCGTTCTCTCCGGGAAACACTTCCCAACATTTGCGGCCTTCGCTTTCAGCAGACTGGTTTCTGTATTTAACACATGGACCAGTTTTATTATTACATTACTTTTCTGTGTTTTCAGAGGCTGAAGTACTTGGTGTCTTAAACTACATGCACATGCCTTAAAAAACATGAATGTGCTCATTTTGGATTTACGTTCTAGAAAGTATTTCCTGTTTCATCTGAGTCCCGAGAGCAAACCTTCCCTGTGTGTCTTCACTCCACGGTGCACGGTTACTGTCATGTTTCTCTTCTGCTTTGTGTCTGGATGTCTTGCACATGGATTGTTGACATCTGATTTTCACTAGCCTAGTACTTTGGGGAAGAAACATAAGCTTTCTTATTAAATGGTCTTTCTTGTAAAGTCCTGCTCACTTTCTTGGGGGTTGGTTATCGCTTAGGGTTCATGGAGGAAATTTAACTGCAGGGATATCAGCATTGTTTTGAATGGAGAAAGTCTTCAGTAGTTGATGTATTAAAAGTTTAAGCTGGTATTAAAATGTCTTTTTTGGAGGTTCTAAGGGGCATTATTTTTATGTATTTATTATTTTAGAGAGAGAGGGCGAGTGGGGGAGAGGGGCAGAGGGAAAGAGAATCCCAAGCAGGCTGCATGCTTTCAGCACAGAGCCTGATGCAGGGCTCGATCCCACAGCCCTGGGATCATGACCTGAGCTGAAATCAAGAGTCAGACACTCAACAGACTGAGCCCCCAGGAGGGATATTATTTTTAAAAGACCGAGCTCACAGGGCAGTTGAGGGAGGGACACCATTACTGAAGTATCAACTTTGTGTTTATGTGGCATAGATTGTTCTTGAAAGAGGAAAAGTGATTTTGTTGACAAACAAATGCAAATTATTAGCTAGTTTATAGTTCTTTTTTTTTTTTTAATGTTTATTTTTGAGGGGGAGCAGGGGAGGGGCAGAGAGAGAGGGAGACACAGAATCCGAAACAAGCTCCAGGCTCCGAGCTGTCGGCACAGAGCCCGACACGGGGCTCAAACCCACAAACCGTGAGACCGTGACCTGAGCTGAAGTCAAGAGTCAGATGCTTAACTGACTGAGCCACCCAGGTGCCCCAGAAATTATGTTTAATACAGTCTTTCCACGTCATTGTGCTGTCTCCTGAAATTTTCAACCTGTTGATTTAGGGAGAAAAATCAAGAAAACAGAGTCTCAGATTCTAACGGCCAGAGGATATTTAAAACAGTTTTAAAAGTTCCTTGTTTTCTTTCAGTATCTGCCTGAGAAAATCAGACCGTGTCTTCTTAGCTGATGAATTATCATCTGTGATTTCTGCATTGTGGGCATTCAGTCCAATTTCTATGTTGATCAAATTTTCAGTGATAAAATCTCCATTTTACTTATGTCCTCATCACAAAGGGTGAGGGCCTTATTTTATATTATCTGGTTTAAAGGAGTAAGATGATTTAACTAGAGCAAGAATACATTTAATGTAGGTACTACATAGAGCTTGTCTGTTGCCTTAGTTCAGTTTTTCACACCTGAAAGGTTTCTGACTTGAAGAGTTCGGATAATTTTACTATGAAGTTTCATAACAAGTACAATATATGCTGTCTCATTAGGTAAATTGGTAAGACTAAAGCAAGTAAAATCTAGGCAGTGTGGTTCCTAAGACCCCAACAGGGCCCACGTGTTAGATAGCGTACGTCACCTTGCAAACGCTAACCCGCAGGGTGGACACAGACTCCACAGTGGTTGGGTCTGGACTCTGGGCTCACGTGCCTGCGTTTAAAAGTCGATTCTAAAAAAAAATAAAAATAAAAGTAAAAAATAAATTAAAAAAAAGTCGATTCTGCTGCGTTGTCATTGTGCACCTGGGGGATGAGTTTTCTAAACTTCTTCTCGCGTTCGTGACATGAAGGTAATCATGGGACTTCTTCCGGGAAGCGTGAGGAGTAAACAAGGCCCTATTTATTGAACCGTTACTGACGTCATCCATACACGGTCACATGATGCGGGTCGTTTGGCTGTGCACGTGAGTAGATGAGACATAAAGAGAAAGTCTGGTTGGAGAGTTGTCTTCACTTCCGCCAGACCCTTCATGTGTTGTCTTTCTTGGTTTCTGTTTTCTTTCTTCTGTTGGAGACCCTACTGAGTAATGAACTAACCGGAACATGGAAAGTGGTGTCCTTCACCAGGTTTGCAAACTGGATGGCAGGTAACTGCGTAGTCTGTGTGGAAAACTGAAACTTGACTGTAGTTACACTTCAGATGAAAACAATGACCCAAATGACCCAGAACTTCATGTAAAAAAAAATACTGTTTGTTCTAGCAGTTTTAGTTTCCTAGCAAACTTGAGAGGGAGGTACAGAGACCTCCCGTGTGCCCCCACCCCGACCGGGCACAGCCTCCCCGACTGTGGACACCCCTCCCCAGATGGGACAGCGGACGCACCCGCACTGACACATCGTCACCTAGAGGCCACGGTGTACGCTGGGGCCCGTTCTTGGAGTTGGATACGCGCATGTCCGTCATTAGAGTGTCACAGAGTGTTCTCACTGCCCCCCCAAGACCTCTGTGCTTCACCCCCTGCCTCCTCGACCGCTGATCTTTTTACTGTCTCCATCGTGTTTCCTTTTCCAAATGTCCTACGGTTGGAAGTCTACAGTGTGTAGCCTTTCAGCCTGGCTTCTTCGACGTGGCCCGAAAGGTCGTTTCTTTTTAGTGCCAAACAACGTCCCCTTGTCTGCAGGGGCCTCACGTCATTAATCCATCCATCTACTGAAACACGTCTTGGTTCCTTCCAGAAGAGGCTTTTAAGGCAGGGTAATAACTCACTTGAAGAGTTAGATCGGTATGGAAGTAGTGAGCCGTGGTCTCAAGTGGGATCTCACCTGTGATCCGAGCCAAGCTGAAGTTGGGGGTTTTGTCTGGGAATCAGAGCATTCGCTCAAGGGAGGTTTTATATTTGTCTTGTTATGTTTAAAATGGAGAAGGTAGCAGCGTATTTGTGAACGAATGGGAACGACCCAGCAGAGAGGGAGAAGTTCCCGAGGGCCTTCGGCAGCGCTCTGTGCTGGTGAGAGGAAGGTAGCTCGCACGCAAGCGTCCGGTTAGCTTTAGGCATGAGGACAGTTTATCTGTAGAAGCAGGGGGGACGTCAGAGAGCTGACCTGCACGCAGGCGCCGGGGGCGGGGGCCGCGATGTCGCTGCCGATTGCTCGTTATTCCCAGTGAACTAGAAACCGAGGCTGGGGACCCACCGTGAGGGTGGGGGAGGGTTTGTGCGAGGTTTGAAGAGCCCGGGCTCCGGAAGAAAAGAAGGAGATGCCAACAATGACGAGAGACAAAGTAGGTGTCCTTCCTGAGACCGACAGCAGACACTTGCTAACAGACGCCGAGGGCTGTGGGAGAACCGTTCCTCCAGAGCACGGAGCGAGATCACTGAAGGGCAGACGTGAGACCTTCGGAGATCTGCAGACGCCGAGCACGTGTGCTGTCCCGAGATTTGTGCCAAAAGAGCCGCAGAACCATTCGCTTCCGCTGGCAGGAAAGTGAGCCCGGGTGCAAATACCAGAGGCGAGAGTCAACACGGGCCAAGAAATGGGCGCCTATCTTGGTCTATTTAAATTAGCGTTCGTGGTAACAAGTAAATACTGAAACGTAACATTGTGCCCTTAAGCGTATCTACTAAGGGAAGAATTTGGAGCACGTGTGTTAACATAACAAGCTGCTTAAGTTCCGGCGCGGTCCTTCCGGGACGAGCGAGGGCAGGCAAGCCCGGTGAGCTCCTCTCCCTTCGGCGGCCTTGGCGGTTGGTCAGTGTGGGGACATCTTAGGTGTGGTGTGACCTTAGCCGCACTGTGTGAAGTTAGAAGGCGCCGGAGACATTTGGCATTACCTTCCCAGTATTCTCAACATTAATCCTCTAAATGTTAGACTCATCAGGTGCCAGAGACGTTCCCAGGCTGGGACGTTTGCTCAGAGGCTGGGGAGGGAGCCGCTCCCGCGCCTCGGAAAACCCGTGTCCGGGCGCCCCGCGGGCCAGACCGCAGTGTGAATAAACATCGAGTTTGTGCTTGAATGCAGCTCTCGTTGTCCTTGTCCCCTCCGCTGTGTGTGTTCAGATCAAGCACAACCTGGCATACGCACTGCTGTGTGTATGGTTCAGGTCCTTCCACGGAAACGGAAGGTCTGCCTCTTTTCTTCCCCTGGTCAGGAAGGGTGAGGCCGGCGGGTGTTGGGCCCCAGCTGGAAAGGGCTCTCATGCCCTTTATTGAGGGTTGCACATCTGTAGAAATCACGTGAAACGTAGAAGGTACAGTGGAGGGGGGCGGGGGGGGGTTGCAATACGATAGTGAAAAGTAATCTCCAAGACGGAAGTTGCTGAATTTTTAGGTAGAAACTATAGTTTTGTTGGAGCTCCCCAAAAGCCGTGCTTTTGAGAGATCTTCGTAAGAAGTCGTGCCTCACTGAGCCGTTTTGTTCTGAACGTACCGGGTACGCCGTGTGTGCCCTAGCTTGTAGAGTTTATCAGGTGATGCGTTACCATTCTTGATGTGCAAAAGGCTACAAGTTTCCTTCTTAGACACTTTGTATTGCATTTAGAAAGCATCGTTTATTTTTGGTTATTCAGGGACTTAGTTGTACCTAATAAAGTGATTCCTAGTTGATTTTATTATTGGAACATTTCACCTCTTTATAATGATATTTTACTAGAAAAACAAAATATACTCATGTTGCGAGTGATGTGTGCTGGTAATGCAAATCAGATTATTTAAGACTCATGTTACTGTTTAGACGAAGATTTAATTGTTAATCTATCTAAAATAAAGGAATTAAGTAGCTACCATAAACCCTTTTAGGGATAAGTTGGGGCATAAAAATACAAAAATAAGTTGTATTGGGGCACCTGGGTGGCTCATCGGTTAAGATCAGACTTCGGCTCAGGTCGTGATCTCACGGTTCGTGAGTTCGAGCCCCGCGTCGGGCTCTGTGCTGACAGCTCGGAGCCTGGAGCCTGCTTCCGATTCTGTGTCTCCCTTTCTCTCTGCCCCTCCCTCGCTCATGCTCTGTCTGTCTCTCCCTGTCAAAAATAAATAAACATTAAAATTTTTTTTAATTAAAAAAAGTTGTATTACGACATATGAAATGTTCTGTTGGGTTAATATTTTATATTGTACAGATAGTTAAATCGTCTAAGAAATATTTTTTCCCTTCGCTGGTAATGCTAAACCAGGCTAGTCTGGGATACATATTACTGATGCTCGGAGTAGAAAGTCTACACCTGTGGTAAAAGAACACGGCATGGTAAATATGTTTACACAGCTGTGTGGTAATGTCGCTTATTACGGGGCACACTTACAGAATCTTGTAACGAGCCTCATTTTCATGCAGCCATTAACTCTGGCGTAGCAATGCTAATTAAAGAATACCTTCATGTTTCAAATGCAGGCTATATAAACAACATACAGCATCACTTTAGCTATCCACAAGCTCTGACTACATAAATTTGATCATGAGTAGATGTTGGCTGACTCCTGAGGAAATAGAGACTTTCTGTAAGACTATTTATTTACAATTTATGCTTTCATTGCATACTCTGCCTGCTCTTAGGACCAGACTGAGTTTCCATTAAACTTTATTGCATTCACATGGGCTCTTCTGTCATGCTTTAATAAAATTATAAAATTGACTTAATTGGGTCTGTGTGAAAGCTTCCTTTATCATTAATAATTCCATTTATTCCACGAACTTATTAGTTTTGGATAACTTGAATGACTTCATTAAGATTTGCCCTAGAATATGAATATTATTTAAAAATTAAGCACGAGTAAAAGCAAATTTAAAAATGTGCTCATAGGACTTTGTGAATTAAAAAATACATATTTGATTCAAAAGAGTAAATTGTTCCCACTGAATATATATTGCTGTGTTATTATCTGTAAAAATACATCATCTGGAGAATTTAACAGGCAGTGAGTGGTTTCACCCTTTTGTCTAACTATTGAGCTGTTTTGTGCCATGAAACTCCAGAAATACCAAGATGGGAGGCTTATTTTTCGTGCTCGAATATTTTCGTTTCCTTCTATCTGGAGAGAATACCCAGCATCCGTTTGTAATTACTGAAGCCTGCTAGTGAGACTACAGATCTGTTTAGCCTGTACATGGTGGAATCTTTATTATTCCCTCAACTCTTTCAAGAACTCTTTAAAATGGATACTAAGTTATAAGAAGGCCAGGAAAGAGACTCTAGCAGATACAATATGTATCTATTTCCACTCCTGGAAAACCCATTCAGAATGCTTTGGGAGAACTTATTTCTTGCTTGTGTAAACAATTTAACTTCTAAGATGGATGGCGTGAGGTTAGTTATGGAAGGTTTTGACCTCAGTATTTTTCACAGCACTAAGCATGGTGACTAACATATCCCAGGTACCTCTAAATATTTATTGACTTAGTGAATAAATAAGGGTTGATAAAATATTGACTATTCATTGGCACATCAGGGAACCTTCTAGCAGAGTGAGAGCCGAGGTGGCCAGAGTGTAAAAGGGTTTGCCTGGTTGGGAAAGAGAGGAGTTTGGAACAGATGACCAGAAGCTGACCAGAAGCGTGTTAGAAACACACATCCCTAAATCACACTCTCCTGGTGAGGAGTAGAAGCCTGTGTTCCAAACGGGCCATCCAGGGATTATGGGATTGGTAGGCCCATTAGGGAACAGCTGAGGATCAGGAATTCTTTTTTTTTTTTTTTTAAGTTTGTTTGTTTATTTATTTATTTTGAGAGACAGAGAGAGAGAGAGACAGCCCAAGGAGGGGAGGGGCAAGATGGAAAGTGAGGGAGAGAGAATCCCAAGCAGTCTCCACGCTGTCAGCTCAGAGCCCAACGCGCGGCTCGAACTCACGAACTGTGAGATCATGACCTGAGCTGAAACCAAGATTTGGATGCTTAACTGACTGAGCCACCAGGCGCCCTTCTTAAGAATTCTTTCTTGACTGTTTGCTCCAAACCCAAACATCTCCACATCAGAAGTGTTGTGTGATGCCCAGAGAGTTAAATGGATGCCAGTGGGATATCCTAAAGCATTATTTATTTTGAAATCAGCAATCTAATAAATTTAATTTCTCGATACCAAAAATATTTCAATGTAAAATAAATGGAAGCCTTTTCCAAAATCAAAGACCGTTTTCTTGGTGGTAAAGACCTCTGAAGAGTTTTTATTCTTTGACCTTTTCTCTTTCTCTCTTTTCTTTCTTTTTCCTTGTTTTTTTTTTTTTGTTGTTGTTTTTTGTTTTTAGGATTCCCGGGGATTATTACTCTTCTTTTTGTGGTGTTAATATACCACACGTTGCAGATACACTGCATCTCGATGGCCTCACATTGGTTGGAAACCCTGTTTTCCCTCACAGTATTCCCCTCCTGCAAAAAGGTTCTTGGGCTGCGTTACATCTGAGAATGATGTGGGCTAAACCAGTTTGAGTCGATTCCCTGTTAATTTCAGCTTCCAATCCAAGATGGAGAGATTTTCCTTAGGACTGTGTCTCCAGTGACCCCTTACGTGTAGAGAAGGAAGAAGTCAGGAGGAGACGGGTCAGGAACTGTGCTTAGTGTTTTACACCCGTCAGCTTGCTCCTGTTCTTAGAACTTGTAACTGTTTCAAGCTCACTATGAATTATACAGGGTGTTGTTCTGTTCGTTCAGCTGGCATAGACATGGCTGGTTTTAATCAAGCGAGTAAAACGTGTATGCCACGGGATTGTGTTAACGCTCTCCCATTAGGATTCGAGATTCCATGGACATATTTGGACACAAGCACGTTTACTTGTGCTTTACCTTGTGAAAGCTATTTATCGAAACCCCGTTCTGTAGTAGGCCCCGCGCCGGTGGACCGGAGAGCTCCGGCCAGCAGGCACAATAGGCCTTGTTTTGGGCACCGTCCTCCACGTGCCAATGACAGAGCGCAAAAGAGAAAACCGAAATGACCCGGCCAGCCTCAAAATCAAGACAAACACCTCAAAGACCGTAAGGTGATCAGCGATGGGAAGTCGTGAGTGGGACTGGAACCGTGAGCTGGCCAGTCTTCCGGCCAGAAGCAGGAAGGTGCTAGACTGCTCCTTGGCTGCTGCGCGGGGGCCAGGCTGGGCCGGGCTCACTGCTCGCAGGAACAAGTGGAAGCAAGAGTCCTCCCCCGCCCCCATTCCCCCCCCCCCCCCCACTGGACGCTGAGTGGTTCTGCCCATGTGTTGGGCCCATGGTGTTGGAAGCTGGGAACCAGGGGAAGAACGTGGGGGTGAACACAGAGTTGAGTGACCGGAGACGAGGCCCATGGTCCGCTGGCTGCACTGTGCCTGACGCCCCCACAGAACTGGAGCCTTACCCGTGCTGTTATCTGCTGCAGAGCAAATACGTGAGCGGTATCAGGCTGGCAGAGGAGATACGTGCAGGCGACCGTGTGAGCACACGTAGGGGGAGGAAGGAAGGAAACAAGGACAACCATGTGAGCACACGCAGTGGGGAGGAAGGAAGGAAGGAAGCCAGGCCAAAACAACAATCCCTCCCATGAAACTGGCCCTGCAAAGCTGATGGCCAAAGCTCGCGTTAAGGAGCATGTCCCCCAGCCGCGCTCTCGAGATTGCAAGAGAAGTCTGGGATAGCACCCCCCGCGTGTCTTCCAGAACTGATGCAAGACGGGAGCCAGCGGGTCAGCGGTGCATTCCAGGTGCAAGTGGTAAATACAGGCGCACTCGCGTCTTGGAACTCTGTAGGACTGCGCCAGACCTGAGGGGCAGATCTTACGGCGACGGGGGGAAGAGCCCCCCCTGAGAGGGGAGGCCGTGAACGGACTGGTCATCGGCAGCACGGATGCCAGGAGACGGGGAAGTGATAACTGGGCGGCACTGAGGAGGAAGAACGGTGCGTAGAGTTTGTGCCCTCCTGAGCTGTTACTGCAGGGTGAGAACAAAATTAAGAAAATTTACAGCCTGTAAAATACGAGTGTTCACCGTCCCCACAACCCCCCCAGAGGAGATAGTAAAAAATGGAATCAACAAGAAGAAAGGTTATCCCGCAGAGGATTACGTGGGTGGATTAGGAAATGATACCGGGGTGGATGAAGTCGGTCAGAGCGCAGGACTCCTTCCTGGTCTCTGAAGCGTGTGGACAGGATGCGTGCGTCGAATCGCTCCAGCATAAAAGCCCCAGCTCTCGCAGCATGGCACTTGTCCAGAGCAGGTGTGGATGCTCGTCGCCGGGCGGAGAAAGGGGACGAGGCTGTGAGTCGGTCGTCTGGGGAGAGAGGGGAGGAGATTCGGCTGCGCCCAGCTCCGCTGGCGTCCCGCTCCACGGCAGTGGTGAAACTCGGGACTCGTGCTGAGGGTGGTTCGGCCGTGGGGGCTCTTTGGGTTGTTTGGAGCCCTTCTCACGGCGTGCGAGTGCCTCTGTACCAAGAGAAGTGCGATGGCACCTTCTTAGCTGACTTTTTTCCGGGCGGATCCTAGCGATTTGTCTGCTCATTTGTAAATGAGCGCGGTATATACCTTTCTTCAAAAGTTAAGAGTGACTGGCTCAGGAGCTTGTTTCTGGCTTTTCTTTAATTCCGTGTTCCCAAGTTGTGTTTTCTTCTTTCCTCGTGATCGGGTAGTTTGAAAGCCTCCGTCTCTCTGCGTTATTGTAACTTAGGGGTAGAACCAGTTTCCCCGTTGCCCATCAGGTGACCTTGGACTGCCTAGGGATTAGTATAACCGAAGGGCACGGGCGTCTTCCCCAAACCCAAGGCTGCTGCCGTTTCTCCTGGGGTTGTCCAGAAGGTGTGTCTGCACCAAGGAGCAAAGGGAGGGAGGTGGCTGGCGGGCAGTCCGTGCAGACGCGGCACCGGTAGAGCAAGGGCCGAGGGGGTGTCTGTCCTGCAGGTGGAAGACACTGTCCCCTGAGGACGGCAGGGGCGGGACCTCCCGCAGCCCCCGTGGGTCCCGGATTATAGCGGACGTGATGGGGCTGTGCGGAAACAACCTGGTTGGAATCTCGAGACCACGGTGCCGAGGGCCCTTTGTCGCACCTCTGCGGGGACTCTTAGGTCCACCCAGTGTCACGGAGTTTCCCACTCGCGTTTCTTGTCCAGTAAATTGTGGAAGCCGAGCTGACCGCTCCGTCAGATTACGGCGTGAAAACCGCGGGGTCCCTTCTGCCTCCCTGTGCCGTCCCCCCACTTGCGCTCCTGCTGCCCCCCGAAGCCTGAGCTCCGGCCTGCGGCCTCTCTGCCCGGCCCAGACTTCCCGCCTTCGTACCGTGGCCGCTGGCGCCCCCCACGTTCCTGGTACCGTCTTGGGCGGCCTGCCGTGTTGGCCCAGCCTTTCTTCTGAACTGTGTCCCCAGGCTCAAGAGACCGACCGCAGGGGAGCAAAGCCAGGTGCCTAAAGTCCAGTACACTCTTGTCGCACCTGCCTGGTAACTTGAGGGTTCGCCCGAGCGTGTGAGCCAGAAAGACAGCCGAGGCACGGGGACGCGGGTGCGCGAGGACTGACGCGTGCCGGGCGGGGACAAGCCGGATGCAGCCGTGACCTCGGACTCTGACGTCTGCAGGACTCAGCCCGCGCGACTGGATGTTTAAAGCAGGAATGCTGAAAAGTACTGTGCTTCAGACTTGCAACTGTACTTTGAAGTTGCGGAATAAAGTAGAAAGTGGTGATTGGAACTTAGTGCATCGCAGAGATTGATTTCCATGCTGTGAAAAGTGCTGCCCCTCCCCCCCCCATCTCCTTGGTAGAAACCGGTATTCTCTTAGAAGGGTTACCTAAGAAAAGGTCAGAACTAAAATATAAAATTGAGCCTAGATCATTTTATAAAATGTTAAACAACTAAACAGATAACGGAGTAAGTTTATTTTTCATGAATAAAACAATGAGCTTTCATATATCATGAAAGCTCTGATATGTGAAATTTCTGATATGTGAAATTTCTGATATATGAAATTTCAACTGGAGGTGTTACTGTCAGACCCCTAGCGTCCAGTGTGAACTTCTAAGTTAGCTTATTGGAAAAGGTAGCTCGTTCACAAAATATTGAAACTACTCCAAGTATATTTAAAAAAAAATTTTTTTAATGTTTATTCATTTTTGAGAGACAGAGACAGAGCATGAGCGGGGAAGGGGCAGAGAGAGAGGGAGACACAGAATCCGAAGCAGGTTCCAGGCTCCGAGCTGTCGGCACAGAGCCCGAGGCGGGGCTCGAACTCACAGACGGCAAGATCATGACCTTGAGCCGAAGTCAGACGCTCGACCGACTGAGCCACCCAGGCAGGGGTCCTTCCAAGTATATTTTTTATCTGCTCAGCAATATGATTTTACCCTGGAGGCTTTTTTTTCTCTTTTCCTTTGCTTTTGTTATTTAACCTTTTGTCTTTTTTTTCAACGTTTATTTATTTTTGGGACAGAGAGAGACAGAGCATGAACGGGGGAGGGGCAGAGAGAGAGGGAGACACAGAATCGGAAACAGGCTCCAGGCTCTGAGCCATCAGCCCAGAGCCTGACGCGGGGCTCGAACTCCCGGACCGCGAGATCGTGACCTGGCTGAAGTCGGACGCTTAACCGACTGCGCCACCCAGGCGCCCCTAACCTTTTGTCTTAAAAAAGAAGTCACAGATACTAGCATTAAACAGCAAAAGGGTACATGAGGAATAAAATAGGAATCTGTTATGAGCACTTGTCCTTGAGATAACTTTCATAAACTTGAGATTTATACATACACTGCTGTCCGCTGCTGAGCCAAGTGGGGAGAACGTGTCTTGTTCCTACATTTGTGCTTCATTTTTAAAAAGAGTGAGCTAAGCAACATGCTGGTCAGGTCAAGGTCTGCTTGTATCACCGATGCCACCTCGTGCTCCCCTCAGCCAGGCCAGAGACCCAAAGAAAGTCGTTAAAATCTTCAGGCTTTGCCGTGTTTGAAGTTAGTCTCGATCAAAGGCACTAGGACTTGGGTTTTTAACAGGAACTTTTTAAAAAAATAGAAGCTGTTAAGGGAGACTTGTGCACGCGCACGTTGAGCTTCTCAAATACAGTGCCGGGACCCCAAAATGCAGGTGTGCTGCTAGGTACAGATTTACTTGCCTTTTGAAATCTGCTACACCAACGGCGTATTAGTTTCATTCTTTGAAGCTGGGATCAGAAGAAAAGTTTTCTTGTGTCCCCGTGAAGTCCGTGCATTATTATTATTTCAGATCCAGGTGTCGTCAGACCAGCTTGAGGGGCTTTGCTGCAGAGACAAGGCGTGAGTGCCAGGACCTCCTGGTTCTGTTTTCTCCCCTCTGTTTCTTCCTCCCTTGCTGTCTTGAGAAGGACACATGCTTGTCACAGAGAATAGGCTCTGTAAGTGCCACCTCCCCCCGAGAGAGAATGCTGAGAGAGCTTGTGAAATTTAGTCTTGGACAACGTCAAAAACGCGAGGAACTTAAGATCGTAATAGCAAAGGCTCAGCATCTTTTTCTTTTTCTCTTTTAAGCAATCTCTACACCCAGCACGGGGCTCGAACTCATGACCTCTAGATCAAGAGTCGCACGCACCTCGAGACCGAGCGTTGTCCATGTGCTCCTGGCTTCGTAGGATCTGAGCCCACTGTGCGTCGTTGTCCTGGCCACTGTCTCGGAGCCCCAGTCACCAGATGTCAGTGCCAGCGGTAGCCATCGTTGCAAATATAGCCAGAGATTAGGAAAAGCAGTTACGCTCAAAAGTTAGGCCTCTCTGACCCAACTGAAAAGTACATTTTAGCTTTATGCGAAATGAGGGGTTGTTGTAGAGAGCTGCGACACATTTCCACTTGTTTCTGTGGGGGGTTCTGAGCTTGATCCCTGGTGCTGGGTTGGACTCCTTGCCAGGCCGGCAGGGTGAGGATGGTGTTACTCAGGCATTCCACGGGCCCAGGAAGGACAGAGCCCCTGCTCGGCCTCGTATCCCACAGGGGTGGCGACGGGGAGGGGCTGTGTGACTGCTGTGTATGGGAATGCGGCTTGGGGATATGGGGGGGTGGGGGGGTGGGGTACCGAGGAATTCCTGGTCGTGACAAGCTATCCAGGGAGGTGAGGACTGTCCAGGGACCGAACAAGGCAGACGCCGGACTCAGGAGCGAAGGAAATCACCCCTGGTTTCATTTCCCCAGTTCCGAATTTTTTCTTTTTCTTTTCATTCTCCCCTGACAGCTGTTTGCAAATCTGAATGCTGGGTATTACTAATGACATCGTGAGGGTGCTTCTTTTCTGTTTCCTCTTAAGGCCGAGATCCTGTTGTGGTAGCCGGTTGTTAACATAAGTCACAACTCTGGTACAGTAAATAAAGCGCGTCCCTTATTTCGTTGTGGCTGCTTTGCAATCGAAGTGACCGACTGCCTGTCTCTGGTGTTTCTTCGCAGATGCAGTGTTTGAACCCAGGCTTGTCACATGTTTGTCCTGGTAATTTTCCTTGTACCATTAGCTCGCGACTTCTGTTGTCAAGGAATAGAGATGCTTATATCCGCTTTAAGTATTTTCCCCACCACATTTTTGTCAAAAGTTTTGTGGCCTGAGAGCCTGGGACCGCTTTAGAGGGTGGTGGGTTTCGCTTCTGTAAAGATGCTTCAGGTTAAGGCCGCTGGGAGGTTCCTCTGTCCCCCAGTCACCGCACTCCGAGTCTCGCGTGGATGCCTCCGTCACGGCATGCACGTGGCGGCTTGGGGTGGGCATCGAGACACCCGCCTCGTGGCGCCCGCACCTCCTCGGCCCCAGGGCCACGCTCTTACAGCCCATACGCAGGAGGTCCGTTCTGGGTGACAGCTCAGAAGGGTCCCCCTTCAGGGACAGTAATGGCCAGCAGAGCCTGCTCCCGCTCCACCTGTGAGGTTTGCAACGAAGGATGGCTTGTTCTTCGGGACCTCGTGGTGGAGCCCCCCAGCCGCGACGGGTTACGTTTCAGTGCTTTCGGGGTGGCTGGCGACTGCCGAGCTTAGGGAC
Source organism: Prionailurus viverrinus (assembly GCF_022837055.1). NCBI lineage: Eukaryota > Metazoa > Chordata > Mammalia > Carnivora > Felidae > Prionailurus > Prionailurus viverrinus. The sequence continues at coordinate 149,032 of NW_025927616.1, forward strand.
ATGCGGTATTTGCTGTGTTGAGATACCCTCTGCCTCCCGCTGGCCCTGGCTTCTGATGTATCCCAGTTACAGATGCGTTCTTCCAGCCACACCTCTGTTTGGAGTCTGACAACACAGCATTTTAAGAGAAGCCTGAGTAAACTATTCCGGTGCATCGCATATCTTGCATTCTGACACGAATAAATATCCTTGCTTTTTCACTTGTTATCCCCTCGTTTCTCAAATCTAGGGCCATCTCACATCTCTGTTTCACAGTTACTACGTTCTGAGGAGTTTCACGATCTGGGACTCTTTGAACTTCTAAATAACTAATGAGCGTGTTTTCCACATACAAAACTACTCCCACTACATTCGTGAAATACCAAACGCCAACGATGTCTTCCTTCTTGGGGTTTGGGTAGCGTAAGAGTCTTTTCTTGCCAAAAATAACATTAGCGCATATTACAAAATGTAAATAAATAGGACCAGAATGTTTGCTTACTGTCTTCTGTGGAACTTCATTTTACATCAGAGACAGCGATGTGTCGTCACGTCACTTCATCGAAGCCTGGAGCAGTGGTGACAGGTGTTTGTATGCAGGTGACACGTGTTATTTTCCCACAAAGTCTGACTTTTGGAAAATTAACTTGCGTGTATTTTATTTCATGACATAAGGCAAGTACGTGTAACTTTCTCCATAAATATCAGAGGTCTGACTTCGAGATGATTTCATTTTATTAGTCATAACTCCGCTCTTAGCGTATGCACGGCGCATCCGTTTAGATGCGTTTAAGGTTTGGTACTGGTGCCCCAGTCTTACTCTGATGAGGTTCAGAGTGGGGGTCTTCGTTCTAGGAGCCCATCTCGCAACAGGAGCATCTCCTGTAAAATAAAATCTCTTACTGTGAAATCCTGTGTTGCAAATCAGAAACATTTGCTCTCCAGAGCCCAGGGCCGCACTATGCTTTCCTGTAAATCATCACGTGGGACAACACTGTATTCTTACATGATCTACAGCCTAGTTATTTTGTCACGGCTGAAATGTTCCAGCTTCTTTAGATAGAAAACTAGCGCATCTGGGCCTCCTGTCCTGCTCTGACATATAACGCATTCTCCCTGCTCTGAGCGGTCGAGGGCTCTCCTGCGGCTCGCGACCAGACAGAATGTTTGCCAGGGTTCCCACCCGAAGCCCGTAACAGACTAACCTCCTGGACTTGGGTTTTACATTGAAGAAGGCGCTGTAACTTTTGGTTAGGTTAAGGAAGGCTCAAATTTTTGTCTATATTGAGTATTGCGTTGTCAGATTTTCTTTTCTTTTCTTTTTTTTTTTTTTTTTTTTGTCCACAGGAAAATAGGAGGCTACTTTTTCTCTGCAAGTTGCTAATCTCTGTGTGTTTTGCTTTAAAATAGCTTCTGGGGCGCCTGGGTGGCTCATCAGTTAAGCATCCGACTCCTGATTTCCGCTCAGGTCATGATCTCACGGTTTGTGAGTTCGAGTCCCGTGTTGGGCTCTGTGTGGAGCCTGCTTAGTATTCTCTCTCTCCCTCTTTCTGCGCCCCCTCCCCCCATCTCTCAAAATGAATAAACGAACTTAAAAATACAGCTTCTGATCTTCAGTAAAATTTTTAGAAGTGTTTAGATTAATAGGTAAATTTTATTCCTGATGACCAAATTGCTTTCTGGATTATTGGTAAAGTGGATATAGTTTAGTAGTTTTTCATCAAATCAAGCAAAGGATGTAACGAATAAAATCTAAGATTTCTCAGATCCACTCCTTTCCAGGACTCTATTACTATGCTAGCATAAGGTGGCAGTTAGGCAGAAGGTCTGTTGTCTACTAAATTTAATGGCTCACCGTGAGAGAAAACTTTTATTTATGTTCATTGTTTAAGAATATTTGTGCTGGGGCGCCTGGGTGGCGCAGTCGGTTAGGCGTCCGACTTCAGCCAGGTCACGATCTCACGGTCCGTGAGTTCGAGCCCCACGTCAGGCTCCGGGCTGATGGCTCGGAGCCTGGAGCCTGTTTCCGATTCTGTGTCTCCCTCTCTCTCTGCCCCTCCCCTGTTCATGCTCTGTCTCTCTCTGTCCCAAAAATAAATAAACGTTGAAAAAAAAAATTTTTTTAAAAGAATATTTGTGCCAATGCCAAGGAAAAGCCTACCCTCAGAAGCCAAACAAAAATAAACTTTTAAAGAACCTCCGAAGATAAGCTTGCGTGCGTATCGTTACTGGAGTGACCTCTGCTGGTTTGGATAAAAGTGTGAAAAGCCAGTCCTGATACTTCCCGTTATTCAGGAGTTTACTACCCAGAATTGACAAGCGGACAGTAGGTCCACACACACAGTTCTACTTAAAATGTGCTGGGTGTTGGCCGTGGTTTCTTTCCCACGACCACAGAGGAAGTGGGCCTTGGGGCCCGTGGAAATCAGCAACAAAGTAGGATGTGTTTACTGAAACCACATTTATTCAGCTTAACAAATAGCGATGTAACGAAGTAATGATGCGACAGTGACAAATTGTAAAACACCAGTTTTTTTCCAACAGATATTTGTCAGGTGCTTGCTAGGTACTGGACCTTCCTGAGGGGCATAAAAATGATAATATTAGAGTCTGTGGGGTCAAGTGTAGGTTAAGGGGGTAAAAGAGGTGTAAAAACGACTGAGATAAGAAACTAACACGAGCCAAGTGCTGTGAGAGACTTGGCGGAGGAGGCCGGGGCTTCTGGCCTGGGTAATCCGGGAAGGCTTCGTGGAGGCGGAGTCATGTGATGTGATGTCGAGAATAGACGGGACGAGGCCATCGGAAAGCTGGGCAGAGGCTGCTGCGGGGAAGGAAGGGTGGTCACTGAGACGCAAGGGCGGGTGCGGGGCCGCGGACAAGGTGATGGAGCTGAGACGGCACAGCCGGAGAGGAAGGTGCGGCTGCGGCCCCAGGACAGGTGACCGAGGGTGGACGGCGTGGCGGGCTAACGGGGAGATGCGGGGCACTTTGGGGCTCACGTGACTGAGAGGGTAAGCACACGGGAAATGAGACGTCGCTTGGGGTTGAGACATGATTATACAGCAGGCCCCGCCCCTGCGCCTCGCTCTCTGCGGTTTCAGTTACCCGCGCTCAGTCGCAGGCGACGCTCCTACTGACGGCCTGGCCCCTGGCCCCAGGCACCTGGCGCCCTCACCCATCCGCACAGGGAGGAGGGAGGCGGGACGGCGAGGCGTTTGGAGAGGGGGCTGTGTGAGGGCTTATTACTGGGGGTTGTGGCCTCCGCTCCGCCTCATCCTGGTTCCTGCTGTTCACCCCCACCTCGTGCCCCTTCGTAAAGGAGCCTCATCGGGGGCACGTCTGTGCGGCAAGAACAGTACTGGGGTTCCTCCTGTCTGCTGATTCCCACGCCACTGGGGGTCTCAACTGCGCCCCCCGCCGACGAGGGGGGACCAGTGTATTGAGTTTCTTGAGTCTGAGCTGCTGGCAGAACACAGGGCTGACGGGAGCCGTGGGTGTTGCCAAATTTTAGAATAAGAGAATTACGAGGGTGCCCCGAGAAAATGGACTCGGGGGCCCCAGAAGGCAGAGGACATTAGAGTAGTGGAGACAGAGCGAAGAGAAGAGTCTTGCAGGGACTTTAGGAGGTGAAGAAAGTGAATATTGACTGATGTAGGACCATCAGCTTCCATTTCTGAGGGAACGGTTTCTTTAGATGGTGGGTAAGCCTGAGAAGGAGCAAGAAGGGTGGCCCGGCAAGGAGGGCGCAGACGTCCCGCCAAGGAGGGCGCAGACGTCCCGCCAAGGAGGGACAGGGATGGGTTTCTCGGGGTAATTTATGGGATCAACGACTCTAGAACCTTTGTTTGAGTTTCTAGCAGCCGCGACCTCAATGAGGTGGGATTGGCCGCTTTAATAAACTAAATCGAAGTCCTGTTCAGATGATCCAGGAATTTAAAATACCTTTATTTTCTTTTTAATTTTATATTTCTTTTTTGGAGATTTTTCGGTACTACAGTGTTCGGCCTGCCTATGACATGAAGCCCACCGGCCTGTGATTTCGAGATGAGTGTTTTAACATGTTTTCTTGAGTTAATGCTTCTCTCCCTGTTTCTCCCCAAGATGGGTTGTTTTCTGTGTAAATTTAGAAGAGATGAGCATAGAAGTTACCTTCCTACCTTGAGGAGCTCATACACTGTCTTATTTTTTTCCCGCGTTTACAATGATTTTATTTTTGAAGTGTCGTTGACATACAGTATGAGTTTCACAGGTACAACGCAGTGACAGTCGTCCAGTGTCTGTGCTGTGGTGGCTCAGCACCTGGGTCTCAGACCAGCAGCGTGGACACCCCTTGGGGTAGGTTCTCAGGCTCCAGCCCCCAGCCCAGACCAGACCCACGGTGGGGAAGCAGCGGCCGCCCTCTCGCCAGCCTTCCTGGCTCTGACACAGGCGACTTTGAGGACCGCTGGTCTCATGGCCACGACTTCCTACTTCCCCTGAAATTCCTTTTATCGAGATAAAATCCACATTCCATAAAATTCACCATTTCAAGTGTACGGGTCAGCGGTTTGTGGAGTACGGGAAAGGCCGTGCGCCATCACCTCTCTTGAACCCCAGGACGTGTTTACCACCAAGAAGAAACTCTGCCCGGTGGTCGTCGCCCCGGCCACTCACGCACTTTCTGTCCCTGTAGATCGAGAGCCCGGGACGTTTCACAGACATGGAGCCACGTGGCGCGTGACCTTTCGTGTCGGGCCGTCACTTAGCGCTGCGTCTTTTTACGGCCCAGCGACGCTCCCTCGTGTGCGTGCGTCCCGTCCGTGCGCCACTCGACGGGCCCCTGAGCTGTCTGTCCCTCGCTGTTGTGAATGACGCTGCTGCGGACGACCCCAAGCGGGTTTCGTTCCCTTGCTTGTAAAGGTGCCTGTGCTCCATAGGGCCACACAAACACCAAGTCAGGGAAGTGCGGGGTCAGGCGCCTCTGAGCCTTGGCCCTGTTTTGGGCAACCAGTCGGTCCATGAGCCGTGTGGGGCGTGTTTCTGTTGAAAGACCCCTCATCTAACCCACACCGTTGACTCACTGACGTCGGGCTCACACGCAGCGGCCCTGTGTCTGCGTTTCTCCGAAAAGCACAGCGCTCTGCTCTCCGGGGCCGCTTTAGACGGTGGCACTGCTGGGGCCCCCGGGGGTTCCGTCGGCTAAGCGTCCGACTCTCCGTGAGTTCAAGCCCCGCATTGGGCTCCACGCTGAGCACAGAGCCTGCCTGGGATTCTTTCTCTCCCTCTTCCTGCCCCTTCTCTGCTCTATCTCTCAAAATAAATAAACTTAAAAAAATTTTTAAATGGTGACATTGCTAACAAAAAGCCCAGAAACGTGAACAGCGTGGCGCGAAGTAGAGAAAAGAACGCTCGTGACAGTACGCAAGGCGGGCGTCCCCTGTTTGGTTCACCTGGGGACACACATGTTGCGGGACTCTGTGCGTCGTCGGAAGTACCATGACAGCACCGCCAGGACCGTATGCGGTTACAAGTCAGCTTGAGAGAGGAGGCGAATTTGCAAATGTGGGACCAGGGACACGGACGACCCGCTGTGCTTGGCACGCTGCTGCTGTCAGTGGTGACTCTGCTTAGTTTGTGTGCCCATGGCGGGACCCTTTCCTTCCTTCCTCCCTCCCCCCTTCCTCCCTCCCCCTGCCTTCCCCCCTGCCTTCCCCCTTCTCCCTTTCTCCTGTCCCCTCCCTTCCTTCCCCCCTCCATCCTCCCTCCCTTCCCCCTTCCCCCCTCCTCCCTCCCTCCCCCCTTCCCCCCTGCCTCCCCCCTTCTCCCCCCTTCCTCCCTCCCTTCCCTCCTCCCTTCTTTCCCATTAAGCCATCTTAATGGATGCGAAATGGTGTGTCATGCTTTTATTTCACACTTCCATACTTATTAGTGACGTGGAGCAACTTCCCACGTGCATGTTAACCACTCATACGTTTTCTTTGGAAAATGCCTATTCCAAAATTGCGACTACTTTTAGATTATATTATTTGCCTTTTTATTGTTGTTACTAAGCTTTTCTACATTGTGGTTACTAGCCTCTCAGATACGTGACTTGCACGTATTTTCCCCTCCTCTGTGGGTTGTCTTCATTTTCTGGATAATGTTCTTTGAGGCATTAAAGTTTCATCATTTTAATGAAGTCCAATTTTATCTGTTTTTTTCTTTGATTACTTGTGCTTTTGGTGTTAATTTCTTTAATTTTGAAAGTGCCGTATTTATATAATTAATCAGTACAGCCTGTTGAGAGCGTCGTTTACACATTTTTAATTGGAGAAGTCTGAAGAAGAGTTGGAGTTCACGTTTCAGTAGGGTTATCACTTGTTTGCCAGTGGATGTAAAGTATTTGTTCGCAGATACCAGATATTTAAAAGGTTTTTACATTGTGGTTGTGGAATTTAAAGTAATGGCATCGTCAGGGCCACAAATTTTTAAAAAGTAGTGTCCGATTCATTTAACAAACTGCTGTTTTGTTTAGGAAAATTGAAGGGAAACACACAACTGCTTGAAACGTGACTTTCCTCTGTTTATTAAGGAAGATTCTGCCTCTTTTAAAAGCCACGGACTTTCCGCCCTAAAAGCTGGATCTCAAGAACTATTTGTGAAAGAACGCAAGAATCCCAGAACTTGGGAATAAACACTGTTGGTGTTTATTTGTGTTAGTTTAGATGAAGTAGCCGGCCCTCGGAGTCAGAAAACTGCATCTGTAGCAGCTGAAGTCAGCCTCAGCAAGCAAATAGTATCAGCTAGCATGGCTTTAATCCACTAAGTAACGTTCAGTCGGAAAGATCAAAGGAAGTTACAACCAAAAACAGCCCTTGTTAACAGTTTCCCGGTGGAAGCAGGAAAAGGCTAGAAATCACACGTCACCTCATATCCTGGCTCGCTGACCCCGTGCTCCAGCCGTCAGCAGTGCTGGGACCCTGCCCCTAGGGGCCGAGGACGAGAAAACTCTCCCGCCCTGGCCCTGTAGGAAGCCAGGGCTGCAAGTGCACCCCTGACACAGCGCCGCCCCGGGTCCGGAGCCCAGAGCCGGGTTCAGAGCCGGGTTCAGAGCCGGCTGCTGCGCTCACCCGCCCGCGACCACGCTCGGCCGGGAACGTTTCTTCTTTCCGTGAAGGTAATGCATTTGCTCCTGCTTCCGTTCCTGTGAATTTGTTGTTTTGAGAGTTTATTTAAAAACTGAACTTTTGGTCTGTGCTTCTAGGATTGGATTAAAACTTCGGCTCATAGGTTTGTTTTTGAGTGTAAACCCTGAATGGCACGTTAATGCATTAAAATCTTGCGAGGTTTATTTGAACTGGAGTCTAGCGCTGTAAGGTAAGGTTAGCCGTTTCTTGGGTTTATTAAAATGTGCTTTCCTTAGTAAGTGGGGGGGGGGGGGGCTCGGACTTAAAGTAGTTTGTGTGCTTTCATACTTTGGGAGTCTTCGTAGGCTCCGTCTAAAGGAGAGAATTTTGAAAATACGTGCTTCTCTCATTATTAGCTGGTATGAAAATAGAACCCTGGGAATTACCTTAATCACTTTTGTGAATTGAGTAGTGTAAAAAGACGGTAATGTTTTAGCATCTTCCAACCTATAAAAATAGAAGTTTGGTGAACATACCTACTTGGGCTCGAAGCTTCCACAGCAAGATTAATTCTTAGCAGTGTTCATCTGAAATACACAGGCTGGGTACACCTTCAAGTTGTTTTGAGTCGATTACATTTTTTTTTTTTTTTTTTGCATTGTATGCATTTTAATTGGGGCAGTGGCCACTACGTTGTAACTGGACTTACTGGTCAAAGTGGGAATCGTCATGTGTTGGCCAAATTTACCTTTTTTCCTTCTCTGTTGAATGTAGTTGACCTACAACACTGTGTGTTAGTTTGGCACATTTATATGCTGCGGCCATGAACACCGTCCTGGTGTTGAGTGCTTCCATCACAGTACATACTTACCCTTTCTTTTCAGTGTTGGGTGCTTAGATCTTAGTGACTCAGCAGGTTCGAGGACTGCGTGCGTCACACGGCATTAGATCTCTGGCTGGTGTCTTGCCCCCGGCAGGTTTGTGCCCTGAATCAACAGCGGCCTTCCCCTTTGCTTAAAATGAGGGTGGAGAGTTTATATGCCACTGGCAGGAATATTCAGACTATTTTAGTCTGTGACATTGTTGTATGTCTGGTGGGAAAGGGTAAATTTTGAAGAAACTAGGCACAGAAAAGTTTTGTGAAAACTGGGGTATTTCATGTAAATCATCGACTGTAAACGAGCCCCTCAGTGATCATGCAAGAAAGTGGGGTCTCTTTTTATAGTTCGGTAACGTTTCCTCTCACAGGTATTCTTGTTGAAATACGTCCTTTTTACCCACAAGAGGGGTCTTTTAGGTCATAGTATTTAGTTTTTTTTTTAACATTTATTTATTTTTGAGACAGAGACAGAGCATGAGCAGGGGAGGGGCAGAAAGTGAGGGAGACACAGAATCCGAAGCAGGTTCCAGGCTCTGAGCTGTCAGCACAGAGCCCAACGCGGGGCTCGAACTCACAGACCTTACCAAACAAACACCTTTCTTTCTCCTCCTCCTCCTCCTCCTCCTCCTCCTCCTCCTCCTCCTCCTTCTTTTTAGTGTTTATTTTTCAGAGAGAGAGAGCATGAGCAGGGGAGGGGCAGAAAGTGAGGGAGACACAGAATTCAAAGCAGGTTCCAGGCTCCAAGCGCTCAGCACAGAGCCTGACATGGGGCTCGAACTCACAGACCTTACCAAACAAACACCTTCCTTTCTTTCTTTCTTTCTTTCTTTCTTTCTTTCTTTCTTCTTCTGTTTATTTTTGAAGTAGAGAGAGACAGAGAGAGAGAGAGAGCATGAGCAGGGGAGGGGCAGAAAGCAAGGGAGACACAGAAGCTGAAGCAGCTCCAGGTTCCGAGCCGTCAGCACAGAGCCTGACGCGGGGCTCAAATTCACAAACCGCGAGATCATGACCAGAACCCAAGTCCGACACTTAACCGACTGAGCCACCCAGGCTCCCCGTAGCTCATAGTATTTATAATTAAGAGAGCTGTAGTTCTCTTTGAAGCCTCAGAAGTCACTGAATATGTAAATCATCTCCAGTTGTGGCTGGTACATTGACTACTGTCCGTGGCTTTCTGTCTGCTGACACATTTCTGCTTCTTAAAGTGTTACAGCAAAGAGTCTTATCATCGTGTCATTTATTTTTGAACTTTGCATCTCTAACAGACTAAATGCTTTTGTTGCTACTCTTGAATATTGGAGTATTTTATTAGATTACACTTTATCTGTAACTTTTGTTTTAGCGTACAAACATAGGCAGGGTATTTTTGTGTATTTTCTGTGGCTCGGGTAGCTGACATCTTAGATGTGAATTACAGGATCGTGAGCATGAAGTTTGCACCGATGGTGAAAAATGCTTGTGTCTGACGTGACTGACACACAGCGCAGCTTAGGGAACACTTGTTACCTTCGCCTCTTCCGGAAGAGGCTGTGTGTCACAGCACTGATGCTCCGAGTGTTTTAGCCTGATCCCACGTCCAGACTTGATGCTGAGCCCACCAACCCCTGTGGGCGACCGCGTGCAGCCGCATGCCAGGGCCTTGCACACCCGTCCTGTGTGTGAGCGTGTTGGCCGGCCCAGGGGTGGGGGTGGGAAGGGGCAGCTCGCCCGTCATCCCGAGTGCGGCCTGCGGCCTTGGCACACAGGCTCTGTGAATGCCGCCTGTTGTTCAAGATGGAAAGGCCCGATCACACCCCAGCTGGGAAATAAACGTGGGCGTCGAGGGCGGGACGGACGAGCTGCCTGGCCTGCCGGCCGTCTTGGGGAAAACACAGAACAAAGCATCTGAAGCAGGACTCAGAGATGCAGGACTGGGAAGAGGGGCGCCTCACTTCTGTCCTCTGTTGTTCTAATCTCCAGCAAGCAGGCTCAGTCCAGGTGCACCTCTGCAGACTCCGCGAAAAACGGTCACGGTGAACACAGGAGGCGCTTAATACCCGCTTGCTAAATAAGGACGGCGTTCGCCTGTTCAACTGGAAGACACAATTTGATGACCTCTGCGGGCAGACAAGGGTCCCGCACCGCCGGTCAGTGTGGTTTCAGGTCGTCTGCTACATGTGGGTGGGCAGGTAGGGGTCGCGAGCATCCGCAGTGACGGTGGGAGCAGAGACAGAAAGGGTTTATGAGACTCGCACCCAGGCTCTCACCAAGACTGAACCTGCGGGTCCAGTGTGAGGAAGAAGAAAGTGCTTGTGAAGTTGATGTTTTCCTAAGCTCGAGGTAGATCTCAGGGCCCTTTAAGCGAAAGGGTGTCTTCAGTTGTGTTTGTGCAGATACGCGGAGGGGTTGCCGCGTAGACTGACGGGTACCCTGGAGACGCTGTTTGCTGGACAATGAGGCAGAGCCGTTTGGGGAGCGGCTTGGGAAGTTAGATCTGCTGCTTCTCAAACTTCACAAAACAGCGGGGCTGGAGCCCGCTCTCAGACCCTTGGGTGTGTGGGGATTTGTGGGGAAGGCACGGGTCAGGGTAAGAGCTTCGTGAAAAAAACATACGCCACCGTCAAAACCAAACAAGCTCGAGTCCTTGATGGTGATCGAGCTCGGTTTTTGACGTTACGGAAGACGTTTCACATCCCCTCACATTCTTTCGCCTCCCGGGATGTGGGAGTACAATTCTCTTGGTTTGATTTGTCTCAGAGACGTGTTCCCCCCGGAGGCCGGCTGCCGAGTTTTGAGTTTCTGAGATGTGTGAGGTGTTAAAACACTCCTGGTGTCTTCGGGCTTCCTTGTGATGTGCTGGGCACGTCTGGAAGGCTCGGGACGGACTCCTGCTCTGCCTGGGAAGAGCCAGGGGCACAGACAGGTTGCTCCGGTGTGAGGTTGCCCGTTTTGCGATCTTACCTGAGGCAGTGGTTTCAGAGGAAATCTTACGGCCTGAACATGACCCTGTCTCATGGGGAGGGTCCTGCTTGTCACCAGAGCGTTGTGGAATTCTCACTGGGCCGGACTTGAGGGGAGACGCGGGCCCGGGGTCTGTGGGTGTCTGAGCCACGGATTGGAGCATTGAAGGGCTTAACATGCAATCAGAAATCTTTTCCTTCCTTCCTTCCTTCCTTCCTTCCTTCCTTCCTTCCTTTCTGGCACAGAACTTCAGGGAACATGCTCTTTTAATACAGGGGTTTGGGACTTCATTTCAGAGATTGACAAGGGGTCAGGGGACATAATTTTTCTTTTGGGTTAAATAAACTCATTAGTCAGATTGGCTGGATCCTGACCTCAGTCACAGGACCCAGAAGTAACTGTGATGCCTAGTTCCACTTTCTCACATGGAGGCATGTGAACGCTGCCCGTGTGACTGTCTCACTGAGGCTCTCTCCCTACCGCACTGTTGCCCCCACGCTTATAACTTCAAAAATACCCTTTTCATCGTTACAGAGAGAAATAAAGACCACCAGAACGCTCCGAAGCTCGTCCCATGTGAAGGACCTGTTCTGCATGCTGTTTGCGATGCGGCAACATTTTGCCTAAGAAATACTTAAGCAGTATTTTCTGAAAGATGGATCCCTTTAGTGGCGGTTGCCCGCTGTTATAACTTGATGGGCATCGGTTGTACAAATTCTCAATCTGTGGGTCTCAGCCCTAGCCACACACTGGGATCATCTGAGGAGCTTTTTTTTTTTTTTTTTTTCAACGTTTATTTATTTTTGGGACAGAGAGAGACAGAGCATGAATGGGGGAGGGTCAGAGAGAGAGGGAGACACAGAATCGGAAACAGGCTCCAGGCTCTGAGCTGACAGCACAGAGCCTGACGGGGGGCTCGAACTCATGGACCGCGAGATCGTGACCTGGCTGAAGTCAGACGCTTAACCGACTGCGCCACCCAGGCGCCCCAATGAGGAGCTTTTAAAAAACGCTGATGACCGCAGTCCATTACAACATGAATTAAATCAGAGAACCTGTGGGGCCAGGGCCCTGGGTCTGAAGGGTTTTATATTACTGAAATGGTTCTAATGTACAGAAGAGGTGGAGAACCATTGGAATAGACTCGTAACTTCGTGAACATTTGTTGTATTTATTACAGTCGCTTCACGATTTGTAGCGTAGTCTAGGTGAACTGAACGTCGTGGCTGGCTCCTGGGTTACGAAGGCCGCTTATTGGAGGGCTTTCCGGAATTTTTTTGAAAGACGATTGACTGATACTAATAATTATGGAAAACCCCCCTGGGTTTATTTTCCATGTTCTTAGTTACACCAGTGGGTTCATCTGACATTGAAACTCAAAGATACAAGAAGGGGCGCTTGGGTGGCGCAGTCGGTTAAGCGTCCGACTTCAGCCAGGTCACGATCTCGCAGTCCGTGAGTTCGAGCCCCGCGTCAGGCTCTGGGCTGATGGCTCGGAGCCTGGAGCCTGTTTCCGATTCTGTGTCTCCCTCTCTCTCTGCCCCTCCCCCGTTCATGCTCTGTCTCTCTCTGTCCCAAAAATAAATAAACGTTGAAAAAAAAAATTAAAAAAAAAAAAAAATTAAAAAAAAAAAAAAAGATACAAGAAGCCTTTCTTTCTTCAGGCCGTAAGTGCTTGTGGGGCCGGCGCTGTATGGGGAGTGTGGGGAGACGTCGTGGGTGTTGTGCGGGCTGATAATTTTTTGTGGATGAATGTGGAAGACAGATGTCTGAAGAGTGTCCTCATAACTTCAGCACAGCAGTAGTGTTCTTGGCATACAGATTTAGGAACGTAAGTGTTCATGGTGATAAGGTGTTCTTAGCTCTCACGTATCCCAGACTATAAAGAGAAGCTTCACTTTACGCCTCTCCTCCCAGGTAGGTCTGCTACCAAAGGCACACTCCACACAGAACAAAGGAGCACAGTGAGATTAGAAAGCCTGTCACCTGCCCACCTGTGCGGGGCTCGCATCTGACAACAGGACTGCTTTCCACATTCGGGGTTTTCTGATTTGCTGGGGCACTGTAAGATCTTCCTTGAGTTATTTAACTTTTATACTCTTTGTTGTAAATCTGGGAGGGAAAATTATGAGGCCGTTTTTTTTTCCCCCGTATCGTTAAGCTGTTTGTAAACACCGTGAACAGCTTCTGTAAAACTGGAACGCTTAACATTTACGGTTCGTTGGTGTCTTTATCAGTGTCGATTGTGTGTATTGAAAGAGGTCATATAAAGAAGATTTCATTTTCAGAGGTGGTGTTTGTTAACATAAGTCAAAACCACCTTCTTGATAATATACATTTAATAGACCAACAGTTGAGCTTTCGTGGTAAAAGAATAGTGATCTGCGACTCCCAGATTTGCCGGGACTCAGTCCGTTGGCTTCCTCGTGGTGTGTGGAGGGCGGGGCACGCGGACAGGTGCCCAGATGTTTGCCCCGGATTGTCCGGGACATGACTGCTAATGTATTGCCGTTTATGAGGAAGGGGAATGATAGCAATACCGAGAATTCTTTGTAACTCGTGAAGTCCCCACAGGGGAGTAAGTACAGACACTGCTAAGCCGTCTTATTGAAGGAGAGTTTATCGGTAGAAAGTTCACGAACTCAAACAAAAATAAGACAGTTTAATTTGTCTCAGAAGAAGAGAAGATCGTATTCCCTTGTGTAAGACCATTCTTTTCAGTTCCTTAACACTGGTTCTTTGATTAAAGATACAGATTTTGCTGTCAGGTCACAATTACGTTTTCATCGTCCAAACCCTCCGTGTCAACCAAGATTGGCCCCTGGCTGGCTTTTCAGGTTTGCATAACATGATGCACGAGTGGAAGGCACTTCTGAATTCAGTGGAAGGGGCCTCTGACGCTCTTGGATGCTGAACTGCACCTTTCAAAACTGTCTTGGGAAATAGTGAATTCAGAGGCTGGTTTTCACGCAGACCTTCACACTGAATTTTGTACCAGCAGCCTCTGGCGGTCCCAGAGCAGCTCGTTGGACTTGGCGCTGGCCCGGAGGCATCTTGAGGTAGGAGGAGAGCCTCACTTTCAGAGGCAGCCTGGTCTGAGGCTGGATCCCAGTCGTGTGATTTACGTGAGTTAGTACTTCAGTACTTTGGCCCTCAGTTTTCTCTGTGATACCTGCTCAGGTATCGTGAGGAAAGTGCTTGACATAGTGAGATGAGGAAACCAGCTTTAATAATAGCCCTTTGGGGGGACATACCCCTGGAGACAAAACCTGGCCGACACCCTTCCAAACGGACCCGCTACAGACGAGCTCTGCAGTCGTTCCTCGTCAGTGACTGTTTGCTCCCTGGCCACGGCTCTAAGGGTTAAGGGGTCGACTTGCTGCCCCTGCTCAGGGACGAGGCCATCATTTGGGGGAAGCATCGAGCAGCGTGAGAGGAACCACTCCGTGTGAACGCAAATTTGATGAGTAATGGATACAAGTGCTCCCCAGACTGGATGCCTAAGGCCTGGTGTGCAGAGGGGCCCCCGGCGTGTCTGTCGCCCATCTACTAAACCTGCCAGCACGTGAGGGAAGAAGATCGTCTCCCGCACTGAACTGGGCCCAGGACTTCAATCCACATTCAGGAGTCGCACCAGAACGGTTAAAAGCTGATTGGCTATTTCTGTGCACCTAACGGTTTACGGGTTGTGACACAAGCCATACTTGGTCACCAACTCGAGCCTCTCGTGTTAACTGTGTTGCTTTCCTCCGCCTTAGTCGGAACGGCAGGCCCTCCTTTCTCCGTCTCTGCTGTCGTTCCCCGGCTTGCTGGCTCTGTGCTGCTTTAATTGTGCGTATGCTGCCCCAGCCGCGGCCTGGCTCTCCGGCAGCCTCCGCGCCTGGTTTGCCGCACGCACGGTGTCCCAGCGGCCGGCGTGTGGGCACGGGTTGGAGACCGGCGGCCTCACTCCAGGTGGGCGTGTTCAGAATCCGCATGTCGGCAACGTCCCGCCCGTGATCCTTCTGTGTGGGAAGCACTGGGGTAGAGTTTTGTGTTTCACGTCGTGAGGCTGCTCTGGGGAGCACCGCCCTTCCCAAACAGCCGGCCGCGGACAGCATGGGATCGTGCTCGCGTTCGCGTCTCGCCACTCGCTGGGACGTTTGCTCTCCTGAACCTGACGAAGCAAAGGGTTGTCCTAGAGCACATTGTGGGAGCTGGTGGGGCGTCGTTTACAGAGAGCCCTCAAACCCCTGACGTCGGGCTTCCTAGCCGAACCCCCAGACTCTGTGTGTGCCGTTGTGGCTGGAGCAAAACGGAGGGGTGACGCCTGCCACGCCATTCTGAGCGTCGAGTCAAGTGGGATCGTGTGTGTGACGGTTCGGGGAAAGCTGCGGCAGCCCCGCCTGGTTAGTGGCCACGTGGTCCCTGCGGTGATTGGGGCGGGTGTGCGGGGTGCCTGCTTCGTCAGGAGCCAAAGGCCGCGTGGCCCCCCAAGCGCCAGCGCACGCAAGACAACGATGCTGGTAGACAAGTGAACCGAGGGCTTGGGACTGGTGGCTTTGAATGTATTGAAACTGGCGTGTTATGTTCATGAACAACAGGAAAATACACTGAAACTTCTGGCCGTGCGGCCCCATTGCACCCCACGCCGGTGCCTCAGGCTTCCTCTTGGCTGGGTCCGCGTGCCGTGGCCCCGAAGAGAATGGGCCGTGACCGCGGGGTGGTTGTTCACAGGCGCCCACTGTATTTGACCCCAAACTGGCTTTAAACTTCATCAGAAGTTCTGCTTCACCGCTTTCACGATCGCGTGTACATTTGTCACCATAGTGTCATCTTACCATGTTGGCTCTTCCTCTGTCCCATCAGCTTTCCTGTTAGCTCTCTCTGTCTTCGGCTCAGGCCAAGTTTTTTTCTCATCTGTCTCAGTGTTAAAGAAAGATCTTTCCTTCTGTGGAAAGTCATGCTTGACTTCAGATCAAACCTTTGCTGTCTTCCCGGCCACCTGAATTCCTATACGAATGCATCTACCAAACTTAATTCATAGACATTTCTTAGAATAATTTCTGTTTTTGCTCATAATTATTTTTTACTTGAAATTCACAACTTATTTATAAGGTCAATTTGATTATTACTGTCTTATGATTAAAGAGACTGAATCATAGAACGTTCACATGACTTACTTCAAATACAAGCCAGTTAGAGTTCAAATTATTCTTTATTTCCACCATCAGAAGACGTCTCCAAGTTAAGGAACAGGTTATGTTCCAAAACTTCATTTGTAAGTCGGATATTTGGCACTGCACTGCATTTTACCAAAGTGGGGGACGTGTTCCAAGGGCGATGAGGCCCCCGCTGCCCTTCAGAGATCTCTTTAGCTCTTATGTAAGGAGCACGTGAAGCATTTGCAGCAAAAATAAGAGAAAATGATCATCGTGATTCTGGTCACAAAGTTCTCCGTCTTGGGTGAAGCATCCGATTAGAAGATGGGGAAACAGGTGGAATCGGAGAGTCCGCGGGGGCGTCAGGCCACAGGGAGGGCTGTCACAGGCCGTGACGTTCTGTCTGAAGCCCAGTTTCTTGTTAAACCGAGGATTTGGGTTGTTGTTAGATAGTTGGCGTGGCATGACTCCCCCGCCAGCTGTGACTATTAGCATCTGTGGGATTGATGGAAAAATAGACTCTGAGGATAGTAACACACCTGATGGAAAAAAACAACCCAAAAAACCAGAGAAGGTGTCCCCTTTGATCCCCTGGCTGGAGGGGAGGGAGGTCTTGGGTCCCCAGGAGCGGGGGCTGCTGTGCTGGGTCCTGCAGAGAACGTGAGCGTCCTGGGTGGAGGGTGAGGGGCCGTGACTGCGTGTGGAGTTTGTCCCAAGAGTGTCCAGTGCCGGGAGCACGGATCTCACACAGCCAGGCCGCTGTGTGCTCCGGCAGACCCACAAGCATGGGAGGGTTCAGTTGGCTTTGAAAAAAGTCTAGCGCCCCTTCGACGTCCTCTGATGTAGGTCTTACTGATTCTGGAATATCTGCATCAGCTTTTTTGTTGTTGTTATAGCAAAAGGGGGGATACATTCTTCAGCAAAAGGAAGCTGAGGTGACAGAACCTCCCTGAGGTGGCCTCGGGGTGAGACCCCGCCTCCAGGTGGCCTTGGGGTTTGACCCCGCCTCCAGGTGGCTTTGGGGTTTGACCCCGCCTCCTGGTGGCCTTGGGGTGAGGCCCTGTGATCATGAATTGAGCCAAAAGCTTAACCAGCAGAGCCTCCCGGGCACCCTGACATAAGGTGTTCTTAGGATTATTCAAATTATTCTAACTTGCACCACTTGCTGCCCTCAGGGTGGCCCTTCATTTTGTCCGTAACAACTGCATCCTCACACCGATGCCTGGTGGAGGGCTCAGGGGCGATGTGGGTGCCCCTCCCTCCCCTCCTGCACGGTTCTGACTGCTCCCCCATACTTCCCTTGGGGACGGGGATGGTACTGGGACGGGACGGCAATGGGGACGGGGACTGGACCGGGATGGGGATGGGACAGGGACGGGATGGGGACAGTGACTGGACGGGGACTGGGTGGGATGGGGACTGGACGGGGACGGGACGGGGACAGGACTGGGGGAGCAGCGGGTCTAAAAACGGAAGTGGGAGGTGCAGGCGGGACACACGGAGCATCCCGGTCCCCGTGCAGGTGCCACCGCGTTGCCCCCACGCTCTCCACCCTGTAGATAGCCTCCCGCCCGGCCGTCACTGGACATTGTCGTGTCGTTTCTGTCGTAGGGCCGAGAAGCTGGAGCATGGCCGTTTGCAGCGGGAACCGCGATGTCGTGCTCCTGAGCAGTGGCGGCCCCGGCGCCCTCACGACCTGCAACGGGGACCTCGCCGCCCACCAGCTCTCCGCAGAAGCGCCCGGAACAAAAGCGTGCGTGAACGGATGCCCACGGGTCAACGGCTCGGCGAAGTCATCCCGTCTGGCCGCCGACGTCCCGCAGCGAGCGCCTGCCATGTGCCGCTGCCCCGCACACCCGCCCTGCCCCCCGCCGGCCACCCCAGAGCCCCAGCCTGACCCTGGCTTGGGCCCCCGCTGCCCACGGCCGCACTCTGACTTCCCGGCACGCCCCTGTCCACACCGCACGCCCGCCTACCAGCCTGCCTGCCGCCTGCAGCCGGCCTGCTTCTGCCCGCACCGCCCGTGGCCCGGCCACTTCCCACACCAGCCCGGGCCACAGCACACGGCCAGCGTCAGGTGAGTGTCCGGCTCCCCAGAAGCGGGGACACGTGTGTCAGAGAAGGGGGACCAGTGCAGCCGAGACACGCTGTACCGATCCCGTCTGCCCAGTTCCCACCCAGACCCTCCCTTACTTCCTGCCTGCGGGGCGGTTCCCCGTTCCCCGTTCCCCGTGGCCCTGGCCTCCAGAGGTCAGTCGAGTTTGTGTTGTTCGACATTTCTGCCTCCTTGTGGGGGACACGTTTGTGACGTGGCTGCCCAAAGGTGACCAGCCTCTGTGACAGAGAAGCAGGAAACGGCTTCCTCCTGCTCCCTGCGTTCGTGTGCTTGGGGTGTGTGCAGAGCCGACCTCCCCGCGCCTGCGGGTGGGACCCACACGTGTGCAGCACAGAAGTTGGAAAGCTACGCGTTGGGAAGCATTCGGGGTCCGGCGGACTGGAAAGCCGCAGGCACGTTGGTGTCCTTGCCGGCTCCCCCAGTCCGGGCCGGGTTTGTCCCGCGGGCACCGCAGGCGAGCGACGTCAGTGTATTGGGTGAATGTCCAGTGGGTGCAGAGACCAGGTATCCGCCCTGGTTTTAGGTGATGAGTTTTACAGGAGCAGGAGAGCGCTCTCCTTGGCTGACGCGCATCTCGTTTACCTGCGGGGGGACCATCTGTCTGGCGCGCAGTTTGACCAGCGCGGACGCGCGTGCGGTCCACACCTCGGCCCGCTTGGAACGTTTCTTTCTGGGGCGACCGGGGAAGGCCCCTCCTGCTGCCGTCTGGCTCCCGCTCTGCGTTGGTTCCGCCGGCTCGGGGGGCTGACTGGAGCCCTGCAGGGTGTGTGACTTCGCATCGGGCAGTTCGAGCCCAGCTCGGTGTTGTTAAGGCTCCTCGAGTGGCCAAGTGCACTGGTTTCCCTTTTTGCTGTGGAGCAGCTGCCCCCTGTCTGCGTGCGACACATTCGCTCTTGCTTAAAGAGTCTGTACAGACTTGTAGTTACAAGTCCCAGCACGGAGACTGTAGCTGGTGATACCGTATTGTGTGTTTGACTTTTGTGTGTTTTTTTAAGGTTTTTATTTTTAAGTAATCTCTACCCCCACCGTGGGGCTCAAACTCACAACCCCAAGATCCAGAGTCACACGCTCCCCAGACTGAGCCAGCCGGGCACCCATGAACTGCCTGTTTGATGGTTGCTAGCAGAGTAGATCTTAAAAATTCTCACGGCAAGAAAAAACTTCCACGGCTCTGTGTGGTGACAGATGATAACTAGACTCTTTGGGGTGCTGGTTTCACAGAGTGTACAGATATCAAATTAATTCATTTTGGCGCTCGCCAGAGCCCTTTCCCCGGGTGGGCGTGGGAGGGGCTCAGGGAAGCCACGTCCCGGGCGTGTCCTCCCAGCGTCCTGTGGTGTGACCAGCTTTCCGCTTTGAGTTAAACGGTGTAAGTAGTTGACTTCCAAGTCGTGTGGCCGTCGATACTGATGCTTTAGAATCAGCAGTTACGTGGTTGCAAGGCGTGACGGGAAACAGTTGTACGTTTTGAGGCTGCTCCCTCCTTTAAAAAACTTCAGGAAACATCAAAGCCACGAGCAGGGAACCGATTCTCTTCATATGGCAGGTGTGCCAATATGTTCAGGACTGAACATTCCTCAAAAACTTACTTTTTTTTTTTTTTAATTTTTTTTCAACGTTTTTTATTTTATTTTTGGGACAGAGACAGAGCATGAACGGGGGAGGGGCAGAGAGAGAGGGAGACACAGAATCGGAAACAGGCTCCAGGCTCCGAGCCATCAGCCCAGAGCCTGACGCGGGACTCGAACTCACGGACCGCGAGATCGTGACCTGGCTGAAGTCGGACGCTTAACCGACTGCGCCACCCAGGCGCCCCTCAAAAACTTACTTTTAAAGAGAGACTCCGGTGTGCATGGAGCTTGAAGCAGAATGGCGCTAAAAAAAAAAAGATCAAGATGCGGTATTTGTCCATCGAGACAAGTTACAGAAAAAAACATGGACTGTTACGGGAGAAACCTCATAGTTGGGATTTTTTTCTCAAGAGCTTGAGTGTCCTGGTGAACTGTTTGTAACAGACGTAGCGTCTTTCAAAGATGCGTGTAAAGGCGGGTCTGTTTCCAGGTCTGTCTGTGACACAATTTATCGTAAAACCCGTGCAGCCACACAGAGCTCCTTCCTTATTCCGTCCGTACGCTTGCTAATACGTATCATTGGCAGTTTTTCCGGAGTGCTCCCCCGTGCGGGGCCTCAAGGATGTCGTTCTGAACAAGGCGAGACCTCACGGAGCCGTAGGGCGGTGGGAAGGGACACGGGAGAGCAAACTGGCAGCCGTGGCGTTGCGAGGCGTGGGCGGCCATGCAGACACGGGCACGGTTTGTCCGGCGACTTGCCCAAAGCTGGGAGCCCAGCTGCCGCCCTGCTCGGTGTGCCTGGGGCCCCGAGGAGGGGAGCGCGGCAGTGAGAGGGGCGGGGCCCTGAGCCCCACCCCCCGGGCCTTGCAGGGCACAGGAAGGCGATCTCTGGATTTCGTCTGCGGCCCGTGGGCGGGCATCATAGATTCGTGTGTGTGTGTAGACCTTTCTGTTGCAGAAAGTATACCCGGCGTGCGGTCGGTCACCGTAGCCGCTTTAATGGGCACCGCTCAGTAGCACCACGTACACCCGCACCGCTGTGAAATCACCACCACCATCCGCCTCCCGAACATTCTTCATCTTCCAAACTGAAAATCCGTACCCACAGAACGCTGGCTCCCCCGGTCGCCCCCCCAGCGCCTGGCAGCCGCCGTCCTGCTCCCCGTCCTGGACGTGGACGCAGCCGCTGGCACCTTGTATGCGGTCACACGGTATTTGTTTGTCCTTCCGTGACTGCTTTCGGTCCACGTGGTGCCCCCAGGGTTCATCCAGGTTGGAGCGGGTGTCACAATTCCCTTTGCAGAGCTGGGTGACATCCCACGGCATGCACGCACGCTGTGCGTGCCCACGCATCTGGTGACGGCCACGTGGCCTGCTTCCCCCTTTTTTCTCCTGCGGATGATGCTGCCGTGAACCTGGGTGGACAAACACCTATTTGAATTACTGCTTTTAATTCCCTCGGGGCACATTCCCAGAAGTGGAGCTGCTGGCTCAGGTGGGAATTCTGTACTTAACACTTCGAGGAACCACCAAACTGCTCCCTCAGCTGCTGTGCTGTTCTGTTCCCCCCAGCAGCGCACGCTCTTGACAACACGTTACTTTGCAGTAGCCGTCCTAACGGGTGTGATATTATGGGGTCTTAAGCATAAAAGATACACAGGCACATTTGCATTTTAGAGAAGCCCATGGCCTGCATTGTGGAGGGTGGACTGACGTGGACGGGAACACTCCCGGCATGGACTGACGTGGGCCGGCACTGTCGTGGACGGGAACACCACCGGCGTGGACTGACGTGGGCCGGCACTGTCGTGGACGGGAACACCACCGGCATGGATGGGGACACCACAGGCATGGACTGACATGGGCCGGCACTGTTGTGGATGGGAACACCACCGGCATGGACTGATGTGGGTCAGCACTGTTGTGGACGGGAACACCACCGGCATAGATGGGAACACCACCAACCTGGACTGATGCAGGCCAGCACTGTTGTCGACAGGAACACCACTGGCATGGACTGATGTGGGCCGGCACTGTTGTGGATGGGAACACCACCAGCATAGATGGGAACATCACCAGCATGGATGGGAACACCCCCGGCACGGACTGATGTGGGTCAGCATTGTCGTGGACGGGAACACCACCTGCATGGACTGACATGGGTCAGCACTGTCGTGGATGGGAACACCACCGGCATGGATGGGGACAGCACCGGCATGGACTGATGTGGGTCGGCACTGTCGTTGGCAGAAGGACCACCAGAATACCTGTTGCAGTATTTCCGGTAAAAGTGGAATTTAGAGAAAGTTTCATGCTAAAAGGGTTTACGAGGGAGAATCTACAGGATTTGGTGAACGATTGGATACGGAGGCAGGAAGGGAAGAAGAATCATGGCTGGTGTTCAGTTTCATGGCCAGAGCAGCTGGGTGGGTGGGTGGTGAGACCATTCGCTCCAGCGGGAGCGGTTGGAAGGAAGCAGAGCCGAGCGGCGTTGGCCGTGGCGCAGGGTGTGACCTCCCTGCCCCATGAGGCAGCAGCACTGCTGGGGGTCGTCTTCAGAGGAGGACTGAAGCCCTTGGCCTGGGCCCGGCACGTCCTGACTTGCCTAGCTGTGCTCCAGGCGAGGCGTCGTGTCTCTCAAACCAGGGAGACTCCCAGGAAGCGAGCGGAGGCGTGGCAGTAGCTCTTGTGTCGGCGACAGTGCACAGGACGTCCTCGCTGAGAAATTCTGAAAATGAGGCTGCCGCGCGGTGCTCTGTGCCTGCAGGGTACAACCTGCCCGGCGTGGGAAAGCCGTGGGAGCAGCGGTTCTGGCCGCCAGTCTGTACCGTGAACTTGCACTCGGGATCTCTTCGGTTTCCTTTTGTGGTTTATGCATGTTGCTTTTTTATTGATTGTCTCAAAAACTCCGGAGTTCTCAGCCAGGGTTGTGCATGTATCCGTGACTTGGTAAGGGCAGATGTGCCCACAGGCCTTCGAAGGGGGTCCTCGAGGCTGCCGGGCCTGCAGTAGCCACGTGTGCGGACGGGAAGTCACGTGCTCTCTGCACCCAGGCCACAGATGGGCCCGCCTGTGGGTGTGTGTTCTGTGTTGTAGGTTTTATTTGTTTATAAAACATGTAAACCATAGAGAACGTTCTCAACACGCAGTCAGGGAGAAACTGTAATTTTATCCTGGCCCCCCTGTTGGCGTCTGTCCCTTTCCTTACCTTCTGGAAAAAGGTAGGTTCGGTTTTCTCCCTTCTTGGCGCTTTAGGCTCCAGCACGTCTTTCTGAAGATTCATTGTATCAGTCACCTGCATGAACTTTGTTGCTTTGTGACGTTATCTGTTACCGTCTTGATTGATCACAGTATACCCTATTTTAATCCCGTTTATCACCAGATATCAAGTAGCTTACATAGAACTCACTTTAAAGCTTCCAGTTCACTTGCAGGTTCCCACCGGCATACCCACGGTCTGGCCATTAATTCGTGTCTGATGGGGAACACCCAGGAATTCAGCAAGGCAGGAAGTAAGGTCTTCCTACCAAGAGACAAGGCCTCCACCCAGCTGGCCATCAGAATCACAATAAATGAGATAATAATGATGTCCCCTTTGCACTAGCGAAAAATACAGAACTCTGGGCCATCAGAGGAGGGCAGGGACCTGTGGGTTGATGGGCCAAGGGCTTGCCCGGCCCTCGAAGGGTGACCATCCAGGCCGCGGTGTCGGGACTGGAGGGAAGGGGCGAGGGGAGTGCGTGCAAACCTGAAAGCGTGTTTGAGAAGGAGAAAAGGGGTCGTGTGCATGGTGACGTGAGGGCGGCTCCTGATGGGACATTCTGAGCACGGCCCGGCGGTCTGTTCTTTCTCCTCTGGCGTCTGGAAAATGCCTGCCTCTGTGGAGCCTGTCACACTGCATGGCTTGAAGGAAGTGTGGGATTTTCTTGCCGCTTGGAAGGGTGGTGGTGTTAGGACACGATTAAGGAGTTGCACACCCGCAAAGAGCAGACAGATCCTTAGTCCAAACTACGCTTGCCTTGTGGTTCGGTCCTCGCACAGGCCTGTTCCTTGCTGTGGCAGAGGGCTCTGCGGATGCCTGGCCTGCCACAGACTCAGGTTCATGGCCAGATGCAGCCTCACCTCCCTGGTTTCGTGGGCGGATGGTGACTCTGAGGGCCCCCCGGGGCCCGGAGGCAGGAGAGAGGTCTCAGCGTGGAGGAGACCGTCCCTGCCTGTACGTGCCCTGTGACGTTTGTACCTGTGTCTCTTCCTGCAGCCCCCGTGACTCTTCTGGTCCCTCTCAGAGGGACCCCTCAGCCACTGCTTCTTTTCAACTCTTTTTTCTCCAAAAAGCAAGAAACGAGAACTCGTGTTACGTTAAGAGGTTCTACCACCTGAAGTCTTGCTTTGTGTCGGTGTATTTTGGCGTCCGGGGGTCGGATTACAGCTGTGAGCGTTGTCACCCCACTGTCTTCCTTTGATGCGCGCGCCCAGCAGTGACCCACCCTTTCTGCTTTCCTGAGCCCCGGCAATTGAGTGATTTTGATTCAGCTGGGAAATTTGGGACAGAAACCACCGGAACGCTTCGTCCAATGTGGCATGAATCTGGCATTGACACACCCCAGGGTCTGTGATTTGCTCAAATCACTAGACTCAAACCCGTGGCTCTTCTAAGATGTTGGAGCAGTGAGTGGAGAAGTTAGCATTCAGCAAGGATTTGTGAGTGCTCAGGGTTAAGTGCCGAACACGGGTAAAAACTGCACAGGTGCGAGGTGGTGTGGACAGGGTGAGACCCTGGGCAGACTCTGGGTGGGTCGTCCACCGTGTTCTCTGAGGCACGGAAGTTAAACATCATGTATCTGTTCACGAGTTAGTACAGAAGGGGAACCAGCCTATAGGTTTGTAAGTTGTGCCCTCCTGTTCTCTCTCGCCGACCAAACGTTACTAACAGCCTCATAGACCTGATTTACGGATATTCACAGTTACAGAAGTTTACGAATATCCACCTTTACGGATGTAGACTGTGGGGCTGCTGGGCAGCAGGAAGGAGCGGTCACGCTGCATCCTTCAGGCGTGTGCTGTGCACGGTTCTTCAGTCCACTGGGCACCGTTCACGGGCTCGGGAGCCATGGGTGCCAGTGGCCCCCACCCTGGCCACGTCCGTCCTGGCAGCAAGACTTCCTGACAAGGCTGTCTCTTCGTGGCAGCAAATTGGAGCTCCAGGGACGAGAGGAACGGCGGTGGTTGACATTCTGTCCACGTAATCCCAGCTCAGGGGGGTCCGACTGCTTGTATCTTGTGTGGCAGAGAAACATCAGAAGGTGACCTGAGGGTCGAAAGCCGTAAAGACCCGTGGCAGGTCAGTATCTTCAGGGGCCCCCGTTCGTCCCGCAGAAGCCTCGGCCACATTGTGGACACCTGTGGACAGCGGATTTGCTCTGTAGCTGCTGCTCTCTTCTTAGCAGAGCTAATGACTCAAACACCGAGTATCCCTCGGCCACCGAGTATCCCTCGGCCGTGGGGACGCGGCCTGTGGAGGTGCCACTGACTCGACCTCACAACTGCATTTTCCTGCTGCCTCCGTCTCGTGCGGTGCAGGTCTGCGACGGCGAGCATGACTTCGTAGGACTGCACCTGTGCTCACCGGTCCTCACCCCTCCTCACCTGCCCTCACCCCTCCTCACCTGCCCTCACCCCTCCTCACTCGTCCTCACCCCTCCTCACTCATCCTCACCCCTCCTCACCCGTCCTCACCCCTCTTCACCCGTCCTCACCCCTCCTCACCCTTCCACACCCGTCCTCACTGTCCTCACCCCTCCACACCTGTCCTCACCCCTTCACACTCCTCCACACCCGTCCTCACCCCTCTTCACCCCTCCTCACCCCTCCACACCCGTCCTCACCCTTCCTCACCCCTCCTCACTCGTCCTCACCCCTCCTCACTCATCCTCACCCCTCCACACCCGTCCTCACCCTTCCTCACTCGTCCTCACCCCTCCTCACTCGTCCTCACCCCTCCTCACCCCTC
The DNA here is from genome assembly GCF_022837055.1 of Prionailurus viverrinus. Classification (NCBI taxonomy): domain Eukaryota; kingdom Metazoa; phylum Chordata; class Mammalia; order Carnivora; family Felidae; genus Prionailurus; species Prionailurus viverrinus. Next base: position 174,754 of record NW_025927616.1, read on the forward strand.
CTCACTCGTCCTCACCCCTCCTCACCCCTCCACACCCGTCCTCACCCCTCCTCACCCTTCCTCACTCGTCCTCACCCCTCCTCACCCCTCCACACCCATCCTCACTGTCCTCACCTGTCCAAGTCTGGCGCCACCACATACTGGCTTTGTGTCCCCGGTAAATCCACCTTAGCCGTAGTTTCCGTCGTCTCTGCAGACGTGGGAATAACTGTGGCCCTTCGCACAGCACCTGGAGTCAGTCTTCCTGTTCTGGTTCGTTCCTTTTATTTTCTCCCCAGTATAGCTGTTGTTCACTCTGCCAGTATCGTTTCAGAAATCAAGCTGTGGGTGAATCTGGGTTGAAATAAATGCATGCTGTGTTCCTTTTCACTCTGGTGTATATAAATCGAGCATTTCATCCTGCCGACCCCACCCCCACCCCGAGAACAGCAGATGGTCACTGAGTTGCTGTCTGGACGAGGGGACGATGTTGCGAATAGGTGGTCCGTCCTGCCCCAGAGACCCGGGGCCGCTCCCCTGACTCGCATGGAATCGGAGTCCTGGTTAACTTGAGAAGTCTGGTTCGATTTAATCTCGACCTCACTGAAACCAAGGTTTATTTTTGCGTTCCTTAAAGTAGTCAGCAGTAACTTTTAAAACAGGGTAGCGTTTGTAAGGTCTGAAATGTTCCGAGCTCGGCTGCCAGCGTCCGTCAGTTTGGCAGTCAGGTGGCGTGAAGGCCTACTTTCCAGCAAGACTTCCTTGGGGACTTGTGTGTCTTACAGATGAACTGATCTCACAGGGTGCTGTGTGCTCTGGAATGCACACTTCAGAATTTGGACCTCGGTCGTCTTTTACTTTCGCAGTAAATGTCAGCAAACAAAGCTCTCTCTGTGTTCCGTAGACCTCGCTCGGCATTTGGAAGGAAGCAAGTATGTTCCTTCCCGCCGCCTTTCCATATCGCTGTGCGTTGCTTGGCAGATGCTAGAGAGTGCAGAACAGGAAAGAAACAGATCGAATTTTCTCCTTTTCCTTTTGGCCAAAGAAAGTGTATGAAGAAAGGTAAGTCATTCGGCCAACAGCAGACCCTGACGAGAGGCGTCGTCACGGATCAGTTCCGTCTCATTTTCAGGAAGACCGCCATCGTTTGTCGACTGCACCTTGTCATGGGACAGAGATGACGAGTGCCAAAACACGCACTCTCTGAGCGCAGGGCGAATCCCAGAGAGGGACACAGACGCACGGGGCTCGCGGCCGGGGATGTGAGAGCGGGAGGCCTGGAGGAGGTAGGAGTGGGGGCGCGTGGGGGGCGGCACGCAGCCTCCTTTGCCTGGAAAAGGCCCCTGAGGAGGCGTGACAGCACGTTGTGTCCAGTGCGTGCGTCTCACGGGCTCTGGAACCCTGCGCGCTGCGGTTGTTAAGCGCTGGATGCCCAACATTGTGTAACCACGAAAGAACTTACTATCCAAGGATGCATACACAGCAGTTACATTCTTCTCACACCTTTGACCCATCGATCTTTCCCTGGGCTTGTTGAACCATTTTTTGGCATGACTGTGTATCTCCAGGGCCTAGCGAGGTGCCTGGCCCTTAGTAAATGCTCAGAAATTAATTGTTCAATGAGCTAATAAGTAATTGAGACCCACCAAGTCCTTCCATGCAGAGCATAATTTTGTGATGTGATAATTTGATAATGAAAACCAGGAGCCATTGGTCTGATGCAGTAAAGATATTTCCCAAATGGTGGGAGAAGACTCAGGAAGTTTTATTTCCCTAAAAAACTCTTATTACTGTGATTTGGGGGAATACTGCCTTCTGTTCTTTAAATCTCCCCCCAAATGCATTGGTTTCTGACTTGAAAAAACGAATCACAGACTCCTTCGTGAAGAGCAAAGGCAGGGATTGTAGAGGGCCAGCCCCTCCCGTAGAGCCCAGGCTGCTTTCCTACTTGAGGGGGGTGGGGGGCAGGGAGACAGCCAGGAATAACCTGTTTGCTCAGCCCCGGCCACCTCCAGGATATTTGCACGCCTAGTAAGAGTGACTTTATAAGCAATCAGCAGATTATAAAACTGGTGGGCGAACCATAAATCCTGGAAAAGAGTTGGGGCTTTTCTTTGTTCACGCGCATTTCATGAGTTTGGAAAGCAGAATCAAATCCAGGCCAGATTTGATACCTTATTCTGTGTGGATTTGTTGACTTAGGTGGTTCCGCTAGGTCAGTTTCTTTGTCCATTTGAATGGCACAGGGCTTCGGTCACTGCCAAGTAGTTTGAGATTTCAGGCATGATGCTGCAGAGCTGCGAGCAGTCTGCTGTTTCTGAGCGCTGTGTTGTGTGTCTGGTAAGAAGCAAGGGGGGACAGTTAGCACATTCATTCCTTCAGACCCTGTTTGTGTGTCTGTGGTCTCCTGGGCCCGCCCACCTCCCCCTCTTGAGACACCGCTTTCGTTATGCCTCTCCGCTCCGGCTCAGGGCTCCTGTGCACCGTCCCCACCCTCCTTGACCTGGCGTTGGGGTCCCGGTGAGGGAGGGAGTGTGTTTTGGGGGAAAGGAAGGGTAGTTCAGGGAAGAAGAATCTCCCAGCCCCGACGGGAATGGGGTGACAGAGCTCAGTGAGTGAGATTACTGTAACAGGTTGTTCAGTTCAGCAGTTGCAATAGACATCTGATTAATGATGGACTGTGTCTTTGTTTCCGCTTATATGTAGTTGAGGCTTAGATATCTTTGTGGTCCCAGCTAAGTATTCTGGGTCTTTATTTTTTTAGGAATTTGCCTGGGACATTTTAGTTGCAGCCATTGGCCACCAAACGACCACCAGAAAATCAAACTGCTTTGCTGTAAAGCAGCCCCTAGGAGAGAGGCATTCAAATGTATTATTTGATGTTAAAACGTCCCCTCTCACACAGCGTTAAACCCTACATGGAGCTCCACGTTGTAAGGGGCTTTTTTCTGGTTTTACTTCTGATCCTCTCTGTCTGCTCCCAAGGCACATTCTATGTGAGCGGCTTTAGTGCCTGAAGAGTATTTTGGCTTGAGGATTTCAGACCTCATTCCAGCATTCCATGCTCTTAAGTTAGTTAAGTTTAATAAGAGTTTTCTGGCTTTCGGTGAGCTTTCCTTGGATCTCTTATTAGTGATTATGATTCACATCTTACTAAGAAAAGAATATTCTACCCTCCTCTTGAGGGTCTTCGGGGCAGGGCTTCCGGCAACGGTCTGCATGGAAAGGCTTGAGTTTTAGGGTAAGTGCTTTATAATTTAGTGTGACTTGAAACGTAACACGCGGGGCCGTTTGCTTCCTAACCTCCAACCGAATCGTGCAGATGTAGCTTCACGGGCTGAGGAACACTGTTTTCTTTGAACCAAAACTACTTTTCAGCTGTTTCCAACTAGTTTTAATTAACTGATTGTCCTTTTCAGTGTCAGGTCCTCTTTGAAAACAGAAAGCATTCCTGCATTCCTCTCTCGGGGTGTGCATTGCATGGGACCAGAGGCGTGTGGTACTGTGACCTCAGTCACTGCCCCTCCCCTTCCCCCGTACAAGTGGCAGGGAGAAAATGGATTTGAAAAGGAAATTTCCCACGCCCTGCTTCCCTCACCTTTGGTGAGCAGCCCAGGAGCCCCCTTCTCACTATGTGACTAGCGGCACCTTAGGAGACAATCCGTAACAGAAGAGGAAGCACCCCTCTTCATCGTCACCCAGTTTTTAATTTTTTTTTTTAATGTTTTGATTTATTTTTGACAGAGAGAGACAGGGCATGAGCAGGGGAGGGGCAGACAGAGAGGGAGACACGGAATCCGAAGCAGGCTCCAGGCTCTGAGCTGTCTGCGCAGAGCCCGACACGGGGCTCGAACCCAGGGACCGTGAGATCATGACCTGACCCGAGGTCGGACGCTTAGCTGACCGAGCCACCCACGCGCCCCTCCCAGCTTTTAGAACACAGTTCCTTTCTTGTTTCCTGAAATGACTGGGGAGAAAACAGCATCATTTCTTGCTTGCTTCTCAGGCCCAGGCCCTTCTAATCAAAGAGAAACTTCTTTTTAGTTTAAATTGGAACATGAGCTGTTACGTGAAAGTCTGGTTGGTTCCAGCTTTACGGGGCTTTGAGTCTGAGTGGAACAGAGAGAATCCCGAGTATCATGCACAAAACACACATTTCTCTGGGAACATCACATAGAAATGCCTCCCTGGGTCCCCAGGCTCGCTTGCTGATGGAGGTCACCGTTTCACTCTTCCTCATCCCGCTCGACAGATGTCCTGGTGTCGTGTTTTTCTTTCGCCAGCAAGTTTTGGTTAAGTTGGTGTCAGGATTTTTAAATACGTTCAAAATGCACATTTCTGTCCTCGTGTCCTGCATCGTTTACTCCCATCTCTGCAAAATTCTTTATTTTTTCAATGTTTATTCATCTTTTGAGAGAGAGACAGAGACAGAGAGAGAGACGGAATGAGAATGAATAGGGGAGGGGCAGAGAGAGAGGGAGACAGAATCCAAAGCAGCTCCAGGCTCTGAGCTGTCAGCACAGAGCCCGACGTGGGGCTTGAACTCACGAACTGCAAGATCATGACAAGAGCCGAAGTCGGATGCTCAACCGACTGAGCCACCCGGGTGCCCCATGTCTGCACAATTCTTAGTATCTCCAGGGGAAGGCTGCAAATACGTAACAGCGCAGGGATTTTCCCAGCTGATCAGTCGCCACCAGATGCTCCCCTGGGCTTAAAAGTGGGCAGGAATGAAAGACCGCAAAGGAGATTCAGCAAGAGAATTGCCAGAATCCACAGACGTTCTGCAGTCTGTCCATTTCGAAAAGCATGCTTTATTTTCCCTTTGTTTTCGTGCTTTATTTCTGACATTTCCTGCCGCTGTAGGCCCTTGGGCACAACTTAACCTGTGGTGACAGAGCCCGAACGTGGTTTACCTCCGGGGGCAGGATACGGTCACTGATGGGAACGGGCTCGGGCGAGCCCTCTGGGGTGCCGGAAGCACCCTGTGTCCTGACTCTGTGCACGTGTGAGAGCCCATCAGGTGGAGAGCTTACTCTGCGTGCCTCTCACGGAGATGCCGCTGGCACCGCAGTGCTGTACGTGAATGACGCCGTGGACTTGGGAAGCTAAAATCTCCTTCCCTGGCTGTGGTTCGTCCACGTACGTCCGGAAGGCAGGGACGCCAGTCAGGAGTGTTTATGATCCTGGTTGTGCGCCGGGAGGACGGTGTGGGGCCGACGGGCTCCTGGGCCGGGAGAGTTTGTCAACTGTCCAGCCCCTCCCTGAGGCACCACCTAGCTGTGGGTGCACAGAACTGCGTTTTCCAAACCGCTTACTCAACCGCTGCATTTTCACTTTGGAACCTGGAGCCTGGAACGTAGAGGCTTTGGTGACGGGATCGCATTCTTGCCACTTCTGCTTTGCCCCCCGGCGTCTCTGTCAGCCTCCCGTCCCCCTGCTTTGGTGCTTGGGAGCAGAAGCCAGGCGTCCCACTTCCTACTGCTGAACAAGTACGTGGTGAATTGGAGGTTTTAGGGTGGAGAGGAGAAGGCAAAAGACGATTTAATAAGGCTGAGGAAATGAAGGGCCGTCCTTGGGCCGACAGTCCTATGCATCTTGTCTGTCCGTCTGCCAAAGGTCTCGTGATAGAAGCAAGCCAAGATTATAAAAAGATTTAAGTTTTCCGTACGGAAGAGCCAGGATTTAGGGGCCAGGAAGAAGGAACAGAGAGGGTGTTTTTGATGTTTCTGACACAAGAGAGTCTGCATATGTAAGCCTTTTCTCCCAGAATACCTCCTCTGATGGCAGAGGTCAGGTTCTGGGCCACATGCTGTGCTCAGCTGACTTGGACTGAACGTGAGCTGGCTTTGCAAGAAACACCCCCACACGAGGAAAGCCTGTGGAAGTCTTGCTGAAATAGCACCTTTGGGGCTCATGCTCTTGTCCTGTCGGGAAGTTGCTCTGAATGAGCCGGAGAGCTTTTGCAACCTCCTTCAGGAACTTTGTCACCCAGGACGTGCACGTCCCTGCAGAGCTGAGGTTCTCATATCGGGAGGGGTCCTCGTGTCGGGTTCTCATATCCTGTCTTTCACCAGTCGCGGTTGTTTTCGGTGCTGGTGCAGAAATAACACCGTGAGCCCCCTCGTTCTTTAAAGGTAATAGGATTTGCCAAGTGCGTTCCGTCCCGGGACTGGTCTGTCCTGAAGGCCAGTCAACCAAAACAGTGTGATTCTGTGGGAAGAATTGGATCCGTGGACCCACCAGGACAAAGGAAACCGAGCTTACTAACAACTTAGAACCTGCTGATAATTCGGTGGGCTCCTGACCTCCACCTGGCTCCCATTCTCAAACGGGCCCAAATGTCTGCTTCTTCTGACAAAAACCCAGAGGGCCTGGGAGGTGCTCCCAGCCCAGCATCCGTGCATGGCTAACGGCGTGGGCGCGGCTCGCCCAGGCTCCGTCACCCCTGTCCTGCCTGGGCCTAGAAAGACCGGTCTCAGAGCCCACGCGTGTCACCCGGACAACCCACGTGAGCAGCTGTGCTGATGGTGCCCGTCACAGCCTGTTCCGGGACGGGGTCGGGCGCGCCAGCCGTCCCCACGGTGCCAGGTGCCACGTTTTATGAAAGTGAACGTTTAGACCAGAGTTTCCCCCTGAAAACGGCTTTGCAGCAGACGATGCCGCGAAGTAACAGGGCCGGCCTCGGTCACTCAGAGGAGTCGGGAAGAAAACCGACCTCGGGGTCGTTGGTACAAGTAGTTACAGAAATTACAGAGGAAAACTACAATACAGAAGTTCTAAGGTGTGTGTCCAGAAAAATCATGTTAAAACCACACCACAAATCGGGGAAATATGTGACGTTTAAAGCTGGAGTCAGGTTCTCATAAGGGAGTGTGAGCACACGCAAAAGCACGACAGACAAAGCTGTGTGTTGTGCGATTACGAGTGCGTGTACTAAATTAGGACAAATGTGGCGGTACCTTACACGGCTGCTAAAAGTCACGTTTTCAGAAGATTCGAGTTATGTGGAGCGAGCTCATGGCCCGCGCTGATGACACTTTATGCGTCCAGTGTGCAGATTTAGACACAAAGGGGAAAAATACTGGAAGGAAACAGATCAAAAAGAACATAGAGGGTAGATCTTCGTGGTGAGACTGCGGATGATTGTGTGTCCTGCACAGTTTTCTGCGTTTTCAGGCTCAAAACCGACGGACGTGTTCATTTTATCATCAGAAAACAAAAACAGCGTGAAAACAGAAAATCTGTCTCCTCCTCAAAGCTTTGCTCCTCCTCCAAGAGTTAAAGTTCCTATGTAGGCTTGGACAAAACTTAGTAAGTGAAAAAGCCCATCAAAGCTATATGGTTTAGGTAAAAAAAAGAAGGTTTTAGGCAGCTCTCATGGCTGTGGGTGGGAGGTGGTGGGGAGCAGTCCAGCGTGTCTGCTCTGGCGACACCGTGAGGCTGGTGGCCAGGGGCCTGCAGTCACCCTGTGACACGGGCCATGTCTCCACGCCCCTCCGAAGCCAACGCGGGGAGACTCCTCCCAAGCCCTGTAGCAGTTTTATCACTAAGCCATTTATTAAGCCATTAGAAAAGTCTCTGTCACTATTAACATGAAGGGTTGGCATTATTGTTCAAAGCATTTTTAAAGTTTATCTATTATTGGGGGAGACAGGGAGAGAGAATGATTGGGGGGCAGAGAGAGAGAGAGAGAGAGAGAGAGAGAGAATCCCACAGAGCCTGACACGGGGCTTGAACTCGTGAGATCGTGACCTGAGCCAAAATCAAGATTTGGGCACTCAACTGACTGAGCCGCCCAGGTGCCCCCAAATTGTCTTAAAACGTTGGTTCTTACCCACACTTTGGAGGCTCATTTGTATTGATTATTCGCATGATGTATTTCCACCCAGAGTATTGATTAGGGGAGCCTGGCTTTTCGGCTGTCGCCGTGGCGTGGTGTCATAACATGCAGGTGGCGATTTGAATTATCTGAGACTCCAGAGAGTGCAGTATAATTTCACAGCTGGAAAGGACCTAAGAAATAATTTAACCCGACTCTCTTTATTGTACAGATGAAGACATTACAGCCGAGGTGTCGGGGCCCAAGGTTGACGCTGTTGGCAACAGGCTCTCTCAACCTCTAGCCCTGGGTGTCTTGGTACATTGTCCTCAGGATAAGCTGTTCCGTGGTGTTGGGGTGTCTTTGGCATAGAGTCTACACCACCGTGAACCCACGTAGCGGCACTGGTGCCAGGGCTGCTGGCCCTCGCTGCCGCCTGAGAGCAGGTGGGTCCCGCCTTGCTGGGGCTTTCCTCATTTTTCCTCAGAAAATTTTTCTCATTTGTTCTCAGTTGAATTCTTTTAAGCTTAGTTGATTCTTTTAACCTTGGACTTTTGGCTGAGAAGAAAACTCTTTTTGTCAGTATTATTGTTATAAAAACCGAGCTTGTTCAAGTTTTGCTTTTGATCTTTATTTATTAGGTCTTTGGCAGTTGAGTTACGTCAATTTAATTAAAAAAAATTTTTTTTAATGTTTGTTTATTTTTGAGACAGAGACAGAGCATGAATAGGGGAGGGGCAGAGAGAGAGGGAGACACAGAATCCGAAACAGGCTCCAGGCTCTGAGCTGTCAACACAGAGCCCAACCTGGGGCTCGAACCCACAAACCGTGAGATCATGACCTGAGGCGAAGTCGGAGACTCAACCGACTGAGCCACCCAAGTGCCCCACATCAACTTAATTTTTAAGCAGCTAAAGGATAACTATGAGCAAATTTAGTTAAGGAAGAAAACTCAGGTTCACTCTGCATTTTTAAAAAATTTTTTAACGTTTATTCATTATTGAGAGACAGAGAGACACAGAGCATGAGCAGGGGAGGGACAGAGAGAGGGGGAGACACAGAATCTGAAACAGGCTCCAGGCTCCAAGCTGTCAGCACAGAGCCCGACGCGGGGCCCAAACCCACAAACTGTGAGACCATGACCTGAGCCGAAGTCGGCCGCCCCACCAGCTGAGGCACCCCGGCGCCCCCACTCTACGTTGTTCTTAAAAGCAGAACTAAAGACTTTCTGTGGATGTTGAGGGACTAGCCTGTCCTCCTGGACAGCAGCCGCACGATGTTGGTTACACTGTTGTGATTCCTTTTGATGCTGGGGATTTTTACTGTTTTTGGAACTCCCCTCAAAGGTTTGGGCTTTTCTGTAACACCCTCACACTTGTGCCCTACTGAGTAATTTTGTAGGGCAAAATAATTGAAAATGGGTGGGAAATGAATTTAAGAAAGGTTAATGAGGTTTCTTGTCATTTCGAGCTCAAACAACAGTTTTGACATTGAACCGAATGTGGACGTTCACTAAAAACTGGAAGCAGAAGAGCTTGGAGGAGAAGGAAACCAGCCCGTTTGTGAAGGAAGAGTATGCTTCGGTCTCTGGTGCGAGGGGGGCCTCGTCCGAGCAGTAACCCCGGCAGGGGTGGCTTCACTGAGGTTATAGTGGACACACATACCCTTGTTTCTATCATCTGTATACTCTGTAGCAAAAATGCAAGATGCTTTTCCTTTTTTTTAGATAAGATCTATAAAATTTCGAAAGTGAAAAATTAGATAAAAACAGGGAGGGGGACAGACCGCAAGAGACTCTTAAATACAGCGAACAAACTGAGGGTTGATGGGGGTGGGGGTGGGCATTGAGCAGGGTGCTTGTTGGGACGAGCTCTGGGTGTTATACGTAGGAGATGAGTCACTGGCTTCTACTCCTGAAGCCATATTACACTATACGGTAACTAACTTAGAGGTAAATGAAGTGGAAAAAAATTTTTTTTAAAGTGACAAGTGTTTATACGTCTTTCTTATCTAAATGACAGTAATGAAATATGTATTTGTTGAATCAGTCTTAACGTAAGTCTCAAAAATGTGCTTCTAAAGCTATGCCCCCAACCTCCAGACCGATCTTTTGGACAGCCTCTCTGTGATATCATCCAAATTATCACTGACTTCACTCAGCTGAAGGTATCATTATATAAAGATACGTTAAATGTAGTTTTAGGGGTTTCTAATTGTACCTAAAGTACATCACTATACATAAATATTGAACAACAGTGAGTGTGGAAATGCGTTATAAGGTACGTAGGATATATCAACCTGGTTTATTCAGTATTTCACCATTTTTCTGGTCATACCCTATATATTTATAAAGTACATACTAATAATTTTTACTCCCGTATTCATAAGATTCTCACAGGTTTTCTGAATCATTAAAGGAAGATCGAAGTCATTCTGTTTTCCCCTCAGCGTCATTTGTGTAAACCCCCTGCACTGGCTCCCAACCTGGGCTGCCATCCACTCACCTGCTCCTGCCACCAGACCATTCGTCCTCGGATAGAGTTTATATCTACCACGTCCCCTGTCCTAGGATAGAGGTTGCACCTACCACGTCCTGTGTCCTGGGTTAGAGGTTGCACCTACCACGTCCCGTGTCCTGGGTTAGAGGTTGCACCTACCACGTCCCGTGTCCCGGGATAGAGTTTGCACCCTACTGTGTCCCATGTCCCGGGATAGAGGTTGCACCTACCAAGTCCCGTGTCCTGGGATAGAGGTTGGACCTACCGTGTCCCGTGTCCTGGGATAGAGGTTGCACCTACCATGTCCCGTGTCCTGGGATAGAGGTTGCACCTACCACGTCCCATGTCCTGGGATAGAGTTTGTATCTACCACATCCCGTGTCCTGGGATAGAGCTTATATCTATCATGTCCTGTGTCCTGGGATAGAGTTTGTATCTATCACGTCCCGTGTCCTCGGATAGAGTTTGTATCTACCACATGCCCTGTCCTAGGATAGAGGTTGCAACTACCACGTCCTGTGTCCTGGGATAGAGTTTGCACCCTACTGCATCCTGTGTCCTGGGATAGAGTTTGCACCCTACTGCATCCCGTGTCCTGGGATAGAGGTTGCACCCTACTGCATCCTGTGTCCTGGGATAGAGGTTGCACCCTACCACATCCCGTATCCTGGGATAGAGGTTGCACCCTACCTCATCCCGTGTCCTGGGATAGAGTTTGCACCCTACCGCGTCCCATGTCCTGGGATAGAGGTTGCACCTACCACGTCCCATGTCCTGGGATAGAGTTTGCACCCTACCACATCCCATGTCCTGGGATAGAGTTTACACCCTACCACGTCCCGTGTCCTGGGATAGAGGTTGCACCTACCAAGTCCCGTGTCCTGGGATAGAGGTTGCACCTACCATGTCCCGTGTCCCGGGATAGAGTTTGCACCCTACTGCGTCCCATGTCCCAGGATAGAGGTTGCACCTACCAAGTCCTGTGTCCTGGGATAGAGGTTGCACCTACCATGTCCCGTGTCCTGGGATAGAGTTTGCACCCTACCGCGTCCCGTGTCCTGGGATAGAGGTTGCACCTACCAAGTCCCGTGTCCTGGGATAGAGGTTGCACCTACCAAGTCCCGTGTCCTGGGATAGAGGTTGCACCCTACCGCGTCCCGTGTCCTGGGATAGAGGTTGCACCTACCAAGTCCCGTGTCCTGGGATAGAGGTTGCACCCTACTCATCCCGTGTCCTGGGATAGAGGTTGCACCTACCACGTCCCGTGTCCTGGGATAGAGTTTGCACTCTACTGCGGCCTGTGTCCTGGGATAGAATTTGCATCTACCATGTCCCATGTCCTAGGATACAGTTTGCACCTACCACATCCCATGTCCTGGGATAGAGGTTGCACCTACTACATCCTGTGTCCTGGGATAGAGGTTGCATTTTACCACATCCTGCTTCCCCATGCTGCAGCCCCTGTTCTGGGGACCTTGCTTAGTCTGCTCGGGAAGGTGTCTTGTATGATGTGTGTTTCCTCTCCCTCTGCCTCTGTCTGTCTGAACCCTGCCTGCCCCCCAGACCTTGCTCGAGCTCTGCTTCTCATGTCAAATTCAGCACTAGTCTTAGGATTACTATCTCCTCACATCCGCTCCCTGTCTCCTGACCACTTAATGTTTGCACTACGCCTTGAAGTTCTGATTATTTTCTTGTATTATTCTCTAATTATTTTTGTCTGGCAGAGAGGAGGAGGGTCACGGTTTCCTGGCACACTGCCCAGAGCAGTGGCCCTGGCTCTGACTCCACAGGTCCTGCTCTGAGGCCTCCTGAACCTGATCCCTGGTCAGGAGCCCAGAGCTAGCAACTCCAAAAATGATGGTGAAATTGCTTGTAGTCACTTAAACTGTGCAGTAAATATTTGAATCAAGCAGAATTAACTATAGATTTTGGACGAAATGGATTTTGTTCTTTAAAAATGGTGATCTGAGTGGCACCTGGGAGGCTCGGTCGGTTAAGCATCCCACTTCGGCTCAGGTCACAATCTCGTGGTTTGGGTTTGAGCCCCACGTCGGGCTCTGTGCTGACGGCTTGGAGCCTGGAGCCTGCTTCGGATTCTGGGTCTCCCTCTCTGTCTCTCTCTGCCCCTCCCCCACTTGTGCTCTGTCCCTCTCTGTCTCTCAGAAATAAATAACTGCAAAGAAATTTTTTTTTCAATAAATAAAATAAAAATGGTGATCTGTGGATAGTGTTACTTCTTTTTATCTAGTTGATAGGATTCTGTATCAGTGAGAGAAATTTTTAATTTCTTGACTTGAGTCACACGCACCTACATGAGTACATATGCAATTTCCCTTTATAAAAATTCTTTCACTTTTTAATTATACGGCTAATTCATGAATACGTTCTCACGAATTCAAAAATACAAAGTAAAACGCGAATCCTTGATTCTTTCCCCCACAGTAAACAGGGCTATCGATTTGCCATGTTCCCCTCCACATTTTTAAAACACATTTACACATTTTGCATTTAGTTTTTCCTATAAGTACAGTGTGAATTGTTGTGAAAGTCCTCACTTGGTTTGCCTGGGTGTTCTTCCTGTATCAGTGTGTGCGCATGTGTGTGCACTCCCTGCACGGGGTTGCATCTATGGGGCGCCAGCGTCTACCCAACCTTCTGTTAGCAGGTGCGCACGTCAGCTGCCGTCAGCTCGCTGCAGTCCACCCCTCCGTAAGCATCCTGGCCTGCGCTCTCTTGCCCTGAAATGAGGCCTTCCCACTCCACCTCCTTTCTGTTTACAAGCAGGATCTCGTGGCACCAACACCCACCCCTCCCGATCGTGGCCAGAAAACGCAGGATCGAGTCGGGAAATGTGCCTTTGAGACCTCTCCATTGACTTGCTCTGTGGTCCTGGACCTTCCTCTCTGTCTCGTGAAAACAAAGATTAAATGAGATAACGTTCAGGGTTCCTAACAGTCTCTCATTCTACCTAGGCCTACGTGCGTGATGCCATTTATTTTTATTATATTCAGCTGGTAGTGCCATTTGCCTCTTCTGAAGGGACCCGGAAAGGTTTGCAGCGCTTGTGAATTATAGGGCCCTTGTCTCCTGACAGCCTTCCTAAATGAGGTTTGACAGCATCTGCAGATGAACGGGGGGTGAGTGGTGGGGGTGCCGTTCTTGTTTTGGGCAAGTGCTCCCCGGTTTGCAGAAACCTGCCACCCTGCCAGCTCATCTGTGGCTCTTTCTCGTTTCTCACAAATGCTGGGAAATGGAAGGTCTCGTCCAGGGTCACCAGCCGACGATCTCCGGTCCCAGATTTCCCTCACGTCTCTACCACCAGGTTTCCTACTTTGCTGTAGACAATTTCCTCATCCTCAGTATTTATTTAAAATATGCCCTGGAAAACAGTGTGGAGGCTCCTCAAAAAACTAAACATAGAACTACCCTACGACCCAGCAACAGCACTGCTAGGAATTGACCCAAGGGATACAGGAGTGCTGATGCGTAGGGGCACTTGTACCCCAATGTTTATAGCAGCACTTTGAACAACAGCCAAACTATAGAAAGAGCCTAAATGTCCATCACCTGACGAATGGATAAAGAATATGTGGTTTATGTATACAATGGAATACCACTTGGCAACGAGGAAGAATGAAATCCAGCCATTTGCAGCAACGTGGATAGAACTGGAGGGTATTATGCTGAGTGAAATAAGGCAGAGAAGGACAGATAATCATATGATTTCACTCATGTGGAACTTGAGTAACAGTAGGCCATGGGGGAGGGGAAGGGGAAAAAATAGTTACAAACAGAGAGGGAGGGAGGCAGACCACAAGAGACTCTTAAATACTGAGAACAAACTGAGGGTGGATGGGGGTGGCGGAGGGGAAAGTGGGTGATGGGCATTGAGGAGGGCACCTGTTGGGGTGAACACTGGGTGTTGTATGAAAGCAATGAACCATGGGAATCTACCCCAAAACCAAGAGCACACTGTATGTTAGCCAATATGAGAATAAATTATATTTTTTTAAAAAAAAGGGAAAAATATGCTACATATCCTCTTTAACATTTACAAAGTGCTTGCTGTTTGTTAGATGCTCTGTAATGTCAGTCCTCCTCCGCCGGCCCTTTCGCCGCCCGCCTGGTGTATTTTGTACTTGGGTGTAGTCCCAGGGTGCGTGGGACGGACGTGCACTTGGTCACGTCCACTGAGCCTTCAGGAGATCCATCACCCAGGCAGCTGTGGGTGTTAGCCCGTGGCACAGACCTTACACATCCGCTCTGGTGCATGGAAGTTCGGCGCTGAACTGAAAAGTTGTTATTTGCATGCTGCCCTTTTACAAAAAGGCACAATCCAGTGGGACTATTGAGACAAACTGTGCTACTTTAAAGGGCACTTTCTTACTGACATTTGGTTATTGTCATGAAGCAGAAAGTATATTTCCTTCAGGGGTTTTAATTGTTCAGAAATGTGCAAAGCTATATAAATGTTAACCAGATTTCTGGTGGTCATTTTTGATGTATACAAATATGGAATCATTAGGTTGCGCTCCTGAAATTAACATAATATTATGTCAGTTTTACCTCAGTTAAAAAAAAAAAAAAAAAAAAGAGTGGAACAGAATGGAAAGCCCAGAAATAAACCCAGGCTTGTAGGGTCTATTTCCAACAGAGGAGGCGAGAGTATACAACGGGGAAGAGTCTCTTCGACAAATCGTGTTGGGAAAACTGGTCAGCGACATGAGAATGAAACCACTGTCTCACACAGTATGCAAAAATAGACTCAAAATGAATTAAAGACCTAAAAGTGAGACCTGAAACCATAAACATCCAGAAAGAACACATTAGCAGTAAACTCTCTGACATCTGCCTTAGCAACACTTTTTTAGATACGTCCCCCCGAGGCAAGGGATACAAAAGCAAAAATAAACTATTAGGATTACACCAAAATAACAAGCCTTTTTTTTTTTTTTTGCTGCCCCTCCCCATAAAAAAGCATTTGCACAGTGAAGGAAACTGTCAACAGAATGACAAGGCTCCCAGAAGATATTCACAAATGTGGCCTCTGATAAAGGGTTAGTGTCCAAAATACATGAAGCACATCCAGAGGGCCAACAGACACATGAAAAGATGCTCAATGTCGCTCATCATCAGGGAAACACAGATCAAAACCGCCATGAGATACCACCTCACACCTGTCAGGATGGCCAGAAACAACACAAGAAACCACAGGTGTTGGCAAGGATGCAGGGAGAAAGGAACCCTCGTGCACGGTTGGTGGGAATGCAGACTGGTGCAGCCACTGTGGAAAACAGTGTGGAGGTTCCTCAAAAAGTTAAAAATAGAACTACCCTAGGGGCGCCTGGGTGGCGCAGTCGGTTAAGCGTCCGACTTCAGCCAGGTCACGATCTCGCGGTCCGTGAGTTCGAGCCCCGCGTCGGGCTCTGGGCTGATGGCTCGGAGCCTGGAGCCTGTTTCCGATTCTGTGTCTCCCTCTCTCTCTGCCCCTCCCCTGTTCATGCTCTGCCTCTCTCTGTCCCAAAAATAAATAAAAAACGTTGAAAAAAAAATTAAAAAAAAAACCAACCAAACAAAAAACTACCCTAGTAGTAGTTACTACTACTAGGGTAGTAATCACTACTGGGTATTTACCCAAAGCAAATGAAAACACTAATTTGAAGGGATGTGTGGACCTCTGTGTTTATGGCAGCGTCATCTACAGTAGCCAGGGTCTGGAAGCAGCCCGAGTGACCGCTGACAGACGAGTGGATGAAGAAGTGGTAATGGGGCCTCTGGCTGGCTCAGTCAGTAGAGCACGTGCCTTTTTTTTTTTTTAAGATTTTTTTAATTTTTAAGTAGTCTCTACACTGAACGTGGGGCTTGAAGTCACAACCCCGAGATCAAGAGTCACACGTTCTTCCAACCGAGCCTCGCCGGGTGCCCCAAACATGCGACTCTTGATTTCGGGGTCGTGTATTCAGACCCCACATTGGGCGTGGAGATTATTTAAATAAAGAAGATACTGCAGTTAAAAAAATAATAATTTAAAGAAAGATGTGGTATGTAGAAACGTGCACGTGCACACTAGAATATCACTCGGCCATCATAAGGGTGAGAGCCTGCCATTTATAACAACGTGGATGGACCAGAGGGTATTATGCTCAGTGAAATAAATCAGAGAAAGACAAATACCGTATGGTTTTGTGGACTCTAAAACACAACAAACAAAGGCAGAAACAGGGCAGAAACCGATCCATCGACCCGGAGAACACACGTGGTTGCTGGAGGGGAGGGGTGCAGGGAGAGGGGGTCCGGGGAGGACAGTGATAGCACGGGGAGCACGGCCAGCGGTGCCGTCACAGTGACGAGTGGTGACGACGGCGGCTCCGCTCGTGTGACCACAGCATCACGTGCACACTGCAGGTTCTACCGTTCACGGTTCCTGCTCGTTTCCCCCTCCCTACGGCCTCCCACTCTCTCCTCGGACATTACTAAGAGAGCTAAACGGTGAGGGAAACAAGGAAACACCATGTGTAGCCTCTCCACATTTTCTTCTGTTTCTTGTTAACTTTTCTCTCATACTTTTTTTTCTGTTACCTTTTTTAAAAACTTCCCTTGCCTCTCCGCCTCAACCCCATTATGGTGCTCACCATGCTCTGCACCCCTTGGCCTCCCTGTGGGAACGCTGTGCCCTTGACCGAGGGCTGTGCACACAGCACGTTCGCTGGCCACGGGATCCTGGAGCCCAGGCTCTCGCGGCTGCGCCTGTTCTCAGGGGTCAGGTGCGGGGACGGCTTACGGCTCGTTACCGGTACCCAACCCGAGTTGTAAGTGCTTCTTAAGCAGATGGGAGCCTCGTCCCGTAGCAATGTCACTGTCCCCCACTTGTGTGCAGAAACACTTTCTCCCGCGGGAGAGGGAGGGACCCCAGCTAGCCCTCTGGGAATTATGCCCAGCCCCCAGTGCATCCTTGTGACTGTGTCACCGAGCAAATGCCACCTGCCTTGGGGTTTTACTCAGTTGAAAAAGGCTGAAAACCTAACCAAAGAACAGGCAGAGGTACTATGTTTGGTTTGGGGCGTGCATTTGACCACGTGGTATTAACAGGTGAATGAACTCTGGAAAAAGACTTTCACTCTGTAAAAGAGACTAGATTTGTTTTTAGCAGTTGTTATTTATCAACCCAAGGCCGAGTTTAGGTGAAAAATCGTCCTGCAGTCTCTATTGGAGATTAAAAGCAGCAAATCAGAAAGATGTCACCAGGGGGGTATGATCGCCCCCGGTGGATGAAGTGTCACGGGCACTTCCGCGACCACAGTGCAGCTCCCACGGGTCCCGGCTCCACCTGTAGGTGTATTTCGGGCGTTTCTGACATCTGACTGTCGTGTCCCCTAAGGTAAAAGGTTCAGAGGGATTTTGTGGCTTCCCTGGAGGTTACTTGGTAGTAACCCCAAGTTTTCTTTTTCAACAGATGCGACAATCTCCACTTATTTTCCCAAATTTAACATAAAATGAAATCTTTATGCAAGCAGAAAGACAGTGATGAGTCTGGTTGTTTCAGCCCCTAAGGAATAAACTAGTCATAGACCCATGAATTTATCTGTTTAAAAAAAAGTTAGTGGGGTGAGTAGGAGGAAAGAGAATATTTACATTTGTTACAACCCAAAACATACCTAAGAAAATGTCGTGTCTTCCCAGCTGCTCCAGGTTGTGGCTCCGAGGTCACTTCAGACCTAAAGACACAAAGTCTAGTTGGTTCTCATGGAAATTCGGGAGGTGGTTTTGACAGTGTAGGACCTAAAAACGGGGTGAAATGTTAAGGTTTTGAGTACAAGTTATGTGATTTGCTCCTTTGTTTGGCACCGTGCTCTCCTGCTCTGTCTGTAGGGTTTCTCTCCAAGCTCATGAGTCATGAGTAGCTTCATCGCTGGTGTTCAGGCAGCACGTTCTTTAAAGATGGTCTGTGGAGGCACGAGAAATCCTGACTTGTACACTTTAAATGGATCATATGTATGGTTTGGGGATTATATCTCAATAAAACTTATATTGAAATATATATATATATATATAATGGGGGCGTCTCGGTGGCCCAGTTGGTTAGGCATCTGACTTGGGCTCAGGTCATGATCTCACTGTCCGTGGGTTTGAGCCCCGCGTCGGGCTCTGTGCTGACAGCTCAGGGCCTGGAGCCTGTTTCGGATTCTGTGTCTCCCTCTCTCTCTGCCCCTCCCCCGCTCACACTCTGTCTCTCTCTGTCTCAAAAATAAATAAATGTTAAAAAAAATTTTTTTTAAAGAAAAAATATATATAATTATATTGAATATATAGTCTTTTGGGTTTGGGGTAGATTTACCCCCAAAATTAAATGTTCTTCATTCCTCCTTAGGTAGTAACCATTTTACTTTTTTTAAAGCAGGCTTCATGCCCAGCATGGGGCCCAATGCAACCCCGACATGGAGACCTGAGCTGAGCTCAGGAGTCAGACGCCTAACTGATTGAGCCCCCCGGGTGCCCCGAGTAGTAACCAGCTCAGCGGCGTGGCTCCTGGCCCCCGGCAGTGTGTGCAGGGAGTCCGAGGCCACGCTCCACAGCATCCACGCGCCTCTGTGCCTTGCGGCTGACGAGTGCGCCGACCAAACCCGAGCTGTGCCTGTCTTTGTCCTTGTGTCCTCTAATTCAATTTTTAAAGAATCCATTTACATATAGGTTCTAAAAAGAAAGGCTTGTTTTTGTGAAATGCAAATGGGAAAAGATCAGATAAAGGTAAATTATTACAAAATTTACCTTTTGTAATTTTGGGCATGTAATACCTGGGCATGAGGGAAACAACTGTAGAAGATTTGGGGGGAAATCATCAGAATTTAGGTGTGTGCGTACAAGCCAGAGCCCCCAGACCGGAGGACCCCAGAGGGTGGGAGACTGAGTTTGTGTTTCCTCAAAGCACAGGAAGCTCGCACAAGATTTTGGTCTAGGAGAGGGTGCCCAGCCAGGAAATTCAGTCATTTATCCAACAGACAGGTACGCACCTTAAGTTAGCATATTGGGTGTTGAACGTCCTGATGTCATGACTCCTTTATGCTTTCAGAAATCATCAAGGGTCCCAAAGAGCTTTTATTTATTCAGGTTATATCCGGTACGACCACACTGGAATTAAAACTTTTAAAATGTTAATCGATGGGGCACCTGGGGGCTCAGTTGGTTAAGGATCCAACTCTTGATTTTGGCTCATATCATGAGCTCACAGTTTGTGGGTTCGAGCCCCACGTCGGGCTCTGCACTGACAGCTTGGAGCCTGCTTGGGGTTTCTCTCTCTCTCTCTCTCTCTCTCTCTCTCTCTCTCTCCCTCCCTCTCTCTCTCCCTCCCTCTCTCTCTCTCTCCCTCTCTCTCTGCCCTGCCCCCCACTCTCAATAAATAAACATTAAAATAATAAAATATTGTTAACTCATTTAAAAATACCAGTAATAAGCTCTTTACATGTTAACACAACATTTGTTATGAAAAATCATTCTAGTTTCTAAACCAAAGAACAATTTAATGAGGCGAGTAAATCTGTCTGGTGTCTTCTTTTTAAAAATTTTTTTTTCAACGTTTTTATTTATTTTTTGGGACAGAGAGAGACAGAGCATGAACGGGGGAGGAGCAGAGAGAGAGGGAGGCACAGAATCGGAAACAGGCTCCAGGCTCTGAGCCATCAGCCCAGAGCCCGACGCGGGGCTCCAACTCACGGACCGCGAGATCGTGACCTGGCTGAAGTCGGACGCTTAACCGACTGCGCCACCCAGGCGCCCCTGTCTGGTGTCTTCTAACTGAAGACACAGGACCCTCACGTCTGCCTCTGTCTGCAGTCTGTGCGCTGCGCTGTGCTGTTTGGTGAGACCCGCGAAGTCAAGAGACCTGGCCGTGTGCCCTCATCCAGTCGGAACAGGGCCTCCCCTCGGGCCCGGGGAGGGGTCTCAGGAGCCCCCACCGTGAGAACCGCTGTGCGCGGGAGTGCGACAGCACTGGTGAATTTTGTTGGCTCACCGAATGTTGACTGAGCGCTTACCATGGAAAAAGTTAGTGTGGGAGGAATAGAGTGCACAGGGTTGAGACCACGTCCAGTTTGGGGCTCTCCAGACGCCTGGTCCACGCGCGTCGGGGCAGGGAGTGGGTGGCAGAGGCTGAGAGGGAGGAGCCGACAGGTGCTAAGCGGATGCGAGGAAACTGACGGACGGAGGAGCCGCTCCCGTCCTGGGGGAGTAGAGGGCTGCTGGTACGGGAAGGTGCTGGGGCCTGGAAGCGCCGGGCGGCAGTGTGGGCGCAGGCGCGGACCCCTGGGCACAGGCGCCATGACCCTGACCCCTGCGGGGTGCGGACCATCCCGGCCCCGGCCCCGGCAGCCACTGGGTCACCCTCCCCTCGCCCCACCTCCGCCACCCCCACAGCAGCCCAAACGGTCGAGATGCCGCGAGCACACCTTTGTTACGATGCCACGTTTCTGATGGGTTTTCCTTTGCTTTTTTTCAGACCGTGCAGACCTTTCAAGTTACCAAAAAGGTAAAGTAATCTGATCATCTTATTAAGTAGTAAAGTGATTGCATGCCCTTCCCTGCAGTGTTTTCTTCACACTGCTTCGGCCTCCCTCATTCATATTTTTCTGAAGGAAAAGTAAATTTCCCCTGAGCTGGCTGCCGGAGCGATCCTCCCTCTCCAGAACTGGTGTTGATCTCAAGGTTTAGGTTCCGTTTGTGGTGAATCGTTTATATTGGCCGAGGTGCCTCTCATTCCTTCGTGGTCTTCCTTGTCTTGGAGAAAGACTGTTCTGCCCTGACCTGGGGTTGTGGCGCTGGAGTTCAGGCGGGTTGTCTGTATTTGCTGCTAAAAATGTCACCGTATTCAAATGGAGGTGGTATTTGAGGTGGAAACTTTGAAGGTTTGTCTTTTCAGTAGAAAAGCAAAATTTTAGGTGGATCGTTGTTTCTGCAAAAAAGCCAAAGCCTTGTCTCCTCAGTGGCGTGCTTGCCGTGGTGGTCCCACGTGGCAGACTGGTGCATCGTGGGAAACCAAGTGATCTCTGCAGTGCACCCGCGAGAGGAACCGAGGCCCTGATAACCGAAGCCTGGTCAGGGGGCCTGATCCTCTCTTCCAAGTGCAATTACTACATAAATTTTAATTAGGAAATTCCCTTTCCATTTAAAAATTATTTATTTTTTGAAATTGCGGTAAAATATACACGGCATAAAATCTACCATTTTAACCACGTTTAAGTGCACGGCTTCGTTGCGTTAAAGTCCACGTTATTGCGCCACCGTGGCCACCGCCACGTCCAGAGCTTCTTCCGTCCTGCGAGGCAGAAACAGTGGCTCCCCGTCCGCCCTCCCCCAGTGCTCTAGTCTCCAGCTCTGTGAACCGGGCCAGCCGACCCCTCCTGTGAGTGGAATCACGCAGAGTTCGTCCTGCCGAGACCGGCTGACCTCACTCAAGGTGCTGCCCTCCAGGTTTGTCCGATGCTAACAGGTGTCAGAATTTCCCTCCTTTCTAAGGCCGAGTGATATTCCGTTGTATGC
Organism: Prionailurus viverrinus; assembly: GCF_022837055.1. Taxonomy (NCBI): domain Eukaryota; kingdom Metazoa; phylum Chordata; class Mammalia; order Carnivora; family Felidae; genus Prionailurus; species Prionailurus viverrinus. The sequence goes on from NW_025927616.1 coordinate 196,582, forward strand.
GTATACACTTTTTGTTTATTCCCTTTTGCAGACAGAATTGTGGCAGAAGATAAAGGAAAGAAGTCATACAAGTAAATATGACATGTCTGGAGAATGAATTTCCAGTTTTCCACAAATAAGAAAGCCCTTTCTAAGGATTTTTGCATTTTGAAAAGATTCATACATATTTTTCCTGTTACTAGATTGGTATTTTGAAAAGTCCTAATTTCTTCTTTTCAGCATATACGCATACAAATACAACTTTTTCAGAAAAGCCTTTCCTGATTCCCTTCCCCACTGTAGCTGGAAGTCATCTCTGCTGAATTCACAAAACGTTCATCTGTATCCCTCTAAAAACACGTATTTCTCTACCTGGTTTTGTATTTGTCAAGTTGTCTGATGTTCGGCATCAGGTTCCAAGTTCCTTAAGGGTGAGATTCGTGTCTGCCGTGTGTATTCCCAGATGCCCGTGCCCTTGATCTGTGATGCTACCTGTGCACTGTATTTATTTCTTCCCAACAAAGAAAGAGTTCTGTGTCCTCTTTGCTTTGGGGAAGTTTCTCAAGCTTCTGTCTTTCTTCCCACTAAACTGATAGCTGATGCCGTGGGAAAAATTATGATTAATAACATTTTGATCCTAACCCCAAGGACAAGAGGGATACGGAGCAGTTACTAAGGGAACTGGAAGGGGAGAAACCAAGGAGAAAGCGATTTTCTGGAAGAAAGGGTAACTGCTCAGTTCAGGGAGGCCAAGGACCCGGACTAGTTCGCAGTTTCGGCAGGTTCAGAAGAGTCACGGGAACAAAGCCAGGCTGAGGGACTCAGGGTTGGGTGTTCCGTCGGGGGGAGGCCTGTGTCCAGGGCGCTCATGTTCTCTGCTCAGGGTAAGGGGAGAAAGGAGAGACTGTTCCCAGAGAGCCGGGGTGGGGGGGAGGGCAGCAGGCAGAGGAAGGCATCTTTGTGAGCTGAGAGAGGAAAGTGCCCTGTGGAGGCCCTGTTGTGGGAGGACGGGCCCCACGGTGTCGCCAGCATCCGAGGCCCTGTTGGGGGAGGACAGGCCCCGTGGTGTTGCCGAGCAGCGGAGGCCCCATTATGGGAGGACGGGCCCCACGGTGTCACCAGCATAAGTTACCCTCTGAGGCTTCTGCTCATTTGTTCGGACCGATGGGAAATACCTGCTCTTCCCCGGAGAAGCCCACTAACGCAGTGGCTGACGTCTGGGAGTGTGGTGAGGGTCGCTTGTGAAGACTGCAGGGAGGCCTGTCTGTCCAGGGCACAGTTCAGCCACAGACACGTGTGGGTGGCCCTGCCCTGCGGCGTCCCCCTCCCGTCCTGTAGCAGGGGCGCGTGCCCTCTGACTCTCAGCCCTCCTGGGAAGGTGCCGTGAGCTCTTGCGCACGGCGCCCGGGCATCGCCGCGGCCTCACGCGGGGCCTGCTGGGCAGGGGACAGACGCGGGTGTCATATGCAGAGCCCCAGAATCCGGGCAGACGTGAGACGTTATCCGGTGCCACGCAGGAGGACGCGCTGTAGTGGCACCAGGGGTCCTTTGACGGGTCTTCTCCTGAGCACGCGGTTCACCCTTCAGAAACGTAACGTGCGGATGCTTTGTTCTTGTAATGTAGTTAGAACATAGACCTTGAACCCAGACTCACCAGGACTGCAGTTAGTGGAAAATGTAGCAGTGACACTTCTGGGCCATATTTAATTTCCTTTCCTGCTGAAATTATCCTGCTTTGTTAGGCTTTTATCTTAACATCACAACCACCGTCTGGGCTTCCTACTGTACGTGAAGCTTCTGTTTCCCATGTGGTGTCCACAGCCCCTCGGACTCCAGCACAGACCCTGACACCAACGTGGGATAGAGGAGAAACGCTCGTCGGGGTGTAATTTCCCCAGAAGAGTCGGGTCTTCTCCCCACGGAGCTCGCGGCACATGAGCAGTGGTCCCTGGGCAGGGTGGGCACGTGAAGCGTGTGCCGTGTCGGCGGGGAGCGCTCCGGGACGCCGGGAGGGCGCAGGTGGGAGTCACGGGTGCCGTGTGGCGTCCACGCGCAGTCAGCGCGATACCTGGTGTGGGACGGTGCTGTGGGATCCGAACCAGACGTCGCCACCGGGAAGGGTCCAGACCACGTGTTCTCACGGGAAGAGTCCAGACGTAGTCACGGGCAAGGGTCCGAGCCAGATGTTCTCATAGGGAGGGGTCTGAACCAGATGTTGTCACGGGGAAGGGAAACCGTTGCTGAGGAGGGTTTTAAGACTGCGGTGCCTGTGTGTGCAGGTTTTTCAAGAACACAAAACAAAAAGTCAGCCTACGGGTAAATTAGCCCACAGTGTGGACGCCAAGCACTTGGGGCGCCCACCACCCGCGTCGACAGCCTGTTTGTAGGCGGCAGCGAACAACTGCTGGTGATTTGAGAGAAGAATGAGCCACTTAAAGTCAAGTCTGGGCTCTTCCCACTTCCCAGGGCTGGTACTTCGAAGGTCTAAATGTAAAGGACCCTTTTTAAGTCTGAATCCATGAACAGAAAGTCTCAAATGTGCTGTTGACAAAGGACCCAGTTCCGGAGATCTCAGTTTGCATCTGGTGGAGCTGGAGATAAATGTGCGGGTCCTCAGCACCCGGTGTGTTCTCGAAACGGCGTTCGCGCTCGGACAGCCGCAATCCGCGTCTGTGACTCGGTGGCTTCGTCACATCCAGAATTACATTCACAAGCCCGTTCCGTGGTACCTCGCATTAATTTTACTTTAGTGAGTTTTTAAATCCAGAATTTGGAGGCTCGAGAACAGCGTTCAGAATCAGAGGCCTGTGGACCTGTGTGGTTTTGCATCATGAAATTAACTGTTCGTGTGACTTGGGAATTTAATTTAAAATGTGAATTTGGGGGAGCCACATTCTACTCTGCCAATTAGACTTACTCCCTTGTGCTCAGGGCGAGAGGTGACACCATGGTGGTTAGGAGGCCCGACTCAAACCAGACTCCGGGGCTCCCATTTGTGACCTTTTTGTGAACTATAAGTGACACGTGACATTATATTAGCGTCAGCTGCACAACGTAACGACCCAGTATTTGTAGATACTGTGAGGTGACGACAGTAGTCGGTCTGGCTGGTATCCGCCACCACACGGACTTACAGGACTTTCTTTTCTTGTGATGAGGTCTCTTAAGATCTGCTCTGACAGCGGCTCCCAGTTGCGCACACAGCGTCACTGACCGTGGTCACTGTGCTGCGACACCCCCCCGGGGCTGACGTACTTTGTAGCTGGGCTGGTGTCGTGACTCTGGACCGTTGGGTAAGTTGCTCGTGCCTCACTGCGTCTCGCAAAGCTGAAGACTTAAGTGAGGTGCTACAGGTAGAGCCTGAGAACAGCCAGTGCTCCTCGTAAGGAGGTGGTGACCTTGAGGACCGCAGGGCTGAGAATCGCCCGGGGCGGTGCTCCCTTGAAGCGTAATTATGTTGTATTTTGATTTCCTTGTTAAAATGTAATTTGAAGTCAGTCCCCCCAGAAGGCCAGACCCATGGGGTCGAGTGATGGGAATGTGAACATGAGCCAACGGCGTCTTCCTTCAGAGTGACGTTTGCAGCCGCCAGCTTCGTGAAACCACTGGCCTGGTTTTGAGGAAATAACCCACAAATACCTGAGTAAGGAGCCAGAAATAGCCATCGGCACGGCCAAGGGAGCTAACATTGTTGAGGATTTGAGGGTAACTGTCCATAAGTGAAATGCTTCTTTTTTCTCTCTTGCCAACCTCAAGTTCAACCTCAAGTTGGCAAGATACATCTTGAATTTTAGAAAATGCCATTCAGTCAACTTCTGTTGAGCACAGAGTTCACATGAGACCTGCAGATGTCAGGTCCGGGAGGTCCAGGGTCCTACGGAAGGGAGGGGCGCCTGGAGGACATGGCTCTGGCGGCAGTTTGGTGACAGGAGGGGAGACGGAGGCCAGGCTGCCACGGCTACACGGTGAAGAGAGGGCACTGATGCTACACTAACTGAGTGAAGAAAATGCACATCTCGCCCTCGTGGGGCTCAGTCTGACACACTCATAGTTTTCGCTGGAAGGACAGCAGCAGGTGTGTGGGGAGGTCTGGGGTTGGTTATTATTTTTTTAACATTTATTTATTTTTGAGAGACAGACACAGAGCATGAGCAGGGGAGGGGCAGAGAGAGAGGGAGACATGGAATCCGAATTAGGCTCCAGGCTCCAGGCTCCGAGCTGTCGGCACAGAGCCTGACGCGGGGCTCGAACCCACAGACCGTGAGATCGTGACCTGAGCTGAAGTTGGACGCTCAACCGACTGAGCCCCCCAGGCACCCCTGGCTTGGTTATTCTTGAGACATGGGTACGTGAGCCTGTTTGTGGGCTGAGCTCTTTTCTAAGAGCTGACAGAGCACAGGATGGAGAGAAACGGGTCTGGAGGAGATGGGGGCTGGGTCCTCTGCCCCCCCACACCTCCTTCCACGCAGGCGTGTGGACCATAGCTGGTCTCCCGAGGAGCAGATGGACGTCTGAAGTGCCGTGTGTCTTCTCCCACTGCATCTGTTCCTGACACACTCCCGGACCAGGTCTGAACCAGGAGGATTTCACAGACGCTGTCTTCGGCAGGGAGCCCTCTTGCCGCTCCTAAGCGGCCTCCTGTGTCCTCTCTGCTCCACAGTTATGCGTCCCTGATCGCCGACTGGCCCGTCGTGGTCCTGGGCATGTGTACCGCGTTCATCGTCGTCTGTGCCCTGGTCGGGGTGTTAGTGCCCGAGCTGCCCGACTTCTCCGACCCACTGCTGGTAAGGAAAACGGCCACTCGAACTTCTTTCGCCCAAAATGACCTCAGAAAATTCAGTATTTTAATGCATGTTACATTATGTAATTACGACCCGTTTTAAAACCTTCTCGAGCTGTCGGTAGGGGTGCAGCTCTCCTTCTGAAGAGTAAACTTGTGCCATCGTGGTTTCAGGCTCTTAAAAGGTCAAGGAACCCACTCACCATTACAAATCTGGAAATTTTGCTTCTTGGCTCCCACATTTAAGCCAAAAATCAATAAAATGGAGAATCTGCATTCTATAAAAGTGTTTTTGTGAAGTCATTAGGACTGAATGTCTCTTCTTTCCACCCAGAAGGAGTTAGAGGAACTTCAGTATTACTAAGAGAGAGCAGGGTCTGTTTTTAAGTAAACGTTCCTGTAAAACACTAACGTGCATGACATAATCTGATGCAACTGTAAGTTTTTATAACATCAAAGTGTTTGCTGGATGCTTAGGTATGAACTGGAAAGAGAACCTTCAGATACGAGTTTTCCTTGTTGCCGAGACGGCTAACGCAGCAGAGAACCAACCCCACTGCCTCGTCGTGGCGAGCAGTGGCTGTCGTCACGTCGGGCCCCCCTTTCGGTGCCATCGGCCACGGGGCAGCGGTGGGGAGGGCCTGGGGAGGGCCTGCACGTCTGTGGACGTGGCTCTCCCGCTCCTAGAACTACACCGAGCCTACGTGACGTACACTAATGAGAGTCTGTGATATTTTGTCTCAGGGCTTTGAACCAAGAGGGACTACGATAGGCCAGAGACTGGTCACGTGGAATAACATGGTGAAAAACACGGGATACAAAGCGACATTAGCAAACTACCCTTTTAAGTATGCAGATGAACAAGCCAAGAGGTAATTATTTGTTAACTTTTACACAGAACATTGCTTAACGAATTCCACTTTTAAGCAGTATCTGAGCAAAATGATTAGATGCAAACGTGTGGCTCAAAATCTTTGCCACTGGATTTGTTGGCATTCTCACTGTCTTTTAAGATGTTGTTGCATTCGAGTGGAAAGTGAGGGTTTGGGTTTTTTCTTTTACACGAGTGAGGAAGTGAATGTTGCTTGCTTACATTAATGCTAAATTTCAAGTGCTACACAGGCTGTGACTCAGGATACACCGTTACCGGTACACTTACTGGCCTCGAAATAGTCCTTTATTTGTAAATTCTTTTTTTTTTTTAACATTTATTCATTTTTGAGACAGGGAGAGACAGAGCATGAGTGGGGGAGGGGCAGAGAGAGAGGGAGACACAATCTGAAGCAGCTCCAGGCTCTGAGCTGTCAGCACAGATCCCGACACGGGGCTCGAACCCACAAAGCATAAGATCACGACCTGAGCCGAAGTCGGCCGCCTAACCAACTGAGCCCCCCAGGCGCCCCTGCACATTCTTATTACCGCAAGTCCTCCATTGGCCGTCACACGGCGTTGTGCCAGCGTGGTCGACCGCCTTCCCCGCACGGTCACCAGCACGTCCCTGCCTCTCATGTTGTCCTTCCCTTTCAGCCACCGGGACGACAGGTGGTCCGATGATCACTATGAACGAGAGAAAAGAGAGGTCGACTGGGACTTCCACAGGGACAGCTTTTTCTGCGACGTTCCGAGTGAGTGGCCTCGCAGGTGAACAGCCCCTCGGGCCTCCCGGTGTTCGAGACGAGTGTGGTTAGACCGAGTCGGGGAGGAGGATGTGGGGGAGCTGAAGCCGTTTTCCTGCTCTGGGCCGGCCAACCACTAACCTGAACGTATTCACCTACAGTAAAAATCAATGAGAGATTATTGCGTAATCCCATTCCGTTTTACGGAAGATAAAACATCTAGTAAAATTCTTGACCTGGTTGCCCCAAATTTCAAGTCCTCTTAAATGTCTTATGTTATTGAAAAAATACTTTCAGTCATGAGAAAGCGTCTGTCGACAGCTTCTCTGCGCCTTAGGCACTAGAGATAGAAGGATGCGCGGAATACCGTCCCGCGGGGCCGACCCATAACGTGTGCGTGGCAGGCTGCGGGACGTGTCCGTGTCGTAGCCACTTGGCTGCACAGACCGTGGCCTGGAAGAAACGTGAGAGCTTCCCTGAGGTCAAGAACCCATACGTTCGTGTGGAACCTCCAGGTGTTCGAACGCAGGCAGCAGATTCACTAACAGCTTCTCCCCGCGAGCGAGGGGCCTGCCTGGAGGAGCCCGGTCAGCCCTGGAGAGCCCTTCAGTGAACACGGACCCCAAAGCCCTTCCGAATTCGGCTTTTTTTCCCTGTTGACACTCCCCCTAAAGCGTGTATTTTCCTGTCTCGTTAGAGAACTAGAGGACCTCGCTGATCTTGTCCAGCCTGAGGGTCTGCACTTTGGAAGCTGTTTCACAGCACAGTAACCGAGAGATGGAAAGGAGACCAGGGAGGCTTCTGTCCTGGTCCCAGGGAGGAACTTGTGTGTTGTTTTCTGCGTCTTGTTAGAAAAGCCGAAGTCTGGTCAGTCGACTGTCCTGGCTGGTTCCTCTAGGTCAGGTGGTGCTATGTGTTTCTGACTAATCAGGACAGACATCAGCAGACACACGAGATGTGGCCCCTCTGTGTCAGCAGCCCACACACTACACTTGTGCCCCCGGTACGGCCCCGCCTGGAGGAAAGCCGGCCGGCTCCCTGGAGGAGGTGTTTGTTTCCAGGGGCTCATTTTGCTCTTCAAAACCAACCAACATAAGATAATGGCCATCTGATGAAGAGTTTACTAAAGAAAACTTCATAATCATGAATAAAAGCTCACATAGTAAAGCTTTATTTACAAATTTGCAGATTGGTTTTCTTTTTCAGCACAGTTACACATTTCAGATAACGTAGTGAATCCACTCTGTTCTACTGAATGAAGTTCTAATGACTGAGGAGGCAGGAACAGCCCTTACCGAGTGCTGTTTTTCCCTTAATTCTTGCAACTGGGAGAGACGTGCTTACAGATCAGGAGCCCAGGCTCAGAGAAGCTGCTCATCCGGAGAGCTGGGACCTGGTCACACCAGGTCTGCCGCCAGGGCCGTGCTCCGTCCAGTGTGTCCCGCAGCCGGACCCATCAGAAACACACTCTGTGTTAGTGAGATGTTCCCAGTGTTCATTCTCAACTCTGGTGTAGCAGGGAGACTGCGGACCCAGCTGGAACGCAGCATATGTCGGCGATCCTGGGCAGCCCGTGGTACCCGATTGACTGTTTTTAGCACTCTTAAGTTGATCTCCTGGCATCTGTCGTCCCTGGTTCGAAGCCATGGAGAACACCCACGCTTGATGTTCAGCACAGCCTTCCAGGGATTTGTACGCCATTGTGGCGACGTGTTTCGAAATTAAGAGGGAGGCGTGCAATTAATTTCGTGCAGAGAGTTCTTACAGATTGCTCATCCGAATCATAGTCTGATCAGAAATAGGTTTGTTCTATGACTCCTACGATTTTTAAGATGTAGTGAGTAGACAAAGGCTTTGAACCAAAATAATATTATGGCAGTGTTTGCTTTCTTTTTTTACATTTTTCTCCTGGAAAATGGGGAAAGGATCCCCTGCTGTTAACTGACTTGTGTTTTCCCGTTCGAGCTATTCCTGAAAGCGGAGTCTGATGGGCAGTTACAACCTTTTTCTTTTCTTTTTTCGTGTCACCAGGCGACCGGTACTCCAGAGTGGTGTTCACAGCAGCTGGAGGGGAGACCCTGTGGAGTTTACCTGCGATTAAATCCATGTGCAGTATAGACAATGCAAGGGTACGTAAAGCAAAACTGAAATTCATTTGCAGCAAATAAGATTAGATTTTTGAAAGTCCTTTCCCTGCTGACGTGGTAACCGCTGGAACGTAAGTGTTCCCGGTGCCTGAGTCCCGGGGACCACCCGCCAGAGGCCGGCGCCCCACACTCCTACCTCCTCGGATGCAGGTGCCTCTGCGCCCCCATGTTCTTCAATAAAGAACTCTTTCTTTCCTACCCCTGTTCTCTGTCCAGTCTTTTGTCTTAATTTCACAGCATGTTTCCTTTCTGTGGTCGTGCTCTGTCTTTCCTAAGCCACTTCTGTTGTTGCCTGCTGAGGCGGCTGTCCGCGGCCTAACCAGGCAGTCAACCAGCGGGTCTTTGGGGCAGATTCAGGGCACAGGCTAGGGAAGGGGACATCGAGGCGTGTGGGTGTGTAGATGGCGAGCGCTCCAGTCCAGGGTGCCCTGAACTCCAGACCCCTTGAGGACAGAGGATACAACGCAAGAAGCCCTCTGCTCTTGGTCTTTGGAGCCGAAAGAGGTCAGCCCCAGAAAACGTGGGGTCGGCCTCCGGGCTCTGGAAGGGCTGTCAGCTCCGTGTGCTCAGAGGCAGATTCTCCGAGTCGAGACTGCCTTCGGGGCCACTCGTGCACCCGTCCCAGCAGCAGGGAAGGCGCTCACCGGTCTCCTAGCGTAACTCTTAACTTAGCCCGAAGTCCCTGCTTTGCTGGAAACCTGATCACGTGTCTCCTAAGAGCGAGCCTGACGCCCCAGCACCCCGGCCACGGGGCTTCTCAGGGAAGCAGACAGGGCTCTTGGGGGCCACAGGGCCAGCGCCCACCATGCTGACTCACATACCTTCTGTGAACTGAGCGGCTCGCCCAGGTCACCTCTGGGCCCCATGACTCTCCTCCTCATCCTGAAAGACTGCATCTCCTGCTGGTCGGGCCACCAGGGTTTTCTGTGAGGGCCATCTTCTGTCTGCCTGGCTCCAACAGACCAAAGTCACTGGCCACCTACAAACAAACCTACAAAAGTGTCTTAATCAGCGGTCAGTCTTTGTTTGCCTTATTTTCTTCTCTTCTACAGCTCTCAGTTCATTATTCGGAAACTGTGGACGAGTCACAGCCCGTCTCGTATGGAAAGTTAACTCTCAAGGAGTAAATGCGCACAGCCCTGTTTAGCATGTGCGAGACATCGCCCCCCCCCCACCCCCAGCAGCCCTGCCACCGTGGCGCCCGTGGCTCCTGTTCACACATGGCTGTGTGGTAACCACGCTCACGGGAGAGCAGTGCTGCGACTCTACGGCTTCCGGTCCTTCCTTTCCCACCTTTGCTGTTGACCTTTTAACCTTCCCTCCCCAAAGACTCTGAAGAGACCGAATTCCCGCAGCTGATTCATAGCTGGTGTTTGTTGGGTTTTGTTGGATTTGTCAGGATGTGTTCCAGACACTGGACTGTTTCCTTAAGTCCTTGTGATAATGTCATGAATTAAATCCTACTATTGGCCTGTCTTGTGGATGGGGAAAGTCCGTGCAGGTGGTCAGCGGCAGGTGTGGGATTTGAGCCCAGCCTGACGTTAGTCTCTGTTTCCCGCCATGTGTCATGCTGCAGAAGACAACCACCCCTCTTCTGTTTTGTCTTGTGTTATCACACACGCCCTCTCCCACCGAAATGATCCTCACAGAGCCCTCGTGGCCTAGAAAGTACGTTTCTTTTACAAGAGCAACAGCCGATCCTGTGAGCACTGCTGGGCTCTGAACGGACCCAGAGGCCCAAGGCCCGTACGCAGTGCTGTGGCACCACGGGAGTGGACGCTATTTCGTGTACGTGTGGGTGTGTGTCAGACTCTCTCAGACGATAAACGCCAGCAGGACTAGGCAGCTCACAAAAAGGCTAATGTAACAGAACTGAAGGGACAGGAACGGTGCGATCAGTACGCGGTGGCACGGCCGTGAGCCGCACTCCTCCCTCCTCCCTCCCTGGCAGCCAGAGCAAAACAGAACTCGCAATTGGTGACAAAAGTCAGGTAAATAGGGCAGCAAATGTGTTTTAGAAGACGCTCCCCTTCCCCTTGTACTAATACGGGGAGCACCATCCCCGTGAGTCCTTAAGTTAAGTACCACCATGCTTACGGGACGCACAGTATTCAATTGGAGCGGATTTCTAAACCGTGCCTCAGGCTGGCAGCGGGAGAATGTTCCAGCAAAAGCAATTTCTGCAGGGGATTAAAGCAGTAAAATCTAAATATGTGGCTTCCCAGTGGTTTGGCCTGATGCATGTGCAACATTTAGACTGTTGAAGGAGCGGTGTGCCCTCTTGTCTGTTTCCCCGCGTGCTCTGGTTATCAGGACCGGATGGCCGTGAGTTCGGGTTTGCAATTCCTGCGAGAATGTGGCAAGCATCTAGTCTTCTGAAAATCTGAGGAGCAGGCCCAAGACGTGCATCTGCAGGAATGGTCAAGCCAGTTACAGATCACAACGACAGATGAATAAATAGGGGGTCGAGGCCCCAGAATTCCCACCTCATAGAGCAGGTTGTAATTTTCCTTGTTAAATGCTGTTTTTAACAGTGGCACACACAGCCTCTGCAGTGAGTACGGAACAGTAAACCTTCCTCGCAGAGATCGTGCATTCCCTGACACCCGACGTAATAACTGTCGCCTAGCAGCTCAGTCTGCAGGTGACTACCGTACCCTTTCCGGGTCTCCCGGGTCGAGACCCTTTGCAGAGCGTTATTTGTCCTGGTCGTGATTCACGCAAACTGTGCACACGCCACCTGTCAGCCTCTCCCTCCTCCTCCCCTCACCCCCACCCCCGCCCTTGCGCTCCAGCAGCCATCCAGCTGGATGGGACCCACACCAAGGGGTACTGAGCAAGAGGGCTTAACGGCGGGTGCGGTGACCGGAAAATGGCTGGTAATCGGGGTGAAGGCTCAGCGAGGCCACACGTGTCCCTTGTCACCTGCTTGTGTTTGCAGCGCACTGAGCTCAAACCCCAGATTCCCTTGAAGTTATGTGCCCCTGGTGCTCAGGATTCCGATGGGCTTTGGTTTCCAAAGCGAGTGGCTCCTGTTTTCTGATGCTGCCGTGTACCGCCTGACATGATGCTGGTTTGCTCAGCGGACTCCCCGGATCTTCATTACCCTTTTCTGCCTTGACATCCCAAGGGACGCGCTGGCGGACGGCCATCAGACCCGGCGGAGTGTTTCCCGGGTCCTGACTCTGCTGGAAACCCTTTACCCTGATTCTTAGTCTTTGCCCGTCATGGAACTTAGCACTCAAGCAACCAGCTTGTCAAAGAGATGTGAGATTTAGCGCCTAACACCCTGTTTACCGGGTAAGTTTTGTGGACACGTGAGCCCCCCTGCAGCCTAGTGGACTCCAGAAACGTGTGGTACTTGTGTTACAGAGGACAGCGGGGCCCTGCTGTGCCTCGTCTCCCTGGGTCCCTTGAGCTTTCAGTACAAGAGGGGTGTCACGTGGGAGAAGAGTGGATGAGACCCCGTGCTGATCGTCATTCTTCTCTCAGCCTCTTAAAGTGCCTCCGGCCGAGCCAATAGCTTTACAGGTTAAGGCACCATTGAAAACTCTGCCAGTGTCTTCTTTTTCTCTCTTCTCTTGCTTCCTCCCATTCTAAGTCCGCCTCACCCCTGCTGCTCTCTGGAAATGGGTGTGTGCGCAGACCTGTTATAGCCATAGAAGCAAAATGACTCCCTAAAACGTCCCGCCTGTGACTGACGAGAACAGAAAGGCCACCTGCTCTTAAATTACAAGAAATTACTTTCACTGAAAGTTCCCAGTTTGAGAACTTAAAAGATTTTGAAATCATTCCCGCGAATCTCTTTCTGAAAACCTGCTTTCTGCGTGAAGATCGCCTGCTTGTGATCTCTTTAAGCCCCACAGCACGACAAACGCCTGTGGGTCTCGCCATCCCCGTCATGAACAACCAAGCCCTTCAGACGCGGGTGCCCCCTCTGCAGGTTCACACAGACCCTTACACATCCCTGCTGCTTCCCCTGTCGAATTATAGTGACTTGAGCTTTTTATTTCTCTGCCTCACTGTGCGTAACTCAAGGGCAAGGATCGCTGTACCTTACTCTTCATGTGTAGGTTCTCAACAAGTATTGTTTTTCTTTTGAGTGGATGGGTGGATGGACGGGTGGCTTGGTGGATGGACAGATGGATGGATGGGTAGGTAGATGGGTGGATGGACAGGTGGCTTCGTGGATGGACAGATGGATGGGCGGGTGGGTGGATGGACGGATGGATGGGTGGTGAGTGGATGGACAAATGGGTGGGTAGGTAGATGGGTGGACGGACGGGTGGGTGGATGGGTAGATGGATGGACATACAGACAGGTGGATGGACAGATGGAGGGGAACATAGGGCTTTACTCCCCAAAAGCCTAAACATTCTCTTGGACTCCAACCCTTTAGATTCAGGGTGCTGGCATCCAACTTGGGGTAAAGAGTATCAGTCACAACAGCTTTCCTCTGTCCCTTCTAACCCTGTCAGGGTCCTCGAAAACTGTGTGGAAGGTTGTACATCAGCCAGCACCACCTTTGGATTTGAGGGCTGGTCTCCAGGGGCCCCACTGGCATGTGTTTTTGATAACAGCCATCAAAATACGACCGTCTTTAGTCTGCATTTATGTTGTCTAACTTTGTAATCTCTGGTCAGGCACACACACACAAACCCTGCTGTTACTTGAAAAGGTTATTGAAGGTTATTTTTTGCCTAGTTTTAGCTGGCAACTCTATTTCCTTTCTCTCTGGTATGTGGTTATTTCAACAACTACACGTCTGTTCCTCTCAGCTGACGGCGGGCTTCATAATGGATGCATTTTCCTCCATCTGAAACTCAGACGTCGGGGCTACGTTCCCTTTCTCCTGAGTCACCAGGCCGACTCCAGGGGCTGGTGTGATACTTCTCTGTGGGGCAAAGCTGGTTATCTGCCATGAAAACCAGAGAGACGTGATCCCAGAGCTTCCCCTGTGTTAGCATATGTGAATGTTTTTACCTACAAAGAATTAAATACTAATCGTACCAGTTTATAAAATGTCAGGTAATTATTGCTCTCTGGAAATGAGCTTAAAAATTAAGCCTTTGTTAAAATAACCATTTTAGTATGCCTGAATCATAACCCTTTGGGCTCATTTTTCTTCACCTTCAATAGAGTAGTCTTTAACATTTTTTAATTATGGAAAATTTCAAATGTATACAGAAGCAGACAATGAATCCCATGGTGGGTCACCTGGCTCTGATGCTTGGGATACACGTGCAGTGTTTCCTCTACACCTGCCTGCCAGGACTGGTCCCGCTCAGGGGTCTCGACAGCCAGAGGCGTGGGAAGCCGGTTGTTGGATGAGTCTAAGTACCAAAGACGCGATCTGTCCCCACGTTCCCTTTGCTTTGCAAAGATACTTCAGCATATGATTGATTAAGCGTAAAGGTGGAGTCCTTTAATCCCAGTAGAAGAAACAGTCACACCCTCCTTGAACTTTGGAGTTTCCTCCCTGGAACAGCCTTTGATAAACCGAGATGAGTGGGCCACCTTCCGAAGAGAAGTCTCTGGCAGGCCCAAGAGAAGGCGGATATTTCCTAAACCGGCTCTCGGGAGGGGGCCACTCATGTAATTTACAGGTTTGGGCGGTGGTGGGACAGTGTTCTAAATGAGGCGCTGTCCACACTAAATCCAGAACTGTCGTGCTTTCCCCAAACCCCAAAAGGAGTTTTATCCAACTTGAATGAGCCTTTAAGGATGTGGAAGAAACCAACGCCTGCTTATTTGTCTCATTAAGTGTACACATATATTTTTAAAAAATCAGAAATGTGGGATATTTTAACCGAGGACCATTGCTCCTGACATCACCAGGGTCACTTCCGGGCTCGCGGACGGTTTTCTGGGGGATATCGTCTTGGCTTCCAGCTAAGCTGGCTGAGATCTAGCTCCCTGTCACCAGAGGTTTCATGCCGACGACCAGAAGCTTTAGGCAAAGCCACCCATTGGTCCCTCTGTCAATTGGACAGCTGTTGTCCGTTCTCTGAATTAATCCTGCAGGTGTGTATACGGAAGCCGCGTGGCCCGTCCTTTTTGTTGCTTTCTAAAGAGACTCCGAAGGCCTGCGTCCCGAAAAGGCGCTGACTCTGTCTCCTTAAAACCAAACCGCCGGTGGTTTCGCGCTTGCGCGTCAGTGCGCCGCGCAGTTTGCTGCCCCGCCCCGCCCCGCCCCGCCCGCAGCGCAGGCCTGGGGGACGCCCACCTCGTCCTAGGAGGAGGTCAACTAGCCCGTACGACGCCCCCCGCCCCCCCCCCCCCCCCAGGCCGCCTTAACTCGGACCTTTGAGGGAAGCGGTTTTAAACGCCGGTCTCCGCGTCTCTCCCTGCAGATCAGAGCCCACCCGCAGTTCGGGGACCTGTGCCAGAGGACCACGGCCGCGTCCTGCTGCCCCAGCTGGACGCTGGGGAACTACATCGCCATCCTCAACAACCGGTCGTCCTGCCAGAACGTCGTGGAGCGAGACGTCGCTCACACCCTGAAGCTGCTGCGGGCCTGCGCCAGGCACTACCACAACGGCACGCTCGGGCCCGACTGCTGGGACGCGGCGGCCAGGAGGAAGGGCCAGCTCAAGTGCACGGGCGTGCCGCGCAAGTGCACCAAGTACAACGCCGTGTACCAGATCCTGCACTACCTGGTGGACAAAGACTTCGTGGCCCCGAGGGCCGCCGAGCCCACCGCGCCCGCGCTGAGGTACAGCATGCTCTTCTCCCCCACGGAGAAAGGGGAGAGCATGATGGACATCTACCTGGACAACTTCGCGGCCTGGAACGGCTCCGACGGCGTCACCAGCGTGGCCGGCATCGAGTTCGGCCTCAAGCACAGCCTGTTCCAGGACCACCTCCTGACAGACACGGCGTACCCGGCCATCGCCGTCCTGCTGGTGCTGCTGGTCATGTGCGCCTACACGCGGTCCCTGTTCATCACCCTCATGACCGTGTTCGCCGTCATCAGCTCCCTGATCGTCTCCTACTTCCTCTACCGCGTGGTGTTCAGCTTCGAGTTCTTCCCGTTCATGAACCTCACCGCGCTCGTCATCTTGGTCGGAATTGGCGCAGACGACGCGTTCGTCCTGTGTGACGTCTGGAGCCACGCCAAGGGCGACCAGCCCCACGCGGGGACGGCGGAGACGGTGGGCGTCACCCTGCAGCACGCGGCGCTGTCCATGTTCGTCACCAGCTTCACCACGGCCGCGGCCTTCTACGCCAACTACGTGAGCAACATCACCGCCATCCGGTGCTTCGGCGTGTACGCGGGCACGGCCGTCCTGGTGAACTACGTGCTGATGGTCACGTGGCTTCCGGCCGTCGTCGTCCTGCACGAGCGGTACCTCCTCAACCTCTTCAGCGGCTTCCGGAAGCCGCAGCAGCAGTACGTCGGCAAGAGCTGCTGGGCGGCGGCTCGCCGGAAGTGCCACCGGCTGCTGTTCGCCGTCTCCGAAGCCTCGCGAGTTTTCTTCGAGAAGGTGCTGCCGTGCGTGGTCATCAAGTTCCGCTACGTCTGGCTGTTCTGGTTCCTGGCCCTGACCGTGGGCGGGGCCTACGTCGTGTGCGTGAACCCCAAGATGAAGCTCCCCTCCCTGGAGCTGAATGAGTTCCAGCTCTTCAGGGCCTCGCACCCCTTCGAGCGCTACGACGCCGAGTACAAAAAGCTCTTCATGTTTGAGCGCGTGCGCCGCGGGGAGGAGCTGCACATGCCCATCACGGTGGTCTGGGGCGTGTCCCCGGAGGACAACGGCGACCCCCTGAACCCCAAGAGCAAAGGGAAGCTGGCCCTGGATGGCAGCTTTAACATCGCGAGCCCTGCTTCCCAGGTCTGGATCTTGCACTTCTGTCAAAAGCTGAGAAACCAGACTTTCTTTCACCAGACGGATGAGCAGGATTTCACGAGCTGCTTCATCGAGACGTTCAAGCAGTGGATGGAAAACCAGGACTGCGACGAGCCGGCCCTGTACCTCTGCTGCAGGCGCTGGAGTTTCCCCTACAAGCAGGAGATTTTTGAGCTGTGCATCAAGAGGGCCATCATGGAGCTGGAACGGAGCACGGGGTACCACCTGGACAGCAAGACGCCGGGGCCGAGGTTTGACATCAACGACACCATCAGGGCCGTCGTGCTCGAGTTCCAGAGCACCTACCTGTTCACGCTGGCTTACGAGAAGATGCACCAGTTTTACAAGGAGGTGGACGCGTGGATCTCCACGGAGCTGAGCTCGGCCCCCGAGGGCCTCAGCAACGGCTGGTTCGTCAGCAACCTGGAGTTCTACGACCTGCAGGACAGCCTCTCGGACGGCACCCTCATCGCCATGGGGCTCTCCGTGGCCGTGGCGTTCAGCGTGATGCTGCTCACCACCTTGAACGTCTTCATCAGCCTCTTCGCCATCGTCTCGATCACGGGAACCATATTTGTCACCGTGGGCTCTCTCGTCCTGCTGGGCTGGGAGCTGAACGTCCTGGAGTCGGTGACCATCTCCGTGGCGGTCGGCCTTTCCGTGGACTTCGCCGTCCACTACGGGGTCGCTTACCGCCTGGCCCCGGATGCCGACCGGGAGGGGAAGGTGATCTTCTCCCTGAGTCGCATGGGCTCCGCGATGGCCATGGCCGCTCTGACCACCTTTGTGGCCGGGGCCATGATGATGCCGTCCACGGTTCTGGCATACACCCAGCTGGGCACCTTCATGATGCTCATCATGTGTGTCAGCTGGGCTTTCGCCACCTTCTTCTTCCAGTGCCTGTGCCGCTGCCTCGGGCCCCAGGGCGCCTGCGGTCAGATTCCTTTACCTGGGAGACTCCGGTGTGGCGCCTTCTCCCACGCCGTGTCCACGAGCCCCGGGGACAAGGGACAAAGCAAAACACACACCGTGAATGCGTATCATTTAGATCCCAGGGCCCCCAAATCCGAAATGGAGCATGAGTTTTATGAGTTAGAGCCCCTGGCGTCCCGCAGCGGCAGCGCCTCCGAGGAGACCCACATCTGCTCCGAGTTTTCCGACGGCCCCGCGAGGAACTTCGGGATGCCGGTGCGTGCCGCGTACAGCAGAGGCCCCGGGGGCGATGGCAGCGGTGCCCCGTTCCCGCCCCCTCTCGAGCAGCACGCCGTGTGTCACTTCTTCTCTCTGAGTCAGACATGCACTTGTCCAGATGCCTACAGACACCTGACGCCTGGCCCACATGCCGGCCAGCAGGCGGGTGACGGCCTGTGTCCCCAGTGCGCTGCCCCCGCCGGCAGCCTCGTGCACGTGCAGAAGGGCGCACACCAGGCCCCCGAAGGCTTCATGTGCACCATCCCGCACGTCCATCACTGTCCCTGCCTGCAGGGCGGAGCGAGGCCACCGGGACCGCAGAATCCTCTGCCCACGAGCTTTGTCCTGCACCCCGTGCAGCACATTCAGGCCCCAGAGAAGACCCGCACTCACGGTCTCCCGAGCGTGGGGCACGTTCCCCCGACGGTGGGGCCGTCGGCCTGTGTCTGCAGAAGCCCTAGGTCCCCACGAAAAGCGCATTGTGATCCTGAGAACAGCCAAAGGGGGCTTGCTAGGAACAGAGACGTCGGGCACGTGGAGGGCGGCAGAGGGGCCAGGAACCAGGGCTCGGGTCCAGGGGGCCAGACGGACAAGACGGACAGGAACACGGGGCTGTGCTTGTCACAGTATCTGGAACAGTCCGGTCAGAATGAACCACACTTTGTGTTTAACCATCTAACGGGGGACGCGCAGCCCGGGTCCTGCCCAGAGGGCGACTCTGCAGACTGTGAGGCCAGTGAGCCCCCTGCGTTCACGCACTCGGAACTTTCTGGTGAAAGTTTGTTGATAAAAACACTCTAATAAATATAGTGCTAAATTCAGAACTGATGCCTTTCAGTTGTTCCTTTGAGATGGAGGTAAAACCCGTAAGTGTGGAAAGGGAGCCCAAAAATGGCAGGAACAAGTTGCACTTTGTCAAAAGTCATGGAATATTTTTATATTTTTTGTGAGAAACAACAAATTCACATTTCTAAGGAGTGTTGTCTGATTATTGGATTTTATATTTTCAAACAGTACAAAGTTCATAAAGTTTTTTACCTTTATACCCGGCCTGACGAGTGTGCCCGTCCGAGTCTCTGCCGCCCCGTAGCCGCGAGCCACAGAGCGAGGGTCTGAGGTGCCCGGAAACGCTGGTCTCCCGGCAACAAGGTTCCCCCCAATACCCTGATCTGGGCGTTTGGTTGCCCCGCATAAATCCTGATTTTATTAGAGCCACCTTGGCTGGGGTCCAGGGACTACATGACAGTGAGGCCTCACTTAAAGATCCCGTGCCCGGCGTTTTAATGGTGCATTCTGCCCATCTGCGTGAGTAGACTTTCCATGAAGCCAATAACTTGTTTACATCCAAATGGGGGACTTCACACTAGCCACAATGTACGATTGTTCCCTTATTACACCTGATAACCCGGGGGTGGGGGCTGCGTCCGCATCAGGCCACGTGTCCGGCCCGGAGAGCACATGATAGGGCGCATTTGACTGACGCAGGTAAGACGGACCACGGCCCCTCGAAGCTTTCAGGGTGAGGGGGCTTCTCCCGTGAAGTGCCCCCCTCCCATCTGCCTCCAGCTGGGTCCTCTGAAGAGAGCCCGGGGAGGTGCCTTAAATACCGCGTTCTTTCCCGAAGCTGTATCACTCATTTTCTGGGAATAGTTGTCCAGATCGGCTCTGAACGGTATTCCAGGGCCTGAAAAACGCTATCGGGAGTCGGAAGGGACCTATGGTTCGCTGTACACGCACACAGGTCCGTTAAGTAGCTTTCCAGCTCCTTCGTCACTTGCGTGACGAGGGGCTCACTACCGACTCCCCTGGCTGTCCCGTGGCTCTTCTCCCATCTGGTCCTCCTTCTGTTCTCTGAAGTGAGAACAGTCTCTGATCCTTCTGCCACACGGTGTCCCTAAAGACGTCCTCCACGGACACATCCCTCCACTGCCCCCCACCAGACACCAGCTGCCCAGTCGTGGCCTCTGCACAGTGTCTGCCACATGTGGGCCCTGGGGCTGCGGGTCCGGCTTTCTGCCGCGTCGCCTCATTGCCCTGAACCCTGAGTGTGGTGGGTTCACCTCCGGACTCTGGGCTTTGAGCTATGTTTTCATGAAGGAATTTCTTTAAGAATTTGTCAGCTGGGACTAGAAAGCTTTTTTTTAAGTCGTTACTGGGCGGCGAAGGGCCCCTGTTTCTAGTTTTGTCTCAACAGAAATTTCATCCACTGTCCAGTGCAGAGAAGAGGTCAAAGTACATGTGGGGAAAAGAGCCCTTTCCCTGGGAAGTGTTTGCACACCGTCCGTTCCCACAACAGCACGTACCTTCAGCTGCGAGCCCACGTTCCCAAATTTGTCCCTGACATTTTCCCTCCGAGCTCACTTCTTAAATCTCAACTTGATTGGAAAGTGCAGTGGGCCGAAAGCACAAAGTTTTTCAGAGCAGAGCTACGTTGATTGAAATAAGCCGCCCGTCATCCGCGTATGTTCCTCTCTCCTGTGAGTCACCGTAAAACGTCCTGCCTCCTGAAACGATATTCTCTAAAGTTGTGCTTCGCTGTTGTGATAGTAAGTTTCATCGTGGTACTCTGGGCTGCAGCCATAATCCTTCTAAACTTTGAAACTACTGCAACGGGTGATTTGAAGACTGGTGTTACAGGCGGGGTCTTGCAGAAGGTTAGGAAGGGGTCCTGATTCACTCGCCTCACATGGAAACCGCCTCCCCACCCCCCAGCAGCTGTGACACTTTCTGAATGAGAGACAAGCAAGCAATGACCGAACACAATTGTCTTTTCTCTTTAACAAGGAGAGTCATTTTAGAAGAAAAAAGTTAAGTCTCTGTTAAAAACAACATCTGAAGATTCAATTGGATTTTTTTTCATAAGGTTCAGACACAGCCATGAACATAGAAATGTGTTGAAGTCATGAGGCCATCTTTTTTTTTTTTTTTTTTTTTTTTTAATGCAGAAGAAACTGTAATGTTCAAATACGCTTTATGGATCATGGATCTTTCCAGAATGTTCGCTGGCATTTAGTTGATTTCCAGTTTTATATTAATCTACAATGTCTTTTTGTAAAACAGCCACTTTCTTTAATGTTTGGTTTTGTACACTATGAGGTTTCAGATCTTTGCGTTAAATATATGAAAAAAAAAAGGAAAGAGTATCCATGGTTGATTAGTAGAATCTTGTGCCTTTTGTCCTTAACAATGTTTTAACTGCCCAAATTTTGGGGTTTTCATGAAGAAAAACAAAACCAAGAGAGTAATTTGTGTTCTCATAAGGTTTGGAGAGCACACCGTGTGCACACCGGAGCAGCCGAGCAAATGACCGGGGACAGCACGGGTCCATCCACGTGAAGGCAGTGGCGGTGGCTTGCTGTCAGGGACGGGTGTCCGTGGCACATCAGCTTGGCCCTCCTGAGACCTGGGGCGGTTTACGGTTCGGGCAGGGCAGACAGCAAAGCCGTGACCTCTTTCATTCAGAAGGGCTCTTCCCTTCCGGCCTGGACTTTCTCCAAGGGCTTGGATTTTGGTAATCTTGACAGCCGTCAACTTTTAACCTGAGTAAGAAGGTAAGTGGTGGCAGGAGCTCTGTCAGGGGACGTCCAGTGGTGAGCGGCCCCACCCTGTGACTTCAGTGACGTGGGGGCCGCGCTTCCTGTGCTCGGATCAAGCAGAACAGCTAAGCTGCGATGTGTTCTCAGTGGTTCATACCGAGGGGGTGGGGGGCAAACTATGGAACATTCTCGTGTGGTTGCAGATCTATCACACGGTCCAGGCGGCGAATGTCAGGCAGGGGACCTTCCCCGCCAGACTGACAGACCACACAGCGCGTGCTTGTCTGTCCCAGGGTAAGCGGAGGCTAGAGAAGCAAACTTTGAGACCGAATTCAGTCCCTCCTCTAAATCACTGTGACTTAGAAAACATGTAGGGACAGATCTTGCTCTGGAAACAAAAACTGATTTTTCTCATCTGTGGCTTGATAGCTACAAACCCCGCGGGTTGCAGAGCTCATCCTGAATCTGGAGCCCCTTCGGGCAGGAGGGAAGACCAGTTCTTTGTGTTGTGCTGCCGTATTTGGGTCTGGGAGAATCAGGCATTGGTCCTTTCCACAGTGTGGCGTCCTGAGTGACCACAGGAAACCGCCCTGGTCGTTGGCGTCGGGTCCCTCTGGCACCGGTGCTAACAACCGCCTGATGCTCCGTCTCCCTCACTAGACCAAGTCCTTGAGAGATGGAGCCCCTACAGCAGCTCACGGGAAAAGAGCCTCACTGAAAGCCATGCGCACAGGGCACGGGGAGGGAGTCCGAGGAGGGGGAGCCCTGCCTTTAGGAAAGCTTCAGTCCGTAAGGAGCAGAGCTGACGCCCCCAAGAAAAAGAAATTTGCAAAACAGATAACTGAACAAGAAGACTTCTGTTCAAGTGGAGACGTGAAGGTGTTGGGACGAGGGTCCAAGTGCCTCGTGAATATTAGGATTGCCTGGGATGAAGGAGCAAGGCCTTAACCAAAGATGGAGGGAAGATTCACCTTCGGAATCTATAAACTAAAGCCAGCGACGCCCTCCCCCCTCAGGGCGGCAGGGACGAGGCACACTCCCTGCACAGGTGCCGCCCCAGCCGTGGTCACTCTGTCGTCTCGGGAGCACGGTCTGCGGGCTGTCAGCCGGCTCTGTGTCACGGACGCCGTCGGTGCACGTGCCGGTGTGGTAGCAGGTGCACGTGGTGTGGAGAACGTGCGCACACGGTGTCTCCAGTGTGGGTATCTCAGCAAACACTTCAAAGTAACAAAGACTTTATCCCTCTCCAGTCAGTCTCCCTGTGTTTTCAGTAAGCTGCATTTGCTTATGTTCTAGAAGTTGCATCAATGGTTCCATCCACTATACTTTTGGGGTCACCTGTACGTCATCCTCATTTAATTTTTTAAAAATTTTTATTTCTTTCATTTTGGAGAGAGAGTGAGCAAGGGAGGGCAGAGGAAAAGACAGAGAGAATCCCAAGCAGGCTCCACACTGTCAGCACGGAGCCCGACACGGGGCTCAACCCCATGACCCTAAGATCATGCCCCGAGCTGAAATCAAGTCGGACACAACTGAGCCCCCCAGGCGCCCCTGTGCTCCTCACTTAAATTACATGACCTGTACCGTGAGAGGTCTGCCAGGTGCAGATTGGGTGATGAGTGGCGGACGTAAGCTGGGCAGAAATCTCTGTTCACAGATGATGAAATCAAGGTTGAGGGACTTAACCTGGTCACTCAGTTGACCGGTGCCAAGCTAGGAGCCCAGAGTTTTTTCTATGACATAAACCCCCCAAGATAAAGTCATTATTAGAAACATGGTTAATGATCCCTTGATATTGTGTGGAGTTTAACAGTCTGTAGGATGCCTCATGACACAATTACATATTAACGTGTTAATCTTTGTTTAGTTCTCAGTCAGGGTAGATGCACAGTTTTCTAGTTTCCTATGTGCTATTTACATATATGGGCACTGCTGCATGATGTGTGTGTGTCGTATTCATTCTGAGGGCCTCAGGATGCCCAGGGATTGAAAAGTAACATCCATGACCCACAGTAGTTTTTCTGCAATGATCTGAACTGAAGATGAATCTTTCAGAAAATGGACACGATTTCCAGAATATACATTTTATTTTTTAAATCTCCATGGGGCACCCAGGTGGCTCAGTCGGTTGAGTGTCCCACTCTGGCTCAGGTTATGATCTTGCTGTTTGTGAGTTCAAGCCCCACATCAGACACTGTGCTGACAGCTCAGAGCCTGGAGCCTGCTTCCGATTCTGTGTCTCCCTCTCTCTCTGCCCCTCCCCTGCTCATGGTCTCTCTCTCTCTCTCTCTCTCTCTCTCTCTCCCTCTCTCAAAAATAAATAAACATTAAAATTTTTTTAATCTCCTAATGTAGAGTTTTCACTAATGCAGACTGACTGTCCCTTGATTGATCTGCCATCCACGTGTAGATTCACTTATTTATGCAGCAGACACTGCTGAGCTTGGCCCTGAACCATCTGCAGGTGGAGGTGCCTTGCCTCCCAAGAGCCCAGAGTAGTTAGATCATCACAAAGGACAAATGACTACCTGCAAGAAAACCAGTTTTACATCTACAACAGACAAGGGATTAGTACCTCTACCATACAAAGCTAAAAGAAAAGGTCACCCAGTCAGAAAATGGGCAAATGACATGAACAGGCACTTTGCAGAAGGAGTACAGGGCAATCTACCCACTAGGTGACATGCCATCTTAACCTAACAGATGGGCCAGAACTGAAGACTGGGGACAATGAGGGAAAGAGGCACTGTTTTGGATGAGTGAAAATCAATACAATATGTCAAGATGGCAGTTTTAACAACACGGTGAACGTTTATAGTCTGTGATACAAGAGTCCCATTTTAGGACCCATTCCTCTGGAAATGCCAGTGAGAGAGAGTCGGACACATGTGTGGGGATGTTGGCGACAAGAACTTGAAAATAACCTGATGTTTGCCAGTGGACCCATGGTTCGGTAACACTATGGGATACTGTGTGTCACCCTTAACATAGTGATGCAGGTATTTATAAGCTGACCTGGGAAGATACCCATGGTTTCCTGTTAAGTGGGGGAAAAAAAGAGTTTCGAATAAAATATTTACAGTGGTACACATGAAACTTGTAGCAGAGGCTCCCTGTGGGTAGTGGAGTCCAGTGAGGGACTGATTACCAAACAAGGGAGTGATTTTACATTACTTACATAATTGCCCAATGTGCCTGGAATATAGGTGGTTTTTACTTTCTTTGTTTTAAATATTGTTTAAATTATTTAAATAATAATTTAGCAGTTTAGCAGAAACTAAATCGTTTAGCACAGTTTAGCAGAAAGGCTCTACTCGAGGTGGAAGAGAGG
Source organism: Prionailurus viverrinus (assembly GCF_022837055.1). Classification (NCBI taxonomy): domain Eukaryota; kingdom Metazoa; phylum Chordata; class Mammalia; order Carnivora; family Felidae; genus Prionailurus; species Prionailurus viverrinus. The sequence goes on from NW_025927616.1 coordinate 221,012, forward strand.
AAGGGAAGGGGTGAGGAATCCCAAGTGTTGATGTCCGCCCATGTGGCCCTGTTTCACCCACCAGTCATCCAACCCTTAACAACTGTTGAAGTCGGCAGCGTGACCTGACTTTATAATGTGCAAACTGAGGGCAAGAAAGATTGGGAAATGCAGCAGCAGAGCCGGGGCATCCCTCGGGGTCCCAGATCCAGTGCACCTATCTGGGTAGGTGTTGGGGGCAGCAGCTGGGGAAAACAAAAGCAAGAGTTCGGGGCCATTAACAGCTGAGAATCGTTCCTCGATACAGAAAGCCTGCAAAAAAGTGGCAGAACCAACAAGTCACAACAAAATCAAAATCCTTTGTTCTACAGACTTCTTCGGATGCCCTAAACTGAAAGGTTGAACAGGGGCTTCTGCAGAACCAGGAAATGCAGACGTGAGCCTAGAAAGGGGAATCTGTGTGAGCCAGGCTTTGTCCAAACTTAACAGCCTGTTAGCATAGTTGGAAAGCTTCTCACTGTGGTGAACCTGCTTTCCCGCCATCACATCCAGAAGCCCTGCTTACCTTGAGGCTGCCGGCACCGGCTCTGCCAGCCCTGTGGACCCACGTCCGACTCGGGGTGAAGGTGATCATGCCAGCAGGGACGGGCCCACGCAGCTGCTCCTGGGTGTGAGGACGCCAGGAGCTCCTGTACCAGAGTGACTCCAGTGAGGCGCCCGAGTTGTTCTGGAAGCTCAGAGCCCGAGTCTCCAGTGGCATTTCAGTGAGTTTCCTGATGTCCCACTAGGAATCCTGTGCTGTGAACACCACTAGGATAGATTCTGTCCTCTGCAGCTCAGAGCCTTGCTCAACACAACACGAGGACTCTGCGGGGAGGGGGATGTTATAATGTCACAGTCTCCGCCTCAGGGAAGGGATGGAGAAAGCAGCAAGGGACAGGCAGGCACACCAGTGCCTCGGCTAAGACCTCGTCTTCACGACTTCCTGCCACGTTTAGGATTTTCCCTGGGGTTTGGGGTTCTACCCAGAAGTCGCAGTTTATAACTACTGTTCTAAAATGTTCTAGTAACCATGTCTGGGCCTCACAGCCTCTGAAACTTCCACTTTCCCAGCTAACGGTGCAAACAGCTCCACCAAAATGCACACTGGACAGGGTGGACAGGGGCTATGCCCAACCCCCCAGTGGCTTCCTCGGGAGCCAGCCCACCTGGAGAAGAGGGCCATGGACCCAAGGGCACGTGGAGGAACCAGAAAACATGTCGAGTCATTCGATTTCCTTAAGGGAAGGTGATCCGATAACCCAAGAGCTGGGGAATAGCACCATCGGGCAGAAGTCACCGGACCTAGATGGCTCTCTGTCCACGTGGGTAATGGCGTGGACTCGGAGGTCTGACGTGGAGAGAACATTCCAGGTGTGCATGAAGGGAGATAGACTCCCGTCCACCAGGGAGGAGGCGGGAGGGAGCGCCCAGCCAGGCTGCTGGGAGGTTAGGGCTGGGCCTGGGGTGGGGTGAACTGAACACGCCGGGGGGCCAGCTCGTGGGCAGACGCTGCTCTGGATCTGCGCCCTCTTTGGAGTTAGAAGCGACGTTGTGTATCCTTATGTGATGAGCAAACTTTCTTTCATTAAACCAAAAAAAAGACAGAGACCAGCAGTTTGATGTTGGGGGGGGAAGTGTCCCTGTCCCAGAGGGGACAGGCCCCTCAGTCTGGGCTCTGCAGGTCTGGGTCACAGGAGGAAGAGGGTTAGGTCTTCTGAACCAACAGCGCATGATCATCTCGGAGCCACAGAAAGGACGGTGTCCTTTTTTGTCCAGAGTTGGCTGGACAACCAGATGCTCACAGAATGACCTTCGTTGGCCCGTGATCCCGGCGGAGGACCCAGGAGCAGCGAGGCCGCGTCAGTGGGCAGTGGCCTGTCCAGGTGATCACCTAAAGACCAGGCAGGAATCCACCGGAACCCTTCTCAGTCCCTGACTGACCACTTGTCTGCAGCCCAGCGGGGAGGCCTTTCCACACCCAGGGCCTGTGGGTATGTCCCCCCACCAGGGTGTCCTGTCCAGTCTCTGCGGGGACGGCTTTGCAGGATTCTCCCGACAGCTTTGTTTACTGGCCGTGGCAGGACGGTCTCTCATTTCCTCCCCGTGAAGCTCAGACGTGGCCATGGGACTTGAACACGGGTGGAGGTGATGAGGTCTGCACACGATTCCTCTCCAGTGAGCGGCCTCTCGGTAAAAGTGGCCTGGACGGTGGGTGAGGCCACTAGCCCCGATGAGCCTCGGCCCAGACCAGCGCAGACCCCAGTCCTGACGTGGCAGCGAGAGGCCACGGTGGCTCTGAGTCCCCGTCCTGGAAAACGCTCGTGCACCAATGCTGCCCCACTCCTGAGCACCGGCCGTGCTTTTAGGGGGTGGGGGGCGGGGGAAGGTCTGCCAAGTTGGGTTTGGGGCTGAGCGTCTGTGGGGAGCTCTCAGAGGGTCTGGGGAGGGACAGTCGCAGACTGTCGGGCTGTCGGTGGGACATCGATGCCACTGGGGACCTGAGAACCGAGGCCAGGAGGGGCGGATGGCACGGCCGGGGGCGCAGAGCCCTGCAGGGGTCGGACGCAGCAGGCAGGACAGAGGGAGCGATGGACACAGAGCTCTGACCTCGAGAAGATCCAAGTGCCACTAACACCTGGACTGGAGAATCTGCACACGAAACGACGAGTTTTAAGTTTCCTTAGCAGTTTTCCTGAGCGACCTTCCTGAGATAACCTGCGGTTTGGTCCCCCCACACACCCCTTCCCCGGGGGAGGGCTCATGTCTGCTTTGGGCCCAGAGGTGGTGCCTTCTTGCCGCTGGTTCCCAGAGTCTTTCCTGGCATCTGACGGAGCTGGACAAGGTCGGGGTCAGCTTGGTCCTGGAGGCAGGCACTGCGCCACATCCACACGGAAACTTACAATGTGTGGAGAGCTCTCCATGGCTGCACGGCCACCCCGGAAGGAACAGCCCAGGCACCCAGGCCGGAGGGGACACAGGCTGCTGGGAGAGGCAGGTGGACATCCGTGCCTGGCGTCAGGGCCGGCCCTGGGACAGAGTCTGCCCTCGCTCGGCCTTCAGCGCCTGCGGGGAGACCAGTCACCGAGTCGTGTAGGTGACAGGTGTTCTGTGGGGAAGGCTCCAGGCACCCTCCAGGTTCCGCTGGCTGGATTTTCTCTTTTGTCCCCGGAGCTTCCATGTTTAAGCAAACACACAATGGGAAGAAATGCCCACTTTACAGACACGTGATCTCGTGTTCACGCCACGAAGCCACACTGCTTACGCGGTGACTCTCCCACCTCCCGTCCTCGGGGCTAAACCGAGGCTGCGCAGGTACCCGGGCGGTGGGGCCGGGAGACGGACGGCTGGTCAGAATCCGGGGCCAGGGCGGGATGGGGGGCTGTCTCCGGTGTGTTTCCCGGTGTTTCTGGCCAGGAGCAGAGCGTGGCGCGTGGGGGTGCAGGTGTCTGTCATTTGTGGTCACCTTGGACACCTCACGCCTGCTGCTGGGGTCGCCAGTTTCCCAGAAGCTAAAGGCGGGTGTGAGCCTCTTGGCCTGTGAGAAGGGGTGGGCGCGCCATGGACGTGGAGCGTTTCAGGACAGACTGTGTCCCCTTGGAAGGGAATTGAAGTCCTTCCCCGCCCCCCCCGGAACCAGACCCTGTTTGGAGATAGTGGACACGGGATCACGGTGGAGTCCAGTGGGACGCAGGGCGGAGGGGGGTGGCGGGGGGCACAGGCGGGGGACGCAGCAGGGGGGCTGCGGCTTGGGGGTGCTGTCAGGTTGGGGGACCTGCCAGCTGGAGGCCTGTGGCCTGGGGGGCCTGTCGGGCTTGGTGGGGGCCTGGGGGCTGGGGGACCTGCCGGCTGGGGGCCTGTGGCCTGGGGGGGGGTCTGTCAGGCTTCGGGGTGGGGGGTGTGGGCTGGGGGGACTGTCAGGCTGGGGGACCTGCCGACTGGGGACCTGTGGCCTGGGGAGCCTGTTGGGCTGGGGGAGGCTGTCAGTCTGGGGGACCTGCCGGCTGGGGGCCTGTGGTCTGGGGGGGCCTGTCAGGCTTGGGGGTGGCTGCGGGCTGGGGGCCTGTGGCCTGGGGGGCCTGTCAGGCTTGGCGGGGGGCTGGGGGCTGGGGGGACTGTCAGGCTGGGGGACCTGCCGGCTGGGGGCCTGTGGTCTGGGGGGGCCTGTCGGGCTTGGGGGAGCTGCGGGCTGGGGGCCTGTGGCCTGGGGGGCCTGTCAGGCTTGTGGGGGGGGGCTGCGGGCTGGGGGCCTGTGGCCTGGGGGGCCTGTCAGGCTTGTGGGGGCTGCGGGCTGGGGGCCTGTGGCCTGGGGGGCCTGTCAGGCTTGGGGGGGCTGCCAGCTAGGGGCTTGTGGCCTGGGGGACCTGCCGGCTGGGGGCCTGTGGTCTGGGGGGGCCTGTCGGGCTTGTGGGGGCTGCGGGCTGGGGGCCTGTGGCCTGGGGGGCCTGTCAGGCTTGTGGGGGCTGCGGGCTGGGGGCCTGTGGCCTGGGGGGCCTGTCAGGCTTGGCAGGGGGCTGGGGGCTGGGGGGGCTGTCAGGCTGGGGGACCTGCCGGCTGGGGGCCTGTGGTCTGGGGGGGCCTATCGGGCTTGTGGGGGCTGCGGGCTGGGGGCCTGTGGCCTGGGGGACCTGCCGGCTGGGGGCCTGTGGTCTGGGGGGCCTGTCAGGCTTGGGGGGGCTGCCGGCTGGGGGCTTGTGGCCTGGGGGACCTGCCGGCTGGGGGCCTGTGGCCTGGGGGGGCCTGTCAGGCTTGGGGGGGCTGCCGGCTGGGGGCCTGTGGCCTGGGGGACCTGCCGGCTGGGGGCCTGTGGTCTGGGGGGGCCTGTCAGGCTTGTGGGGGCTGCGGGCTGGGGGCCTGTGGCCTTGGGGGACCTGCCGGCTGGGGGGCTGGTCCCACTCCCTCTGCTTACAGGCACTCTCGCCGCAGCCCATCCTGTCCAGGGCCTGGCAGCTCTGGGCAGCGGGGCTGCGTGGCACAGGGAGGGCTCCCGGGGCCTGGAACCTCCAGGACACTGACTCCATCCGGGAAAATGCAAGTGTTTTTCCTGGGTTGGTGCTTGGGAACACCTACGTGTGGGGCTGATTTATGACTGCGTCAACACAAACACAGCTCCTGAGCCCGACGCCCGAGAAGGCCCCCGTCAGTCTCCCCGCCCTCCCTTCCCGCGGGCAGCCCAGGCGCCCTGGCTCCCGTGTCGCTGACCCGCCGGCCTCCCCGTCTGGCCCTCCCCGCAGCTCAGGGCCCGACATGTCAGTGCCAGCGGAGGCACCCGCCACCGTCCCGCCCTGCCCGTGGGACTCCCTTGTCCCGGGCTCTCTTACCACCTAGTTATTACGGCGGCGGGTGTGGGCTTTGACCCCAGGAGGCTCTGGGGGCGTCGGTGGCTAACCCCACAGAGACGCACAGGCCGGGGGTCCAGCCGACCGTGAGCACGGGGCCAGGACGAGGGTGGGCATGGCGAATCAGGCTCCTCGGCACGGAGCGGGGGCCCCGGAGGGAGAGGCCACCCAGGTCCCACCTCCAGCCAGCCTTTCCTGTCAGATTTCTGCCAAACACCTGCGAGGCGTCAGACGGAGTCTGCTTCCCCTCGGGTCACGGGGTCATCGTTCTCCGTCCTAGGACAAGGGGGCGCTGGGCCCAGACCCCCACCCTGTTGCCACGGGAGGGAGGGGAAGGAGGCTTGTCTGTTCACGCTCTTGTGGGGTCTTTTGAGGAACAGAATTTCTTGACTTCAGCGAAGCCTCGTTTCTCCAACTTTCCTTTGCGGTTGAAGTGTCTGTGTCTAATTCAAGAGATCTCTGCTTGCTCCAAGGTCACGGAGATATTCCGCCGTGGTTTTTTCTGGCCATGTTATTCTTTTTTGTTTTTTTCCTGACATGAGGTCTAGGGTTGGTCTGGAGTTAACTTTTGTGCAGAGTTTCCTCGTGGATGCGGGGCCAGCTGACCAGACCTTCTCCCTGCCCAAGTCGCCGCCCTGGGACCGCGCGCAGCCGACGCCACTCAGCCCTGGGTCTCCGTGTCTGTCTTTCCGCTCGCTCTCCCACATGGCTCTCCTTCAAGACTTGTCTGATCAATCCAGGCCCAGTGGGGTTCCACACAAACAAAAAACTGTTCTCAAACAAAAAACAAAAAACTTGCAGGGGTTCTGAGAATGATGATAGATCTCTCTAGGGAGCATCCGAGTTCTAAATGCCGAGTCTTGTTCACGAACCGTGTACGTCTGTCTGTCTGCCACGTGAACACTCAGCACAGACTCTCTCCCATCCTTCGTCCGGCTGCTTCCTGGACACCCAATCCTTGCTGATGTCATTGTAAATGACGCTGAGAGATTCTCCCTAATTCTCTTTTGCTCGCGTGTAGAAATACACCTAATTTTTGTATGTTGACCTTCGTCCATGACCTTATTAATCCAAATTGTTTATAGAGTATTTCGGACTTTCTGCATGCGCAGTCACACCGTCCGCTGACGGCGACAGCTTTACTCTGTGTCCAATCTCTCCCCCAAGGGAGAAATTGTGTCCCTTCCTTCTTCAGGGACAAAGTTAAATAGAAGTGGTGACAGTTGGCATCCCTGCCTCGTTTTCATCAGCAATTGCAAGAGGTGCTTTGACCACGAGGGTACTTCCTGGGTGCACACAGCCCAGCTCCCCAGCACGGAGCCCACATTGGTCCTACAAATACCGCAGTGGTGTCTTCATGGCGTTGGCCTCGGGCTCCCGGCGGGAAGGAAAGGACAGACACCATGACCCCGGCAGAAATGGGGAGACGACGGAACCGGGACCAGAACTGACACCGTCTGTGCAGCCCCCTGGGCCAGGCTGCCCTGAGACCCCACGTGGGCGGGACGGGGCTGGCGTTATGCTTGGCTTTGGGCCTAAAAGTTCAGTTTTATGACCAGAACTTCCGAGTTGAAACGATCCTGTTTTGTGACACTTGAGATTCTCCTGTGGCCCCAGGAGGATTGGGACCCCCAACGCAGGCTGGAGCCCTCAGGTTAGGCGTTCACGGTGATTTTCTCAGATCCGCTGAGGGCTTCTGGGTGGTCCTGGGCTGGGCACGGAGGAAAGTCATTCCTGCTGGAATAGCGCGCACTCTTTAACAGTTGGCTTACGAGATTTGATAAAAATCAGACATCGCATCGTTGGTGTCATTCCCAAGCGTCTCCAGCAGCCCCGTTCGTGATGACGGCTGCTGCTGACCTGAGGGAAGCTGGGCCTGTGCACGTGACTTCTGTCCCTTTCTGGAAAACGGAGAGAGGGTCAAGCATTCGCCTTGCCAACGCCAGCTCCACCTTCCCTGTCCCCATAACTCTGCCAGGACCGCGTGCCCCCTGCCCTCCCCTCCCAGGGCCACCTGCCGCGCTGACCTCCGCGCCCCTGCTGGCCCTGCTCGCCCCAGCACGCACCCCTGCCTGGAGTGCTGCCTCCGGCACCAACAGGTCCTCCTCCTTCTCCAGAGCCCCCGCCACATCACATCAGCCACCACCTTGCTGAAGCGGCCCCTCAAACCACCCCGTTCGGCCCCTCGCATCACAGGGCTCGTATTCGTCTGTTGTGTAGATCGTCGGGCGTCACACTCCTTGAGGTCAGGGACCCACCTGCTGGTTGGGACTCTGTGTCCAGCGCAGGGCATAAGGCAGGTGCCCGAGACGTACATGTCGATGAGCAGACCAGCAGTCGTGGGGATGTCCGGGCCCCGGCGGTTCCCAGTCCTGCCCTGGGCAGGGACACAGGAGGTGGCAGGTGTCCTGGGGGAAGGCAGAGCCGAGCCCCGAGACCCCGGGAAGGTCAGCAGACCGCGGCTCTGCTGGGGGAGGAAGCCCCGCTGTCTTGTCATAGCTGTGGCTTCGGCTCCTTATCACAGGTCGTCGTGTCTCACTCACCTTTGTAACCTCAGCACTGACTTCAGGGCCTGCCACGGAGACCACACTCCAGAAATCTTCAATTGGTGTTTCCCAGGCGGTACCAGTCTTTCGGGCCGCCCGCCCGTAAGCAGACGTAGAAGCAGACGAGAGTCCACGGGGGGTCGACGTGGCCCCTGTGGCAGGTCCCCGGCAGCTCTGCAGTCTGGCCTGAGCTCTGAATGCACGAGCGGGGACAGGCACGGTCGGGGCAGGGCTGCGGAATGTGGGTGGACTCTGTGCAGGACACAGGAGGAGAAGGGGTGATGCCCGGGAGGCTCCTGCCTGGGCGGGCCGGTTAGACTCGCCGCAGAGGGCAGCACCAGCCACGGCCCCCTGGCTTTGTCCCGAAGGGCCGGGTGGCTGGGCGGCCAGTGGCCGGGGGACGTCTGCCTCCTCAGACGCCACAGCCCCTCTATCTGCCCTCCCGCTCCTGGGAGAGCCGCCCCCCATCACCCTTTCACCCAGACTTGGACAGAGGCTTCCTTTGTGGAGTCTCAGTGCCGAACGTGTTTGGTTTGAAGCCAGTCTCCGCTCGCCTCCAGAGAGCCCGGCCACTTCCTGGAGCCTCCTTGACCCTCCATTTTCTCCCCTTTGAGTGGAGATGTGGATTCCTAAGCCTTTCAGACACTCTGCAGTGTGGACACCGGGCCGACGGCCCAATCCTGGGAGGCCGTTCATCCCTTTACTGCTGGTGTCGTTACTGTGCCCGACAAATGTGTCCCGAGTGACGGCAGCATGAATATATCTGTTCTTCGAGGTTCCGAGGCTCAGAATCCCGACAGGTAAGGAGTGCGAACAGCAACCTTCCCAGTACGATGGGAACACACCCTCGGGCCTCCGGAGGGTGGGTGGCTCTCCCCTCCCCGCCGCCCCAGCAGCCGTAGGTGTGGACTGTGGCCTGGCTTGTCCTCGGGGGCCCAGGCCTGGGGCCACTTGTGACCTGGACAGTGAGTCAGTGGGCGAGGCCGGTGCCCCTCCTGCCCTGTGTCCCACCGAGTGCCCCGAATGGGCCTGGTTTGTCCTGACTCCTGCCCGGCCCCCACCCACTGCCTGCGGCTCGTCTCCACAGCTGGCTGCCAGGGTCAGACCGTCACCCCTTGCCTACAACTCTCAACACTGAAATGAACAGGAGTCAGTTCTTGGGTCCTGCTCTCCGAGTCACTACCGAAGGTCACCCGCGCCCCACCTGAACCTCCGTTCCGGCAGCAGAGGCACCTGCTTGTCCGGGACGGGCACGGCCCAGTCCTGGGGCACACGGTGCGGTGCTCCCGCCGGACGGGACGCGTCTTCCCGGTTCCCGGGCCACCTCCTTGGGGGCCTCTGAGGCTGGGACAAGCTGTGGATGCAGGAGCCCCTCGGCCTCGTTCCAGTCCCGCCCTGTCTGGGCCCAGCGTCTGAGGAAAGAAGCAGGACCCCCCACTCGCCTCTTGCTGGATGAGCATCTGCAGTGTGGGCTCAGTCGGCAGGGGGTGGGGCTCAAGGCAGAGGGGGGTGGGGTCCCGGGGAGGGATTCTGGGGGTGGGGGGGAGGTGTTCTGGAGATGTGGGGGATGGGGCTCCAGGGAGATGGGGATAGAGTCCCAGAGAGGCAGGGGGATGGGGTTCTGGGGAGGCCGGGGGTAGGGTCCTGGCGAGGGATTCTGGGGGTCGGGGGGAGGTGTTCTGGAGATGTGGGGGATGGGGCTCCAGGGAGATGGGGATGGAGTCCCAGGGAGGCAGGGGGATGGGGTCCCGGGGGGGCAGGGGGTAGGGTCCTGGGGAGGGATTCTGGGGGTGGGGGGGAGGTGTTCTGGAGATGTGGGGGATGGGGCTCCAGGGAGATGGGGATAGAGTCCCAGAGAGGCAGGGGGATGGGGTTCTGGGGAGGCCGGGGGTAGGGTCCTGGCGAGGGATTCTGGGGGTCGGGGGGAGGTGTTCTGGAGATGTGGGGGATAGGGCTCCAGGGAGATGGGGATGGAGTCCCAGGGAGGCAGGGGGATGGGGTCCCGGGGGGGCAGGGGGTAGGGTCCTGGGGAGGGATTCTGGGGGTGGGGGGGAGGTGTTCTGGAGATGTGGGGGATGGGGCTCCAGGGAGATGGGGATAGAGTCCCAGGGAGGCAGGGGGATGGGGTTCTGGGGAGGCAGGGGGTGGAGTCTCCGTGCTGATGTTTTCTTAAGAGACCGTTTACCCGTAGAGTCTGGCCTCGGCTCAGGCACCAGCTGAAATCCACACTCGCCAGATCCGGTGGACTTGGGGGAAACGGGGCCACGCGGCCTGTCCGCAGATTCACCTGTTTGTGGCTCAGGCTTTCGGCTGAAATTTTATGTCTTAGAGCAAGTTACTTGTTGTAGAAACCTCTCTCTGTTGAGTTAATGGAGATCGGAAGTAATTGAATTAAGACACTTTTATTGAGACTCGAACGGTGACACCGATTAACCTGATTGTCTTGTCTTCCCTGCTTTTAAGTCAACGAAAGCTTCTCTTTTAATTAACCTTCTGGGCTTTTTCAAAGCTCTAAGCCGGGATTTATGAGGCTTTGCTCATAAACAAAAACCGCCTGAGTCCCCGCGGGGTAGATGCCAGATGTGTCTGAGTGGGTCCAGTCCATCAGAGGGTGAAGGCCCGGGGTTTGCACACAAGTATTACCCACAGTAGGCGTGTGTCCTCTTTCCTCACGGTCAGGACACCACTGTGACCAGTTTATGGAGGTACCAAGTGACAGAGAGCAATGAGCTTAGGAAAGGCCCCCAGGGGACTCCTCTCAATGACGGTGACAGTTCCCTCGTCTGGCTCGCAGTCTCATAAGCCCAGAAATGTGCTGTCGGCACAGCCAGAATGGCTCTGTTTCTTGGAGCAGACTCATATTAACCTAACTCACAGAGGCTGATATATAGACCAGAGTTAAATCCTTAACTACAGAGGGGTCTGCTGAGTTCTCTCCCTGTAGCTAGGCCACGTGGGAAGGTAAGTGATCCTCATTGTAAGGTGGGCTTTAAGTTTGGAAGCAGAGTCAATGGATGTGCCCTTGAAGGTTTCATGGCATCACACTAGGTCAGAAGGAGGGGAAAGCTTGGATTATGAGTACTGCTTGGCGGCTCCCCAAGAAGGTAGGGCCACTTGATTTGTTTTTCATCTTAGCACTTAGCCCACAGTGGGTGCTCAAGAAACTCTTGTTGAATCAACAAATATGTCCCAAGAGGGCGATGCAGATCTGGACCGCTGGCCTGGCAGTGATTAGGGAGGGCCGTATAGACAAAGTGGGTGAAGGGCGTGTAGGCAGAGGGAGGGCAGTAAGGAAGAGGTCTCGAGCGGTCATGAAAATTAGCCCTGGACAGCTTGGAGCGAGACGTGTGGGCCGGCCGGGCCATTCAGCATCCGTACGTGTGGCCCCCGAAAATGGTAGAATCACAAGAAGCTGGCGGTTGGGGTACAGAAGGCTGGTTGCCCCCAACCCAGATGGCTGGAAAGGGGGCGGTGTGGCCGAGGTGGGCAGGGTCGGCTCAGCACCGGGTGACAAGTGTAACCCGCACGCCACTGACGCTCAGCCGTGTGGCGCTCAGAGCCCAGAAGCCGGGACTCCCCGGCTGCCGGCCGGCACCGCTGGGCCCGTTCGCCAGGCGTCCGGCTCTACCACATCCAGTAGAGGCGAGGGCCTCCCGTCTTCCTGCAGATGACGGTTTCAGAGGCGAATGTGTCCTTCCTGACCCTTAGAAGGTCTTCCTCAGCAAGCAGCTGGGTGCTCTGAGATTGAGCCTCGGTTTTCCGAGCCCTTGAAAGCAGAGGCAAAGAGGCGTATCCTAAAAATCGTTAAAACTGTCTTTACCCGGGGCGCCTGGGAAGCTCAGGCGGGTAAGCGTCCAACTTCGGCTCAGGTCTCGATCTCGCGGTCTGTGAGTTCGAGCCCCGCGTGGGGCTCTGTGCGGACAGCTCGGAGCCTGGAGCTGCTTCCGATTCTGTGTCTCCCTCTCTCACTGCCCCTCCCCTGCTTGCTCTCTCTCTCTCTAAAATAAATAAAAAACATCTTTAAAATTTGTTAAGAAGAGTTTAAACAAAAGGTCTGTATCTGGCTCCGAAGGGTGAGGCCGGCGGATTGATTCCTGGCTGTGGTCAGCGTCACACCAGCGTGTGACTCTCGAGCGCCTCTTCCTTGCCCTGGGGACAAGCACGGGTGACATGAACGAGGCCAAGCCCGGCGGCCTGGACGGTGGCTTCTGTTCACTGACAAAAGGTTCTCCGTCTCCCCGGGAGGATTTTACACTGAAAAGGTCGGAGGCTCGAGGGTCGCCGGAAGAAGGGGTAAATTGGGAGAAGCGAGTCCGTGTTGAAGGTGAGGTTGTCAGCACCGGTAAGCGCCTTCTCTGCAAGCGTCCTGCTCAGGGTCACACGCTCCAGGTGGGACCTGAAGCTGCCTCGGGAGCTGCTGAAGCTCCACGCCAGGCCCCACGGCCACCTCACCGGTGGCCCGATGGCTTCTGGGCCCGTCGAGACCACCTGAATCCCCCTGGCAGTGTTGTCCGAGGGCCTAGCGATGAAGGGGTTGTAGCCACATACAGCTGACGCTCGGTGCTCTGACACGCAGCTGATGTTCGTGTTGCCAGCGGCCCGTGCGGTAGAAGTGCCCCTCTTCTCCCCGAGGACAAGGCGTGCGGGCTGCTGAGCACCGTTGCATTTGGTGAGCACTCATTCTTCATCTGCTGAAGGGACTGTCGCCGTCGGGAAAGATGCTTCTGGATTCCTGCACTCTGGCCCGGGGCCTCGTGCTACAGCAGCCCCTCCAAGCCCCGCCTTCCCATCAGTGAAAGTTCTTCCGTAAATCCCTCTAGCTCAGTGGGTTTGAGTCGATTTATCCTAAGAGAGACAGAGAGAGAATCACACTGTCAGCACAGAGCCTGATGCGGGGCTTGAACTCAGGAACTGTGAGATCATGACCTGAGCCGAGATCAAGAGTCTGACGCCCAAATGACTGAGCCACCCAGGTGCCCCCAGCTCAGTGGTCTCTAGCTGGGGGCACTTTTGTCCCCTGAGGGGGTGTTTGGCAATGTCTGGACGGTTTTGGTTGTTTTACTGGCCTCTGGTCAGTAGAAGCCAAAGATGAGACGGGTGTCCTGCAACACACAGAAGCCTCGGATGAGGGGTATCTGCCCCAGATGGGGGGTATCTGCCCCAGATGGGGGGTATCTGCCCCGAGATGATGGTTATCTGCCCCAGATGAGGGGTATCTGCCCCAGATGAGAGTTATCTGCCCCAGACGAGGGGTAACTGCCCCCAGACGAGGGGTATCTGCCCCCAGATGACGGTTATCTGACCCAGACAACGGTTATCTGCCCCAGACGACGGTTATCTGCCCCAGACAAGGGGTATCTTCCCCCAGACGAGGGCTTTCTGCCCCCAGACGAGGGGTATCTGTCCCCAGACGAGGGTTATCTGCCCCAGACGGGAGGGTATCTGCCCCAGACGGGGGGTATCTGCCCCAGACGGGGGGTATCTGCCCCAAGATGATGGTTATCTGCCCCAGACGAGGGGTATCTGCCCCAGACGAGGGGTATCTGCCCTAGACGAGGGGTATCTGCCCCCAGACGAGGGGTATCTGACCCAGACAAAGGGTATCTGACCCAGACGACGGTTATCTGCCCCCAGACGAGGGCTTTCTGCCCCCAGATGAGGGATATCTGCCCCAGATGAGGAGTATCTGCCCCAGACGGGGGGTATCTGCCCCAGTGGGGGGTATCTGCCCCAAGATGAGGGGTATCTGCCCCAGATGAGGGGTATCTGCCCCAGATGACAGTTATCTGCCCCAGACGAGGGGTAACTGCCCCCATACGAGGGGTATCTGCCCCAGACGAGGGGTATCTGCCCTGAGATGATGGTTATCTGCCCCCAGACGAGGGGTATCTGCCCCCAGATGACGGTTATCTGACCCAGACAACGGTTATCTGCCCCAGACGACGGTTATCTGCCCCAGACAAGGGGTATCTTCCCCCAGACGAGGGCTTTCTGCCCCCAGACGAGGGGTATCTGTCCCCAGATGAGGGGTATCTGCCCCAGACGGGAGGGTATCTGCCCCAGATGGGGGGTATCTGCCCCAAGATGATGGTTATCTGCCCCAGACGAGGGGTATCTGCCCCAGACGAGGGGTATCTGCCCCAGACGAGGGGTATCTGCCCCCAGACGAGGGGTATCTGACCCAGACAAAGGGTATCTGACCCAGACGACGGTTATCTGCCCCCAGACGAGGGCTTTCTGCCCCCAGACAAGGGCCTTCTGCCCCCAGACGAGGGATATCTGCCCCAGACGAGGAGTATCTGCCCCAGACAGGGGGTATCTGCCCCAGTGGGGGGTATCTGCCCCAAGATGATGGTTATCTGACCCAGATGAGGGGTATCTTCCCCAGATGACAGTTATCTGCCCCAGACGAGGGGTAACTGCCCCCAGACGAGGGGTATCTTCCCCAGACAAGGGGTATCTGCCCTGAGATGATGGTTATCTACCCCCAGACGAGGGGTATCTGCCCCAGACGAGGGGTATCTGCCCCCAGATGAGGGGTATCTGCCCCAGATGAGGGGTATCTGCCCCCAGACGAGGGGTATCTGCCCCAGACGAGGTGTATCTGCCCCCAGACGAGGGGTATCTGCCCCAGACGAGGGGTATCTGCCCCAGACGGGGGGTATCTGCCCCGAGACGATGGTTATCTGCCCCAGATGAGGGGTATCTGCCCCCAGACGAGGGGTATCTGCCCCAGACGAGGTGTATCTGCCCCCAGACGAGGGGTATCTGCCCCAGACGAGGGGTATCTGCCCCAGACGGGGGGTATCTGCCCCGAGACGATGGTTATCTGTCCCAGATGAGGGTTATCTGCCCCAGATGACGGTTATCTGCCCCAGATGACAGGTATCTGCCCCAGACGAGGGGTATCTCCCCCAGATGAGGGGTATCTGCCCCCAGACGAGGGTTATCTGCCCCAGACGAGGGGTATCTGCCCCCAGATGACGGTTATCTGACCAGACGACGGTTATCTGCCCCAAACGAGGGATATCTGCCCCCAGACGAGGGCTTTCTGCCCCCAGATGAGGGCTTTCTGCCCCCAGACGAGGGGTATCTGCCCCAGACGAGGCATATCTGCCCCCAGATGAGGGTTATCTGCCCCAGACGAGGGGTATCTGCCCCCAGACGAGGGATATCTGCCCCAGACGAGGGATATCTGCCCCCAGATGAGGGTTATCTGCCCCAGACGAGGGGTATCTGCCCCAGACGAGGGATATCTGCCCCAGACGAGGGGTATCTGCCCCAGACGAGGGGTATCTGCCCCAGACGGGGGGGTATCTGCCCCAGATGGGGGGTATCTGCCCCGAGATGATGGTTATCTGCCCCAGACGAGGGGTATCTGCCCCAGACGAGGGGTATCTGCCCCCAGACGAGGGGTATCTGACCCAGACGAAGGGTATCTGACCCAGACGACGGTTATCTGCCCCCAGACGAGGGCTTTCTGCCCCCAGACAAGGGCCTTCTGCCCCCAGACGAGGGATATCTGCCCCAGACGAGGAGTATCTGCCCCAGACAGGGGGTATCTGCCCCAGTGGGGGGTATCTGCCCCAAGATGATGGTTATCTGACCCAGATGAGGGGTATCTTCCCCAGATGACAGTTATCTGCCCCAGACGAGGGGTAACTGCCCCCAGACGAGGGGTATCTTCCCCAGACAAGGGGTATCTGCCCTGAGATGATGGTTATCTACCCCCAGGCGAGGGGTATCTGCCCCAGACGAGGGGTATCTGCCCCCAGATGAGGGGTATCTGCCCCAGATGAGGGGTATCTGCCCCCAGACGAGGGGTATCTGCCCCAGACGAGGTGTATCTGCCCCCAGACGAGGGGTATCTGCCCCAGACGAGGGGTATCTGCCCCAGACGGGGGGTATCTGCCCCGAGACGATGGTTATCTGCCCCAGATGAGGGGTATCTGCCCCAGATGAGGGGTATCTGCCCCCAGACGAGGGGTATCTGCCCCAGACGAGGTGTATCTGCCCCCAGACGAGGGGTATCTGCCCCAGACGAGGGGTATCTGCCCCAGACGGGGGGTATCTGCCCCGAGACGATGGTTATCTGTCCCAGATGAGGGTTATCTGCCCCAGATGACGGTTATCTGCCCCAGATGACAGGTATCTGCCCCAGACGAGGGGTATCTCCCCCAGATGAGGGGTATCTGCCCCCAGACGAGGGTTATCTGCCCCAGACGAGGGGTATCTGCCCCCAAATGACGGTTATCTGACCAGACGACGGTTATCTGCCCCAAACGAGGGATATCTGCCCCCAGACGAGGGCTTTCTGCCCCCAGATGAGGGCTTTCTGCCCCCAGACGAGGGGTATCTGCCCCAGACGAGGCATATCTGCCCCCAGATGAGGGTTATCTGCCCCAGACGAGGGGTATCTGCCCCCAGACGAGGGATATCTGCCCCAGACGAGGGATATCTGCCCCCAGATGAGGGTTATCTGCCCCAGACGAGGGGTATCTGCCCCAGACGAGGGATATCTGCCCCAGACGAGGGGTATCTGCCCCAGACGAGGGGTATCTGCCCCAGACGGGGGGGTATCTGCCCCAGATGGGGGGTATCTGCCCCGAGATGATGGTTATCTGCCCCAGACGAGGGGTATCTGCCCCAGACGAGGGGTATCTGCCCCCAGACGAGGGGTATCTGACCCAGACGAAGGGTATCTGACCCAGACGACGGTTATCTGCCCCCAGACGAGGGCTTTCTGCCCCCAGATGAGGGCTTTCTGCCCCCAGACGAGGGCTATCTGCCCCAGACGAGGCATATCTGCCCCCAGATGAGGGTTATCTGCCCCAGACGAGGGATATCTGCCCCAGACGAGGGGTATCTGCCCCAGACGGGGGGTATCTGCCCCGAGATGATGGTTATATGCCCCAGACGAGGGGTATCTGCCCCAGACGAGGGGTATCTGCCCCCAGACGAGGGGTATCTGACCCAGACGAAGGGTATCTGACCCAGACGATGGTTATCTGCCCCCAGACGAGGGCTTTCTGCCCCCAGATGAGGGATATCTGCCCCAGACGAGGAGGATCTGCTCCAGACGGGGGGTATCTGCCCCAGATGGGGGGTATCTGCCCCAAGACGATGGTTATCTGCCCCAAGACGATGGTTATCTGACCCAGATGAGGGGTATCTGACCCAGATGACAGGTATCTGCCCCAGACGAGGGGTATCTGCCCCAGATAACAGGTATCTGCCTCAGACGAGGGGTATCTGCCCCCAGACGAGGGCTTTCTGCCCCCAGATGAGGGCTTTCTGCCCCCAGACGAGGGGTAGCTGCCCCAGACAAGGGATATCTGCCCCAGATGAGGGGTATCTGCCCCAGATGAGGGGTATCTGCCCCCAGAAGAGGGATATCTGTCCCAGACGAGGGGTATCTGCCCCCAGACGAGGGGTATCTGCCCCAGATGAGGGGTATCTGCCCCCAGGCCAGGGGTATCTGGGCCCAGACAAGGATTCAAGAATACTCTACTGAGCTTCGCTAATCAATGATTCTTGCCATTCACAGATCAGTCAGGTGAGTCTGGGGTCACTCGAATGCCTGGTTTCTGTTCGTGTGGTGTGCACGGGGACTCTGCCATTAGACGTCCCTGACTTGGCTGCAGGGACCCGACGAGAGTGAGTCACCCACAGCAGCTGCGTCCCGGGAGGGAGCACAGGTTCTCCCTCATGTCTTTCCCTTGTCGGGACTTCCAGAATTAAAGCAGGAATGGGAGGAACGTGAGGACGGCACACTTATCTCCGTCAGCGGGTGGCAGACTTTTGTCCCTAAGACTTGGCGGACGGGATGGTTTGCTGGGAGCCACCCATTCTCTCCCGTGTCCTCTGTGTCTGAGGACGGGCAGCTGCGACGTGGCCCCCTCCCTCCCTCGCTCCCTCCACCTTCGCCGAGCACCTGCTCCGGGCCACCGGCTCTGTCCCACACGCCGGCGGGGGAACTGGCGCCCTCGGAAACCGCGTGCCCACCAGGAGCCGGGTCACAGAGCGTCACGGGCAGTTTACCTTTGCAGTCAGACATTTTATTTTGCCCTAAGATCAGCTAAGAGATCCTGCGGTTGAGGGACCGCGGCTTAGCTCCCTGCACGGGGCCTCTGCGGCTCCCCGCGCTGCCCCGCGGCCAGCCTGGGAAAGCCAGCCTCGCGGAGTCTGGGGACGCAGGGGACGGGGACTTGTGGGGGGCAGAGGAAAGTGCCAAGGCCCGGCCAGTTCCTCCCAGGCTTGTAAAATTCCAGGGCCGAGTCCAAGCTCCCGAAATAGAAGCGGACAGAGAGCAAACTTCCTGGCTTCGGAAGGGCCGCGGGTGTGTTGAATGAGGTCGTTGGGTCTGGGAGGCTGGTGTGCGTGGGCGGATGGGGGGAGGGCCAGGCGGCCACGACCGGGGGGAAGGACACCACGTAGCCCCAGGAGCGGCTAGGGCCCCACACCCTCTGGCTGGTCACTTCTTTCTTTAGAAAGAGGCAGTTTGTTTTCCGCAGTCCCAGGAAGGAGCAAATGACAACGTGGCCGTGGGACAACGTGGCCGTGGGCCGTGCAGGGCCCGCCGACACGTCTGTACCGCGGGGCGGGGTGTGGGTGCTGCGCGTCTGCGGGCAGCCAGCAGCGGGAGGCGCGTGCCCGCTTCGTGCCTCTGCCGTGAGCACAGCACATCCTCGTTAAGAGGCAGCAGCAGCCTCTTAAGATTTATGGCTCAGCAATTAGCCTTCACACGCGTGTATTTTTTGCTCACGATCTGTCGGGTTGAGTGAACGCTGTTTTGATGTCTTAGTGGCCTTTCGTGGAGGCATCGGGCACCATTAGATAAAAGCGAGCATCAGATTAAAAAGCAAGACAGCCCTGCAGAACCGACGTGCTCGCCGTGGGCAGGCAGGAGACATGGACCCAGACCCACTGGGCACCGGCCGGATTTGAAAGTCCCGGTGTGAGCTTGGGACACACGCTTCCTGCCACTGTGCCTCAGTCTCCCTCTTTGTTAGCCCTTCCCATAGACGCGGTTGGAGCTGTAACACCCGAGAGAACCCACAAAACCTCCGTGCGTGACCCTGACGCCCAGGAAGCGGCCCCTGGTGTGCAGCGAGAATCCCCTCTGGCCCACAACCTAACCTCCGTTGATGGGTCCCTCTGTCCCACCGAGGGGCGGGGCAGGGCCCGGGCGTGCCAGATCCCAGAACCACGCATATTCTCCCCGGGTTCCTGTGGCAGGTGCCGACCCGTCCGGCTGTGCCTGCCGCGGGGCTGCCTGAGGACGGGGCACCGTGCCAGGCAGACCTGAGGCAGGGGTTTCGCCGGGGGGGGCCGTCAGCTCACGAGGAGATCGAGCCGGGCCACGTGCACATCGCCCTGTGAAATCTCCTCTCCTGTCCCTCGTCCCTTGGTGATGCAACCACTGTCTTCTCAGGATTAAGTGACGCTGGCACCTTCAGCCTCTGTCTCTTCAAAGGGACTCAAGTGTTCCGGGCTGGGGCCTGATGGGCCACGTGCACCTGCGAGCTGGGTGCTCTCTCCCTCTTAGCGTCAAGGACGCTGAGCCCAAGGCCCGCCGGCTGGCAGGGGCTGGGAGCACCGGCCCCCCCCCCAGTCCTGCAGGTCCCCTCGGCCCACCGGCGTCCCCGAGGGATCCCCTCCCTGGCCAAGTCTTCCCGGAGCCCCAGCCACCCACAGCCGGGCGCGCGCGACTATTATCGTTCCTTGAGTCTCGACTTCCTCTTACCTGATGTGATGTCCGAACGGGAAAGTCAGCCTCCCTACGTGGAGACGGGCGGCTGTCAGAAGCGGTTGGCTGGCGGGGCTCCCCTCATCCCTCCCCCTCCTCCTGACTCCCGGCTGCTTTGCCCTCTTGAAGACGAGAGGGAAAGCCCCATAAAAGCCCCCGAGAAAGGGAGCATGTCCCCCGCGGGCGGGAAGTGGACACCGCTGCAGCCTGACGGGCCCCCTGCCAGGAGCCCCCCCCCCTTCCATCTCGCGGCGCGGGCCCTTCGCACCGACGCACGGACCCCGAGCACCCAGTGCGGCCGGCGGGGGGCGGGGGGGGGGGGCGGTCACAGTCCTGGCGCCTCATGGCCTCTGTCCCACTCGGGCCTCACGCGGTGTCTGCCCGCCACGGTCACAGGCGAGGGGCTGGCGGGAACAAGGCCTCCAGCCCGGCACCCACCTTCTGGCTTCCTGGGAGGTCAAGACCCTGCCCCACATCTGCACGTCACGAAAGCAACTCGTATTTCATTTAACTTCTCACTTGCGGAGCGACTATTGTGCAAAACCTTCCCCCACGGGAGGGGCCCTGAGTCTGTGTCCTGAGGAGGACCACGTGCGTAGGGCGGGAAGGACCAGGGACACAGGGCGGGGAGGACGAGGGACACAGGGCGGGAAGGACCAGGGACACAGGGTGGGAGGACTAGGGTGGGGAGGACCAGAGACACAGGGCGGGGAGGACGAGGGCCACAGGGCAGGAAGGACTAGGGCGGGGAGGACCAGGGACACAGGGCAGGGAGGACCATGTGGATACAGAGCTAAGCAGAACACAAAGGCCAGGGTGCAGAGGGAAGTGGGTCCCAGAATCTCTCAGCCCTGAGGGCCACCTCCCCTCCCCAGCAGCAGGATCTGGCTCCAGGGGGCAGGGTCCAGGGAGCCTCACTTTCCCTCGTCAGCACACGGGCGCCCATCTGCCCTCCCGGGTCCTCACAGGCAGCGGCGGGGGGAGGGGGGCAGGGGGACAGGGAGGGTAGGAGTCACTTTCCCCGGAACTGGAGACCTGAGACCCGTGTGGGGAAATGAGGTAATGTCTGCAGCTGTCTCACTGTGCAGACGGGACCCACACAGTCGTGTCCCCATCAGGCTGTCCCGGCTGCTGCCAGATGCCCGTTTCTCCCTCCGGAAGACCCCCAAAATGCCAGCCCCACAGCAAAGCTGTGCCGGCAAAGGGGCCGAGGGAAGCAGGCAGGGTATTTACGAGACCGGCAGGAAGCCTGGGCTCCATCCATCAAGGCCGGTCTGTGAGCTCACTCGGATGCCCCCCTGCTCCTGATTCTCCATCAGGGCTGGGCGGCTGCGGTGGGGTGGGACGGGGACTGGGCTGGGGGACGGGGGGACAGCAGGACAAGGATGGGGACCGGGTTGTGGTGGCCAGCGAGGGTGGAGTGGAGGCCTCTGTCTGGGCTCTCACCACTTGGGGCAGAGACGCTGCTGAGCGGGGGGGGGCAGCGTCCCCAGATGCTGCTGAGCAGGGAGGGGGGGCAGCGTCCCCAGATGCTGCTGAGCGGGGTGGGGGCCAGCGTCCCCAGATGCTGCAGAGTCGGCGGGGGCATCCCCACAGGCAGAGTGGAAACCTCTTTCAAGGTCTGGTACCAAGCGCAGTCGCTTTGGCTCCAAGTTGGCCCAAGCGAGCCCCGAGCCGGGAGAAGGAGCGAGCAGGGGGCAGGTGTGGGTGTTTGGGGGACCGGGTACACCCCCATCAAGGGCCACCAGGCCCTGCCCCGGGAGGGGGGACACGTCTGCTCCTCCACGTGACGGTGCAGCCCACAGAGCCCAGCCCTCCGCCCTCCGGCGACTTGGAGGCACGACGGTGGCGGGCGCTGTGCCGCAGAAGCTGCTGGGCCACCCTGCCCCTCAGGTCCGGGTCACCCCGCCCACGGGGGGAGCATTAGGAGCCTCACAGGGTGCACTCCAGGAGGTCACAGAGGCGGCTCTCACGTGGATGTGAGGACACGGAATGCGCTTCTCAGCCACGCCGCAGCCGACTTCTAAGGGCTCCTGTCCCCACCTGCGTCAGGCAGCAGCTAGATTGTCCCTGCCAGGGGCGCCGGGGGAGGCGCGCAGGACAAGTCCCCGCGGCCAAAGGTGATGGACACACCTTGACTCTCCATCCGCAGCAGAGCCCCAGTCGCTGACACTTATCGCTGTGTGAGTCCCAGCAGTCCTCATTTGGGGGGACAATCGCTGGTCACCACTGAGGACCGGGGGCTGGCAGGCGGAGCCCGACCTCGGGCACCGGGTTAACAGTGGATGTGTGTGTGCACACGGAGTGAGTGTGGCAAGTCTTGCGTGTGCATTATTTGGCTCCTGGAGGAGGCGCCCGTGCGGACAAGACCTGATGGCACTCTGTGTCCTCCAGGCGGGACCTGAGATGCCCTGGGGGCACAGGAGGGAAGCTGTGGAAGCTGGTTTCCCCGAGCGGAGGTCCTGCAGCGCCACCTGGGGGCGGTGAGGGGGGCAGCCGTGGCTCCTGCGGGGTCAGCCCTGTGGCTTCAGTCACCATGGGACAGGGCGGACACAGCTCCTGGGAGGCGGGGGTCTGTGCGGACCCCAAGGTCTGGGCCTCGGCAGGTGAGGAGCCAGCCATGCAGATGGGCTCTGTCCTGGCCACCGCCCTCCAGTGCGTTGCGTCCCCTCTGCAGCACCCAGAGGATGAGGCCGGGCAGGGACTCCAGCGGGAGGGGGCCCCGGGGGAGCGACACGGGGGCCCTGGTCCAGGGAGGGGGACCCGGGGGAGCAACACAGGGCCCCTGGTCCAGGAGAGGGTGGGACACAGGAGCAGCGAGCTCCGTAGCGGGATTCACCCCTAGATTCCAGGCCCAGCCTCCCCCACGATATCCGTCTCGGGGCCCTCATTTGGGGGGTCCCCTCTGTGTGGTGGTGGCCAGGGCTCTGGAGCAGCCACCAGCACAGCAGAGGTTCGTGTTCCGCAGAGCGGAGGCGGGAGTTGTGGGATCCGGCAGGGGGGGGGGGGGGGGTTGGGGGGGGGCGTCCTCCAAAGGCTGCGGCCGATGGTGTTCCAGGCCTGTCTCGGGGCCGCCGTGTGGCCGCCCACTCGCGATGTCCCCTCCCACAACACCCCCTGCACGCGTGTGTGTCTGCACACGTCCCCTCACAGGGACACCAGCCAAGGTCACACGAGGAGCAGGGACATGGAGATTTTGCTGGGGACACAGGTGAGCCCCCAACAAGATGCAGCTGCTGGGCTTTTCCCTGTTGGGTCTGGAATCCCAGAGCCGGAGGGAGCGGGCGTTCTTGGCGGAAGATGCTGGAAGCTTGAGGAGCAATGTGCAGATGGGGGGGTGGGGGATGGGGCAGGATGAACCGCCGTTCGGGGTATGGAGACCCTGACCCACGAGCTGGGGGCCACATGGGGCTGGGGGCGGATTCTGCTGTGCCTCTCCGTCTCCCGGGGAACCTGTGAGGATTCCCTGGCTCTCCTGGAGGCTGGGGTTGGATCGGTGTCACGGGGTCACCCACTTCCCTCGAGGGCACACACCTGCATGGATGGCCTTGCGAGGACCCGGCGGCCGGTGAGCAGCTGGCAGGCGGCCTCCCCTAGTGCCCAGCAGCCTGGCTCCCGGCTCCTCCGCCCCATTCCTTGGCACTTAATTCCTGTACCTCACACAGCAGGCGCTCAAAGCCGCTTCCGGAGGCCCGGCCCCTTGAGGTCCCTTCCGTCGGCCCCGCCCAGTGGCATCCACACACCGTGCGCCCAGGGCGCGCAGGCAGGGACTGTGACCACACCTGGCCCTTCCTCAGTTTCGCGGGGACACCCAGGGTCCTCGGAAGACGCCCCCTCTCAAGATCCCACGTGCCCGGGCTTGCTGGTCCTTCCCGGCCCAGGGGTAGCTGAGGCCAGACCCCAGGCACCAGGGGAGGGCTCCGCAACCCCTCATCCCAACTTGCTGTCGTCACACTGTGCCCTGGGACAGAGCGGAGCCGTTCTTCGATGGGGGATGAGCTGTTTGAACTTTCAGGTGAGTTTCTGGGGCCCACATCCGCGGGCGCCCTCACTCCTTCCGTGGGCTTGACACCCAGGCCCCCCAGCCCGGGATGTCCCTGTTCGCGCCTTCAGACGCAGGCTTAAAACACCCGCCTCCGTCCAGAAACACCCTTGCCCTGGTCTCCAGAGCCGGCTAAGGTGTCCGCGGGGGCTCGCGTCACCGAGGGCAGCTCAGGAGTGTCTCACTTTGCCATCGCGCTGCGGGGCCATAAATGCTGCTTTCTTTCCGCGTGTCCTTCCTCTTTTCAGGCTTGTTTTCCATGAAGAGAGATGACAGTTGGTAATGTCCCTGAAGCTTTTTAGTGGGGATCCCACAGGGGTCTGCGTGAATTCTGGGGAGGAGACGTTTCCTGTGGGATCCCACAGTGAGGTTTGCTTAAATTCTGGGGAGGAAATGTTGCCTCTGCAGGCTCCGAGGCAGGGTTTTAAACTCTTGTGATGTCTGTCGCCGGTCCCCTTTGAGCCAGCGGGGTTCGCCTCTTCGAAGACGTCAGCCCCGGCCTCGCCAAGCTTGGGGTTTACGGCTCCGCTGATGGCGAGCCGTGAGAGTGTGAGACTAGGTCAGCGTCCAGTGGCCTCGGGACAGCTAGGGGCGTCCTGCCCTCCTCCCCACACTGTGCATTTGCTCCCAGGTCAGTCTGCGCCTGCTTTCTTACCCACCCCACCAGGCAGCCCCCCTTTCTCCCTGGGCCTCTGCTCTCCCCTCCCTACTAGGTGCCCCACGGGCACATCAACACCCTCAAGGCTCCTCCATGTTTCAGCAGAACCAAAACCTGCACCACACGCCCCCCCAAACACCTGTCTTTTCTGCCCTCCATAGCCAAGCAGTCTCCACTTGCTGTCTCCACTCTCTGGCACTAGTCATTTCCGAACAAAACCGCCATCTGGGTCCCGACACCGCTCTGAGGGCATCAGCGACCTCCACGTAGCCAACGTTAGCCCCCTTTTCGTGGGATTGACACACGGTTTTTGACAATGACCATCTCGCTGTCCATCCACCCATCCATCCTTCCTTCCTTCCTTCCTTCCACCCCCTACCCAACCATCTACCCATTCGTCCTTCCATCCTGCCTTCCTTCCTTCCTTCCACCACCTACCCAACCATCTACCCACCCATCTTTCTATCCGCCCAGCCATCCACCCACCCATTCACCGGCCACAGAGTTGTCTGATGTATTTCTACTTTTGGAGCCAGTCTCCTGGCTTCTGTGCTCCTGCTCTCTCCTGGTCCATCCCCGCCTCTCTGGTCCCTCCTCCCGGTGTCCTCTCTCCAGGACCTCTCTTCTTCTACTGGCCACTTAAATATTCGTGTTTTCCACATCTCTGTCCTTGACCCTCATTCTCCACACTCTTCCACTCTTTGCCTCAACTCCTCCCTTGGTATTGATGATGCCCAAAGCTGTATCTCCAGCTGAGTCTCTTTCCAAATCTCCAGAAGCTACCCCCTCAGCCCTTCTGGCTCAGGGCCTTTGACTTTAAGGTGTCATCTTACCCGCCTCCTACTCTTCACTGTGTGATCAATGAACCCTGGGGGCGTCCTGGACCCTTCCTCTCCTGTGGGTCAACTTCAAGTCTCTCCCTGGACCCTCTAACAGCCCTCTTGAGCCTTGAGAGAACAGAGTCCAGCGTTCCCGTGAGAAAGTCAAGGCTCCCCCAGCTCCACCTCCAATCCACTCACCCCAGCCTGCCAGCTTCTCACTGACCCCTGCTGTAGCCCCTTTGCTTTGAAGTACTAACGGCCGACATGTCGTGGGTGCCTACTGTGTACCAGATGCGGAGACAAGCCCCTTGTAGGAGCCATCTCACTGAATTGTCACAAACCCCGTGAGCTGGGCACGGATATCGTCCCAGTTTTACAGATGGGAGCACTGAGGCCCACGGCAGTTTGGCTCGCCCCCCGCCCCGCCCCGCCCCGAGCCCCAGCCCAGGTCAGAACTGTGGGGTCGCACTTGCGGGGGCCTCATCTTCTTTGCCCCGTCTCTTTCTGCCGGAGTGCCTAAAAATATAATTAAATAGTTTAAAAAGTCTATTAACTAAAATTGTCTGCCCTCAGGTTGGGTTTTTCAAACCCACTGTCCTCACTGCGACGGGTGTATTTCTTCAAAGTACTGATCTGACCCTGTGCCCTCTGGCTTAAAACCCTTCAGTGATGTCCCTTTGTTCTTAGGACAAATCCAAGGTCATGACGGTTTCTCCTGCACCCGCCCCCCTCCGCAGTCCCAGACGCACATTCACCTCTGTGCTCCGGCCTGCACCCCCTGCCCCTTTCTGTCCCTGACACACATCTCTCGTGGGTCCCAGACAGGCCCGTGCTGACCCGCGAGCAGAGATGAGACAGACAGGCTGCAGGAGCCCTGCTCTCAGGCGTGTGCGGGCACGGGGGTGGGGAGACCACTGTGCTGCAGTGGACAAGCATCCGGGGAAGGGGACGCCCTCCCGGGTCCCGTGCGGGTTCCCCAGAGGCTCTGCAGGTGGCTACCCTGCTCTCTTTGCCTCCGATGCCCCCCAGCGCCCCTCTGATCCTCTGATCCTCCCCCGCCCCCCCATCCTCCCCCGCCCCCCCCCCCCGCCCACCCCCTGGTGCATCTTCAGGGCCCAGGGCGCTCAGGCGCAGGGGGCCCCCTTCCAGGACGCCTGTTAACATCGCAGGAACAGCCGTAGAAGCCCAGGCACGAATGCTGAGGTCTACCCTAAACGCAGTGAGGGCTCATCTAGGAATTTTAAGCTGGAGCGAGACAGGATGGGGTCTGTGGCTGGAAGGTCCTGGGCTGCTGTGCGGAGGAGTGAGGAGGACAGAGGAGCGCCCGGCACAGTGCCCAGGGCATGCTGGGTGTCCCAGGGGGCTGACAAGGACCGAGGCCTGGGGCCCCCTCTAGGGCTCCCAGAGCACGTGCTCTGCAGTGTGGCCACGGGACTTCCAGAAGCTCCCAGGGGATCCCACTGTCCAGCCCAGGCTGAGGACAGCAGGTGAGAGCAGCGGCCCTCACCCCGCAGCCCCCGGGGGACGTGCAGAAGAAGAAGCCGGCTCCTACCTGCAGGGGTCCTGAAGCAGGTGTTGGGACAGGGCCTGGCGTGGGGCTTTTGGAAAGTCCTGCAGGTGGCTGAGTTGTGGGAGCAGGGCTGAGAGCCACCGAGTGATCCAGGTGAGTGAACCAAGCAGGGACGGTGGGGACAGTGAGGACAGCAGAGACGGCAGGGACAGCAGGGACACTGGGGACGGCAGGGATGGTGGGGACGGCGGGGACAGCGGGGACGGCGGGGACAGTGGGCAGTAGGGTCAGAGATCGTTAGGAGGCAGCACGGATGGAGCCTGATGATGACGGCGATGACGGCTTGGGGGGTGTGACCCCAGCCAGGGGGCGAAGGGCGCAGGACACCCCACTTACGCCTCTTTGGCCGACTCGCTCCTTTGAGGTGCGGGGACCCGAGAGCCAGCGGATGCAGGGCAAGCCTCCTCCGAACATCCCTCGTCCGCCCGGGGACAGATCCCCCGAGGGGACCGCAGGCTTCACAGACCCCGGGCGCCTCACCCACCAGGGAGCACCCCCTGCAGGAGGGGACAGGTGTCACGCCACAGGCTTGTCACAGATCACAGGGCTCATTCATCTTCCTCCAAATCGTTTACCCCCCCCCCGAACCTGCACCCCCATCTCCCAAAGGGTGAGGCCCAAACTCCGTGCGCCCTCAGGAGTGACTCCCTTTCCCTGCGTGTGAGGGCTGCCCGTCTATAGCGTGTGCTTGGTCTTCCTTGCCAGTCAGTCTCTTATACCCGGGGTCTCCACCAGGCGCTCAGAAGGGCGGAGGGACATCAGGGGCAAGTGGCGGTCCCCCCAGCCCGGGGTCCACCTCCCGGCCCTCGCCCCCGCCACGTCCTGCAGCCCCAGCAGCTGAGACACGCCGAGCCTGGCCGGGCCTGAAGGACCAGGGCCCGGGGCTGTCTGCTCTCGTGAATCAAGCACCGGGTCTCCTGGCACCTGTGAGACCAGGGACCCCCTCCCGGGGGGAAGCCTGGGCCCCGAGACACTGTGAGCGTCGCCCAGAGGAGGAACTGGACGGAGCCCTAGCACGCGGGAGCAGACCACGCGGTGTGGCGCTGCGTCACGAGGCAGCGGCTTGACTCCCGCGTTCTGCTGATTCCGAAGCACGTGTTTTCGTGTAACGTTGAACAGCCAGGATGCTTGCGCGATCGTCACCACTCCCGTGGCAAGTGCTAAAGATGTCTCAGCGGCCTGTCGAGTAGAGGGCGGTGAACGGCATCTTAGACACGGTGGCGTTATTTCACTTTTGTGTTTACAACCGGCTCAGAAAGTTGTTGGGAAAGACGGTCCGGTGGCCAAGCATGCTGTCATCTGGCTTCACCGAGATCATGACAAATCCACGCACTCAGCGGGTCCCTTGTGAGCTGGGATTGTGGCGGGTCCGCTCGCGAGAAACTGTTCTTACCTAAGAAGCATCGTGGAGAGGGGGGCCCCGGATGACCGCAGGGCTCCGGGGAGGCTCACGGCCATGGCGCACGGGCTTTGACGAGAAGGGAGATCTGAGCCATCTCAGACTTGGGGGCGTCACCGGGCAGTCGCGGGGGCTCTTGTGGTGGAGACCGTGAGCGACCTGGGGAGGCCGAGCAAGGAGGTCCTACACCCCACCTCCAACTGTCTTTCTCTTTTCTTTTCTTTTCTTTTCTTAGCGAGAGCAGGGGAGAGGGGCAGAGAGAGAGAGAGAGAGAATCTCAGCTGAAAATGGGGCTCGATCCCGAACCCTGAGATCATGACCTGAGCTGAAATCAGGCGCCGGATGCTTGACCGACTGAGCCCCCCGGGGCACCCGCCTGCTGTTTTCTTTAGGGCTGAGCTGTGTGTGGGGTACACGTCCAGCCTGCAGCACCAACGTCAGTCTTTATGCATACAACTGCCTGAATGTAGCTCACACACGCGCACACAAATACACCACGAGAGCCTGCCTGCTTTGCAAAGCCCATCGCACAAGACTGCACCCGACAGCCGCTGGCCATCGGTGCGACAGACCCCAGGGCCACGAGGGACCCCACCGCTGCTGCCCCTCGGAGCTTGCTGCTGAGACCAGACCTAGACAGGAAGCCCCTCTACCCCTCCGGGTGGGGGCCCCCAGCCAGTGTCAGGGAGGGTCTGCTGATCCAGGACTTTCCCTCCCAGGAACCTGTCCAAGCACCACCCCAGCCGGCCTGTTCCTCGCCAGCGCCATCCGGTGGTCGCGTCCTCCTCCCTGTCAGCCCCGTCGCCGACCTCCCCCCAGGGCGGGCCGCGACACAGAGCGGACACCTCCGATCTCACTCGGGGACCTACCGGGGGCCTCACTGGAGTCTGTGACGTGGCGGTGAAGCACCACGGCTGAGCACACCATCGAAATGCCGCTGCTTTTACTGGAAGACAAAATACACACGCAGAAATCAGCCCTCACACACGCGGAAAGTTCTAAAATGGAGGGAAATAGCATCCGCTTTGAAAGCAAAGAGAAACGCATTTTAAGTTGCGGACCAGGGGCGCGAGCACGTGTGGCTCAGGGTTCTGTTACTGACCCCGTGGGCTGAGGGCCGGCTCCCGACAGTCCCAAGGGGGCTGTGTGCTGGGGAAGGGGGCCCCGCTGCGCCCGGGACGGACCGTCTCCGGATGTTTCCCCGGCCGGCGCGGACATCGCGAACCCTGCGCTCTGCGCTGTCGACAGCCGAGGGAGCGCAGCGGAGGTCACGGATTTGCCCCAAAGTGATGGGCCCGAACAGGGATTCACAACCAGCCCCGTCCTCCTGGCACGGCTCTGACCGCCTCGCCTGTTGCGGAATTCCACCCGCGCCACGTGCCACAGGCCATGTGCCGTCAGTTCTGAGAAAGTGCCCAGTGCGGCGGGCGGTGCCACACGTGGGAACCGTGTCACCTCCCTCCGTCCCCCCAGATACGGTTCAGGCCCGGTGGACACCACGGCCGGGGTCAGGCTTGGCCACCGCCCCATGAGGGCCCCTCACAGCCCGCGGCCACCGCCCAGGGACCCCGTCCGCCCCCCAGGCCGCCGGCAGCGCCCGGACCAAGGCCGTGTGTTCTGGCCGGACTGGCGCTCGGCGACGACAGGGAACCGTGGGCTGGGGGGTCGGGGGAAGCGTCCAGTCTCGTCCCACCACAAGCAAGCCCGGCTGTCGGCCGGCGGGCCAGCCAGGAGCGCCCGCGCCCGGCCACCTTGAGCCTCCCCGGCCTCTGTGTACCGGCTCCCTCGGGCCTCTGTCAAACTGGGCGGCTTCCACCTCATGCTTTTGTGGCCTCGGTCCGGAGGCTGGACGCCACAGCACGGTGGTGACAGTGACTCGGGTCCCTCCCAGGCCGAGACGATCCGTGTCACTATCTCCCCAGCCTCGGGCGCGATGCCGAGGCCTCTGCCCGCAGGCGTGTCTGTGTCCGAAGCCCCCTTACCGGTCCTGGACCAGCGCCCACCCGGTCCCGGTGCCGCGTCACCCTGACCACGGGATCCCCTTCAGAGTCCCACTCCGCACCTGTCATCCGGTGAGCCCTGGCCCGGCTGACGCTCGCGCTGACGGGCTGGGCCAGCGCTGTGTCACAGCACCTACACCCGCGGCTGGCCTCCGTCAGCAGTTATTGCTGTTAATGCTTAACTCCTACGTGAGGCCTTTCCGCGGGCGTGTCTGCAGAGACAGGCAGTCACATCAGGTTCAGGCGTCCGCTGGGCCGCGTGGACGCACCCCCGCAGACAAGGGACGAGTCCCGTAACCCCATCTGCAAGAACCCTGCCCCCAAGTGAGGTCACGCTCTGAGGTTCTGGCGTGGGGCCCGAGTCACGAGACGCCATCCAACCTACAGCCTCCGGAACTCACGGTCCTGTCTCCTCCGAGCTGCCGAGAAGCCCTCAGGTCACCCGCCGGCCCCGGCCTCCCCGGTGTCCCCGGGTGGCCGCGACAATGCTGCTGGCAGGAGCAAAGGACAAGGCGAGTCCCACACAGAGAGCAGCCCCAGGGGGGACCCGACGGGCGTTTCGACGGTGACGGAGAAGCGGAGTCCCAAGAGCCAGGAGTGGACCACTAAGAGCTGAGCGGCGTGCTGGCCCTCTCTGGGTGGGAGAGGGGACAGTGGTGCGGTGACGGGGGCCAGGGCCGGGGCCTGCCTGCTCACGCCTGTGCCCGGGAGGAGGCCGGTGCCCGTAGCCTCAGGAGGAAAGAAACTCCTGTGGGCAGACGCAGCCCAGGTGCTCAGCGGAATGGCCTTTACTGCAGCCCCGGACCGTGGCTCCCGGAGGTCCGGGCTCTTGGGAGAAAAGGGACAACGCATCAGGGCCCTGTGTGGCGCCCGGAGGTACTGTGGGGAACCACAGATTTAAACAGAAGACGAGAACGCCTCTAGACAAAAATAAAGAGGAACAGCCTCTGACCTCGGGGCAGGAGAACGTTTCTCAGGCTACAAGGGTGCCAGACGTAACGTGAGTTGGTAGATTGGCTTCATCAAGACAAAAAGCCTCTGCTCGTTGGAGACACTGCGAACAAAACCAGGAGGCCACCTGTCACCTGGGACAGACACGAGCCACTCACACGCGTGTATGACCACCGCATGGAGAACACTCGTAGGAAGCCACGCGCTTAGGATGGGCGCAAGAAGGCGTGGACAGACCCCGGGTGACGGAACGCAGGTGAACAGGTAACCCGCACGGGGGAAGGTGTCCAACACCAGGGCCAGGGGGAAACACAGATGGAAAAGGCCGGGATGCCGAGTCATGCCCGTGGAAAGGCTGACCACCCGGTGCGGGCGGCGGGAGCCTCACAGCGTGACAGCCGTGGTCGCCATTCCGGAAACAGCCCGGTTCTCTCGGTGACAACGGGCCCCGACAGGAGACGGAATAAATAAACGGTGGCGAGTCCATGGACCGTGCTGGACGAGCCCGCAGGAGGAGGTCGAGGAGTCTGAACAACGAGCTGTAAGTGAAAGAAGGCAGACGCAGGTCAGCTGAGTGATTCCATTTGTGCGAGGTTCTAGAAGCTAGAACAGGAGCATCCTTGTGGACGGGAACCAGTGGCCCCCAAGCTGGGGCAGGGGCGGGGTGGGTGGGCACCCTTTCAGGGTGATGGGGGGGGAGGGGCTCTACGTCCTGACCGCGGAAGACGTTCCCCGGGTCCATCCAGGTGTGCACCGAGGACCTGCTTACGTGTTAGAAAGAGAACAGCTCACAGATTGCCTTCTCTGATTCCCAGGGGCATGGCTGAGACCTCCCAAGGGACCAGTTTCAAAAAAAAAAAAAAAAATTTTAAGTTTATTTTTGAGAGAGTTATATTTTGAGAGAGAGAGACACACACACACAGAGTGCAAGTGGGGGAGGGGCAGAGAGAGAGGGAGACACAGAATCCGAAGTAGGCTCCGGGCTCCGAGCTGTCCGCACAGAGCCCAACACGGGGCTCGAACCCGCGGACCGTGAGATCGTGACCTGAGCCGAAGTCGGACGCTTAACCACCTGGCACGCCAACAAGGGGCCGGTTTACCCCAGAGTCGAGGGACAGCGGCAGTCCCGGAAAGCTGGTGGCCAGCCTGTGCCACGTGGCTCCCTCTCCGAGTACCTACCGCCTGGCGGTGACGCACAGCCGGGACCATTTTGTGCCGGGACCATGCTACTTGCTTCCACACACCTTTAATTGGGGTGGGGGGTTGGAATCAACAAGAACAACGCCCAGACCCAGCGCTCCAAGCAGCTGGACCACACGGCTAGCGAGGACTCGCCCGCTCCCCGCGCAGGAGGCGCTGTGTGGCCACCTCCGCCTTGGGCTCACCTGGGGGCCGTGCCTGCACCAGCCAGTGACCCCCAACACCAGCTCCCTCCTCTCTGACACCTTCTTTAGAGGCACCGGTGGTGACTCCTGGTCCCCTCTCTGAAAGGGTCTTTGTTTTTGCACGGACCAGCACACAAACACCAGTGACTTCTTTTAGCAAATCTCCCCAGGTCTGACCTGTGGGCCTGGAGGACGCTGGCCCTGTAGCAGCAGGGAAGAGCCAGAGCTGGCCACGGCCAAGGTCACTGGAAAAACCACGAAAGCAGCCTCAAGCGTCAGGCCCGAAGGGCCGCTGAGCATCGGACACAGGTCAGGGCAGCAGGCCGACTCCGCCGGGACCCCTGCTCCCTGGTGGGGGGGGGGGGGGGCGGCTGGGCCCCAATGAGACATGATGTCATGAAGTCTTATCACGTCTCAGGGAGGCGACCTTCCCGGGGAGGGGAGGGGAGGGGAGGTGTCCCGCTGGAAAAGAAACACCATTTCCAGCCGGTTGGATCAGGTCCCAAAGTCAGGAACAAAGCCTCCTTGTCCTGCTCGCCCAGACCATGCTGCCGAGAGAGTGTAGCAAATTCCTTCCATGGTCTGTCCATAAAATAAAAATGTCCAATTTCTCAAAAGGTCTACCTAAGTGGACGTGACTGTGGCCAAGGAGAAATAAAGTCTTTAATTGCTAAGTGAAACAGATGAAACATTTCTTTAATTTTAAGAAAGATAAAATTGAGCAAAACGTTATATGCACCATTTCCCATGTATACTGGGCTGCTGAAATGATGTTGGTTTTCTGCGTGGGTGGCTTAATCTTAAAATTCCAGTTAATTCTATTTTCTCTGTCTTCTGCCAAGGACAGAACTTAGTTTCCATTTTATGTACATGTATTGATTATTCATTCCCATCTGCGTTAGATTATTAATCGGTCGTAACGTAAACATGGTCTCCCTCCTGTGGTCCTCCGTGTGGCTCTCCGATGCCCTCAGGTAGGTTTTAAAGCCGGTTTCCCAGCTCCCCCCGACACCCCCAGTGGAAGAATCCAGGGGAACCCCTGCAGACAAGCACCGTTAATGTGTCGAGTTCTTCCTTCCGGCATCTCCAGATCTGTCAACACACGTCAGAATGCTCCTTCTTGATCTGACCTTGGACACTTTGTACCCATTGGCAGCGACGGGCGCTTACCCGTCCTACCCGCCTCTCCTTTCTCCCCACCGTGTTCCTCCGTAATTCCAAACGTTCCGCCACGGTCTATTTCACGTTATGTCAGGACTATGTGAATGTCGTTCGTTGCGGATTCACGTGGTTGGGAGGGAACTTCCAAAGTCAAGTGTATTGGGAGCGATGAGTGGGATTCCCTTCCAAGTCTCAGCTGCCCCCAACAGTGTCCTGGATTTTCCAGAATAGTCTTGAATACAGCAAGGTGTCACCATTCTGAGACTGGCTGCGGCCCCTCCCGCCTGGGACGGACCCCGGGGACCCTCCATGGTTGGCGACGCGGGAAGCGGGCCCACGTCCCGCCGGCCTCATGAAGCGAGACTTGGGACACTGGCCGCAAACAGAATTCCAAGTGTTGGCTCTGCTGATGGGAGGGAAGGCGAATGAGGGGCACATAACAAAGTTTCGGGTCTTTGTCAGAAAAGAGAAATTCGGGAATAAATTAGAGTGGCCTGTGGGTTCGTGGCAGCCGGGACGCCTGATGTAAATGGGTCCCCCATAAACTGACAGAAATGACCAAAGGTGCTTTTTGAATGTGTTTCATCAGGAGAATTACTGCTGTTTGTGTCTTGAGCACGAGGATTAGAAGAGGTGGATGGACGCCCTCACGTCCGACGCTGTCTGTACCCAACCTGCCGTCCCTACAAATACCCTTGCCTTGTCCTCCTACGGGCCTGGGTCTGGCCTGGAAACTAGTCATGGTGACAGGCACCCAAAGCAAGGGGCACCTGGGGCAGCGCTGCCCCAGGACAAGGGAGCGCCCCGCCCAGCCAGCCTGTTCCTATGGGCCGTCCAGATGAGGGACAGGGTCAGGGCCGTGCAGCCACGTTCCTGCAGCGAGCCCGTGGGGCAGGAAGACTGTCCCGAGACGCCGGCCTTTGACCGTCTTCTGGATCCCTGGTGGGGACTGTCACGGCAGCAACGTCTCACCGTGATGCCTGTTTCACTGCATTTCCTAGTCCTGGGTCAAGAGAGGCTTCTCACCCTGTCTTCCTTCCCATCTTCCCACCCCTCATCCCTCCCATCGCCCCATCCCTCCAACCAACCTCTCCATCCCGTCATTCTAGCCCAACCCCAGGCTGCTCACTGAGGCTGACTGTCCCCCCACCCCCACCCCCAGGGGCCCCAGCCATGCTGCAGGGTCTGAAACGAGCCTCAGGCTGGAAACCCCCCGCCCCCACCCAGCACCTGCTCTGGCAGACCTCCCCTCCTCCAGGAGCCAACATGGACACCAGGGATGCCGGCCCACCGGGCCTTCATTCGGCACGTACTATGGGCCAGGCACCGCAGGGGCTTAGGAGACCATGATGAACGACACAAGGTCCCTGCCCTCGGGGCCCACAGTCCAGGCACAGCACAGTGCTACGTATCAGTGACACAAATGTGTCAGCTTACAAGGAACGGGCAGTTGTGCTAGGAGATTCACCAGGCAGATTGGGATGAGGACGGAGAGAAGGAATTCCTTCCTGACACCGTATGTGGTCTGTGCCGGCCAGTGGGGGTGGGACACAGAAGAAAGGTCCCCCCTGGAGCCTGCAGTCAGAGTGGGGAGCAGCCGACAGGCTCCCAGCTCTCGGAGAAAGTAGAAAGTGCTGGTCTTAGGAGAACAGGTGAGGTGCCAAGAGTTTGCACAAAAGGGAGGCCCACCAGGGGGCTGGGAGAACATTCCAGAAGGAAGAGGCGGACTGTGGGATGTGTGTTCTGGAGGAGTCAGGGCAGGGGCACAGAGACAGGAGGGTGAGTGCTGAGCCCAGGCCTAGGGGCTCCTGGATTTGCGGGAGGAGGTGTGTGAAACCCCAGGGTGACTTTGGCACACCTTCCCTGGTTTTCTTTATACCTTCGCAGAAAAACGTTCCTGTATTAAAATCAACTTGGATGGGGTGCCTGGGTGGCTCAGTTGGTTAAGCACCCGACTTCGGCTCAGGTCATGATCTCACAGTCTGTGGGTTCGAGCCCCGCATCAGGCTCTGTACTGACAGCTCAGAGCCTGGAGCC
The DNA here is from genome assembly GCF_022837055.1 of Prionailurus viverrinus. Taxonomy (NCBI): domain Eukaryota; kingdom Metazoa; phylum Chordata; class Mammalia; order Carnivora; family Felidae; genus Prionailurus; species Prionailurus viverrinus. The sequence continues at coordinate 256,688 of NW_025927616.1, forward strand.
TGCTTCTGATTCTGTGTCTCCCTCTCTCTCTGCCCCTCCCCTGCTCGTGCTCTGTCTCTCTCTGTCGCAAAAATAAATGAAAACATTAAAAAAAATTTTTTTTAATAAAAAAAAAATAAAATCAATATGGAAAAAGACAGAATGCAAAATGTATATAGATTTCTTTTGAGGTAAAAAAATACAATCTCAAGGAAGTTTCGACTGCCAGCAAAGGTGCCCCCGAGTGTGCATCCCTGTGGCCGACAGGGCGACCAAGGAAAGGTTTGTGGTCGGCACAACGGGAGAAAACAGTACTCCCCTCCATGGTGGGGTCAGGGAGACCGGGCATCGTGTTGGTACGAAAACCAACAGCCCGTCGTGTTCCTAGTAGAAAGACAAGCTACGAGAAAGGACCCCAAACGGTAGCTTAGCACAGATGCAGAGCTGTCTGTGGCTTGGGATTAGTGGATGAGGAGACGCTCGCCATGGTTTGCAGCTGAACGTCGCCGTCTCTCTTCGTTCCCTTTTCTTTCTTTAGAAGGTGCTGAGAGAGTTTATTAAGAAACCAGTCGACATCCTGGAGGTCTTCAGGCCACCTCAAATACTGCCGCTTCTGCACGAATCCCCTGAGAGACTGATGCTTCATCAGCTGGTACTGGGACAGGGAGCCCACAACCACCAGGATGAGGGCACCATCGAGGTCAGACACACAGCGGCTCTGGGCGTAACTGAAGGCTTCGAGGCACCAGCCGTCTCGGAGGAAGTGCCTGCTCACGAGACAGACCACCTTCCTGCTGCCCCACACGGCGTCCTGGATGTTGGCGATGTGGTCTTGCCCCGGGACAAAGTCTCTCTCCTCGAAGCACAGGTTGAATCTGTTTTGGTCGCTGTACTGAGCATCTAGGTGCTTGAGCAAAGCGTTTTGCACCCACTCAAAGTCCTTGTTGCTGAAGCACAGATACGCATCGTATTTGTACACGTCAGCCCCGCTGCCCTTGGCGTGGTCCACGGACAGCGGTCTGCAGGCTGCCTTGTAGCAGAAGAAACAAAGCCCCCGGAACTTGGCGACCGTGAGGACAGCCGTGAGGAACAGAGTCACGGTAACACTGGACAAAATGAAAAGGGACAACTTCAGGGACTTTAAGACTTCCTCTTCGTCACAACCCTCCATGGACACAGAGGAGAGGGAGGTCCCAGCAAGCGAGGCGGGGTACATGCAGAGGGCGTCTGCATGAGACCCAAGCACAGTGACGTTGGTCTGGTTGAGCCAGCGGATGAAGGGACGGAGTTCACACTCACAGATGAACTTGTTGTACGTTATGTCCACGGCACTGAGGCCCGCAAACAGATCGGGGTCAGGGGACAGGAGCTGGTTTCTGGACACGTCCAGGACTTCCAAATTCGCAGGCAAGTCGCCGGGAGAAAGAACGGTGAGCCTGTTGGAGCTGAGGCTGAGACCCCTCAGTGCGGTCAGGTCGCCAAATACTCCTGGCGGAAGGAAATTCAGGTAGTTGTTATTTAGATACAGGACCTGGAGCTGGGAGAGCCCCTTAAAAACATCCCAGCAGAAGCCGGTTTCCCAGGCCAGCTGCAACATATTTCCTCCAAGGAAAAGCTTCTCCAGGCTGAGGCTCCCCGCTGGGGCATGAGCTGGGTTGCAAGAAGAAAGGCGGTTTTGATTCAGAATGAGGATCTGGAGGTGAGGGACCCGGAGAAGGAAGTAGAGACTGTCCAGATCTTCTAGCCTGTTCTCTGACAAGTGGATGAAGTTGGCCGTAAGCCTTACGTTCGGCAAGGTCACCAGTTTATTGCTGCCCAAGAAGATAGTAGGGATGCTCGGGATGAAAGAAATGGTTTTAAGGGCATTATCGCGGAGATCCAAGGTCTGTAATGTTTTCAGGGATTTGAATGTCTGGTCCTGAATGATCCCAATGTGGTTGTTTTGAAGGTCAATATAGGCTACCTCAGGCAGTCCACGGAAATCAGAATTATAAAGCTCGCCCAGAAGGTTATGTGACACGTTGAGAACCTGCAGGCTGTCGAGTCCGTAAAACGCTTCCCCTGCAATCTTGTTTATCTTGTTGTGGGCGAGGTTCAGGACCTTCAAGTGCCTGAGAGACTCAAAGAGCCGAAAGTTCAGAGAGAAGATAAAGCCGTGTGAAAGATCCAGACGTACCACTGAGCTCCTGGCCAGGCCGGCAAATGTGCTCCGGTCAGGGTCCCGGATGTTACGGAAGCCAAACCCAGCCCCCATGATGTGGTAGGTGAGAACCAGAGAGGAGGTCTGGCTCCCATTGATGGCCCTGCTGAAGTTCCCCGTGACATCCGCGGTCCAGCCGTTGTGAGAAACATCCAGGGTTTCCAGCACCATGTCTCTGAATGGGTTCATACACTTGGCCCAGTCCATGGGGACCCTGTTGTACAAGCCATTGGTGGCGAGGCTTAAGAAGGAGAGCGTCTTCCCTTGGAGGGGCTTGAGCTCCTGTTCACATACGATGGGTATCTGGTTGAGGGAAAAATCGATAGACTTCAAGGAATTCAACTCCCGGAACGAAGGATGAAGGTGAAGGCTACGAATCTGATTTTTGGACAGGTCCAGGCGAGTCAAAGACTCCAGATTTCGGAAATAACCGTCTCTTAATACGGCATCGGAGAGAGCACAGAAGAAGAGTCGAAGTTCAAGCAGGTGGGGCAGCCCCTGGAAAGCGTCGAGATGCAGGAAATGCATGTGGCTGCCGCCCAGGTCCAAGACTCTAAGATTGGGCAGGTTTCGGAAGGCCTCTCTGTCAATACGCAAGGGGGTATACTGAGTCCCGAGCTCCAGCAGCCCCAGCTGCTCCAGGAGGGGAAATGAGGAGGCAGTGACAGTCTCGATGTAGTTGAAGCTTAGCAGGAGGATCTCCGTGGTGCCAGGCACCCAGGGCACCTGGGTGAGGTTGCAGAATCGGTACAAGGCTAGCCGACCGTCCGAGGAGCAGGAAGAAATCGCCAGCACAGGACTGGCCACGAGCACTACTCCGAAGACAAGGTCAAGGGGGTCTCCCATGATCCCGTGGAGAAGACGGGAAAATGAAGACACAGCCGACCGAGCTCCAGGCATGGCGCGCGGGCCCCTGGGACATGGGGGCTCCCGCACGACCTGCCTGCTGCCGAGACCCTTTGTGGGTGCGGCTGTGGGGGGTGGGCCTAAAGGTAAGCACTATTCCAAGTCCTTCAGAAACATTCAGTCTTTGCAGTAACGGTTCATTAGTTCACGCAGTCGCTTACTCAAGGTCTGCGCAGGCAGTGGGAGAAAGCTGCAGGTGGAGACACGTCTGCACGTCCCCTGGGCCCGTTCCCAGCCAGCCGGCTCCTCGGTCCTCCGTCCACAGCCAGGCCGCCTCAGCGCACAAGCAGGGGTACTTTATGCCACTGTCCACAAAGCATCACAGGATGGGTCTAATGCGGACGAACCGGGCGCCCCTGCCAGCCGGCCCGCAGGGCTGTGTGGATGCTCGGCGGCACAGCCGCGTCTGGCTGGTGTTCCCAGTGCGGGGCTGTGGGGTCGGAGGAAACGCAGGGGGATCGGCCCTCAGAGCCCCCGCATCTGGTGCCCGCGGCCCATTCAACGGGCTCTCACTGTAACGTCAGAAGTAAGGAGAGACTGATGCGGCTCAGGGGCCAGGAGGAGGGACAGGGAGAGGGGAGGGGAGGGGAGGGGGGAAAGAGGGGGGTGGGGTGGGGGGGGAAAGGAGGGGTGGGGGAAAGTGGGAGGAGAGAAGAAGGGGGAGGGGGAGGGGGAAGGAAGGGGGAGGGGAGGAGGAGCAGGGGGGAGGGGAGAAGGAAGGGTAGGGGGGAGAGGAGAAGGAGGGATGGGGGAGGGGGGAGAAGGAGGCACCTGCCGTAAGCCTTAGTCCGTGGCTCTGCTGGTGTTTTGCTCCATGTGGGGGCTGGTTTCCATGGAAACCCGAGGCTGTGACACACAGATTAGAGCAAATCACAAGGAGGCATCGACTCCGAGTTGACCCCAAGCATCAAAACCGGGCATTTAATAATCACTGGGAAGAAGTCGGCGATAATGTTAATCCAATCTGATCATTTTTCACGATTGCTGCCCAAGGCCTGAGGCGGCAGCCGCAAGTCCCCCGCACCTTCCATGGTGGGTCGCCCTCCTGGCGGCCTGGGGACTCTGCTGTCCCCTCCCTCCCTGCACAGAGCCCTGGGGACGACGGCCACAAGGACTTCTGTGCTCCAGCTCTGTCTCCCCAACAACTTCCTCGACAAGTATGTGGGGAGTGTCCACTAGGTGCTGGGCACCTTTCGGGACACGGGAGAGAAGACGAACTCACAAGCCATGACTGTGCTCATGGGCTCACGTGCTGGTGCAGGGAAGCAGCGGAGGGGGGACACCCAACAAAAGAAGGAAAAATGGAGACAGGGACCGCCAGGGCTGGGTGTTGGTTGCTACTTGGACAGTGGTCAGGAAAGCCCTCTCTGCTGACATCGTGCCGGAGCAGAGGCCTGAAGGCAGGAGGGAAAAGGACAGGCCCGTATGTGCTGGGGGAGGAGCAGTCAGCACCAGTCCCGGGTGACCGGGAGTGCCAGCACGGCGCTCCTGGCTGCCTCTCCAAACTCTTTCCAACCTCAGGGCCTTGGCACATGCTGCGTCCTGTGCAGGAACGCTCTTCTCTCTGCTCCTCACATGGACACTTCCTCAGAGAGCCTCCCCCACACTCACTATTTGCGGTAACTCCCCTGCCCCCAACTCGCTCAAACACACCTTGTTTATTCCTTGCAAGGCAACTATCACAAGCCCTTAATTATCTGGCGCAAACACTGGCTGACTTATCTGCCGTCTCCCTCCCTTACGAGGCCATATTCTCCATCAGCCCAGCGAGGATGGAAGGATGCCTGCTGCTAAGAAGAAGAAATGCGAAGTTGAACGAGTATCACTGCCAACAAGGGAACAACACTGATCTGTTTGGGGAACTTGGTCTCCGCTGAGGCAGAAACCATCACCCTGGGTGAGACTTCCTGTGCGCAACAGTGGCTCCCGATGGGGAAGCTGTCTCTGCGGGAGCGTCCTGTGAGCGTGCGGGTGTCCGGGCCACAACGCGCCCCAGGAAGCAGGGAGGCCACACGCACCTGGTCCTGCACAGGCGGAGCTGCTCAGCTCCAGGGACGATGACCCGCCGGGCGTCCCTGGAGGTCAAAACCGTCTCAAAGTGACCTCAGACCCTGACTCTCTTCTGCAGGCCAACAAAGTATTTCCTTTTAAAGTTTATTTATTTATTTTGAGAGAGAGAGAGAGAGAGAGGAGAGAGAGCTCAATTAGAGGAGGGGCACAGAGAGAGAGAGAATCCCAAGCAGGCTCTGCTCTGTCAGCACAGAGCCTGATGTGGGGCTCGATCTCACGACCCCAGGATCATGACCTGAGCCTAAATTGTTGGAGAAGCTAGAGAACACCAAAGATGGCCGATGGGGCTAAAACAAACTCCGGTCTCTGGCTTAGAGACCCTCCTCCGGGTTCTTCTTTCTTTCTTTGCTGCGGCTTGCGAAACCCACCCCCCCCCCGCCCACCCCAGATATGGAAGCTGATGACGATAAATTACCCTCCGCGCTTGCATCTGGCGCTCAGATCTTTGGAGAAACGGTCTCCTCCGAGCCCGCCGGTGTTAAATAAATCTCCAATCCACCAAGATCTCTGAGTGCCGCTTGGGTTTTCCGCCAGCGTCCCAGCCTGGTCCCGCAACAAAATCAAGAGTTGGATGCTTAACTGACTGAGCCACCCAGGTGCCCCCCAACAAAGTATTCTCAGCACTGTTTCTATTCTGAATTTTCCAGACACGGGATCTGACAAATCTAGGGAAGATCGTACCCTGCTCATTCGCAGCTGCAAACAAGAAGTTAGTCACCATTCCGGAAAATCTCTTCCTAGTGACCTGGGTCTCCACGGGAGCCATGAACCGTGCCATCTGGGTGGACTTCCCGGGGACGGTGTGTGTGACCCCATTTATGTGGCCCTCATTTCTAAATGTCAAAGGTAATAAAACTTTAAGAAATGTCTGTTGAATATTTTCTTCTCTTAAATCCAAACTTATTCCTTATAAGTGAGTGTGAGAGTCAAAATAACTCACTTTGCCTTCTAGTGTGAGGACATATTTGTTCCTCATCACTTACGTCCCCTTTCCTTTTCTCGTTATATTCCTGTCAGGGCGTTATATTGATTTCTTTAACATCGTGTTTATAGATTAGATTATACCTCTGCTTCAACTTCAAAATGGAAAAGCCATCATTTAAACATTTGTTATAATATGGGTGCTCTTCTGGGGCCCCTGGGGGCTCATGTGGTCATGATCCCAGGGTTCGTGGGTTCAAGCACCACGACGGGCTCTGTGCTGGCAGTGTGGAGCCTGCTTGGGACTCTGTCTCTCTCTCTCTGTCCCTCCCCCCTCCCACTCTCTCTCTAAAATAAATAAAATGAAAAAAAAATTTAAACAAGGATTCTTTTCTTTTTTAAAAAAAACTTTAATGTTTTTTTAAAATCTATTCTTGAGAGAGAGAAGGAGAGAGAAAGAGAGAGCGTGCGCACGCACAAGCAGGGGAGGGGCAGAGAGAGAGGGAGACACAGAATCCGAAGCAGGCTCCAGGCTCCGAGCTGTCAGCACAGAGACCGACGTGGGGCTCGAACCCAAGAACCGTGAGATCATGACCTGAGCCAAAGTTGGACACTTAACCGATGGAGCCCCCCAGGCGCCCCACAAGGATGCTTTTCTAAGCACTGTGGCCATAGCCTCTTCTCCCCACGTTCACCACAAACTCTGAGATGATTAAAGCCAGATATTCTTTGAATCCTGTTTTTTCCACCCACATAGCGAGTGGTTGCCCCCCCCCCCGCCCCCGACGATCAGACCGATGCACACGGTGGGGAGGCCCTTGTCCTGGAAGATGGGACAGATGCAGGGGAGAATTATCAGAAAGAAAACAAAACAGTGGGGGCACAGGTGGGCATCAGGCTCCTGGGAAGCCCCAGAGGTGAGCCCCAGCCCCGCCCACCTCGAAAGGGACAGCTCAGCAACAATGCTGTCCCTGCCATCCTGCTGCTGACAAAACCAGCCGGCACCTGCATGGACAGGACGGGAGGCCGTCCCCGCAGGGCCCTAACTCTGAGCCCTGGGTTCACCCCGGGCCCACACAGACGCTGGGGGAAGGAGGTCTGTTGTTCTCAGGCAGCAGATTCTCAGATGTGCTTCAGGAGGAGAGCCGAGGGTGGGGGAGACACATGGTAGGGGGACGACCTCACTCTGGGTTTTCTGTGACCTTCTTCCCATCTCCCAGCGGGAGGAGACAGGGACAGACGAGGCCCAGCCTCCCTGGCCAGATGCACACCACACTCTACAGTCGTTCTTAAATGTCTTGAGGTCACAGACCGACCCCTCTGAGACTCCGATAGCTCTGGTTCCTTGCCCTCCAAAAACGCACATAAGCGTCACACACCCAATTTTGCACCATTTCAGAGGGTTCACTGACCTTCCAAAATCTGCTCCTTCCAACCCGCGGCTTCACAGACGGCCCGGCACGCTCCGTATCCCGGGACGCGGCTCAGAGCGCGAAGGGCCTGACGGCAAATACTTTAAGCTCTGCAGTCCAACCTCTGCTCTAGAACAGAAGAGAAACTCTGGTTCACAAGTGAGGATTTGAGGGGACTGTAAGATACACGCGTGCCGATAGGGAACCACCGTATTTGCCGGGAAGACGCCACCTGGTCCCCAAGCTGCTGATTTACTCAACCATCAGAGTGATTTCTCCTCTTACGTAACAGACAGAAATCCCTGCAGAGGCGCGTAGCTCAGAACAGCCGAGCTGAGCTTTCTAGTTTCACTTTTGTCTTTTTGCAGACAACCCCTCACCGCCCCGCGGTGTACCCGCCGGACCCGGCCGCTCGACCCTGGATTTGCAGCAACGGGTGACAGAGGAGATGACAGAGGCAGTGCGGGGCGCCAGGGCCCCTGGACAAACAGAATTTACGCAAAATTATCCGGGCTCATGTGGCATGACCAAGATACCATGCAGACCGGCTTTCCCACGACGTACAGCAAGGCAGGACTGAAGCGGACCTCCGAGCGGGGGGCTCCGGGACAGCGGAGCCGAGAGCCGTCAGGAAGACACCACGCGGCGCGTCCGGAACGGGAGCCGGGAGACACGCGGGGTGAAGAAAACATGAACCCGCACTGGTGTCGGGCAGCGGGTGGAGCAGCGAGAACCAGGCTGTGAAGCTGCTTCGGACCCGATCCAACCTCAGAACCTGGAGACCATCCACCGTCCTGGACCCACAGCTCCTCCCACCCCGTCCACAATCCTGGACCCACAGCCCCTCCCCCCATCCACAGCCCCTCCCCCTCCCCCCCCCCCCCCCGCACCCCCTCAGTCCACCGTCCTGGACCCACAGCCCCTCCCACCCCGTCCACCGTCCTGGACACACAGCCCCCTCCCCCCCCAGTCCACCTTCCTGGACCCACAGCCCCTCCCACCCCATCCACCGTCCTGGACCCACAACCCCCTCCCCCCGTTTACAGCCCCTCCCCCCCCTCTCCCCACCTCAGTCCACCATCCTGGACCCACAGCCCCTCCCCCGTCCACCGTCCTGGACCTGTAGGCCCCTCCCCCCAACCATGGTCCTGGACCCACAGCCCCCTATCCCCGTCCACAGCCCCTCCCCCCCCAGTCCACCATCCTGGATCCACAGCCCCCTCCCCCCCGTCTACCATCCTGGACCTATAGGCCCCTCCCCCAACCATCGTCCTCACACCCCCCACCTCACACACACCCCCCCTCCCCCGTCCCCCACAGTCCACCATCCTGGACCCACAGCCCCCCCCCCCCCCCCCCCCCCCCGTCCACCCTCCTGGACCTATAGGCCCCTCCCCCCAACCATCGTCCTGGACCCACAGCCCCCTCACACACACACAGCCCCTCCCTCCCTCCACCTTCCTGGACTCACAGCCCCCTCCCCCGTCCACAGTTCCCCCCATCCACCGTCCTGGACCCACAGACCCCCACCGGTGTGACCTCAGTGCAGTTGGTGGCCAATTCTGCAAGGCTCACCCCAGGGCACTGCCCCCCTGCCGGTCATGTCCCCCCTGCCCCTGCCCACTGACCTCCCAGCCGGTCCCCCACAGACACATGCACCCCTCATCCAGCTACCCCAGGAGCCCGAAAGCACACCTCTGATCAGAAGCCTTCACTGGCTCCTTCTGCCCACGAAGGGAACAGGACTTCTGGGCCGTCCACTGTAGACTGTAGTCTACCCTGGAATGGCTGACCTTCTCCTTTGACAGAGGGGATCCCAAGCCAACCCCCCGTCCCGACCGCACCTGCAGTCTGGGCCTGTGCTCCAGAGGGAGGCCACCTGCTCAGAACTTGGCCTCCACCCAATTTCCCTCCTTAGGCTGGACCCCGGGGGGTGGGATGCTTCTGTCTGCATATCCAGCTCGCCCTTCAGAGGCCACCTCGGAGGCCAGCAATCCTCATACCCCCGGGGCACATTTTATCTCACCCTGATATGCTGTCCACACCTCCCAGACAGCGTTTTTATTAAACACCTTCCCCCTAGACTGCACGTCTCTTGAGGGCGGAGACCCTGTTTTTATTTGTGCAGTATCCCTGAGGTAGCACAGTTTAACACCCCAGTAATATTATCCCCACTAATAGTCCGAAGGCTTATTTTCATCAGACTCACCTCCTAGTTCTAACACGGGGAGCTCCTAACACGTCCTTATTCTGGGGGCACAGACCCCCACTCCCCGGCTGGTCCAGGGCTCCGGTTCCTGAGACTCTAGGAAATTCATCACAATGACGAAGGTGGTCAGTGTTGATTTGGCGAGTCAAGATAAAGGGCTTTTGTTTTCTTAAAGGAGAAAAGCTAATTAAGGGGGAGAAACAAACTGTGATGCACAAGTTTTTCTATGCCATATGGCAGTTCTCTTTGCAGAAGAATTTGAAGCTTTAGGTGTGTGTCTTACTGAGCAGAATTTCAACTAGAAAAGATCGAGACCATTTTGCAAATCAAGGCACGTGGGCCATCAGAGCCGCAGGGTCTTGAGAAGTCTAGGCCCAGCCTCTGGTTCAGAGGCCCAGTGTCTGGGCCAGTCAGATGGGGAGCTTTCTTCCTTGGGACTCCGGAGAGGGAAAGTCCACACTTTCACCATCCGGTGCATTTTTCTTCAAATCGCTGTGGGGAGGGAGTGTCTCCCCGGACCTAAGTTCCTTTTCACGTGACTTTGCCATGGTCATTTGGTGACGAAGGCTTCCGCCCAGGGTTGAGGACCAGCACTGTCTGCTCTATGGCAGATGGCCAGGTTCGCCATCAGAGTTTGACCTTCGGAGCAGCTCGCTGGCTAAATGAGGGCCGAGTCAGGGGACACTGGCTAGGAATCGTTAGGTCTCAGATTTAGGATGAGGGGTCCTACAGGCGGAGGAAGTGCTCAGGGTCGTGCACCCCTCCAGCTGGGCGCTAGGACTTGAATCCAGCTGCAGACTTAGTCATCATTTTGATCTTTTCCAAAAACTCAGAATGGAGTATCCTGCACACGGCCCAGCCCCTCGGAGGCATCCGGGACCACCTGCGGGTGCCGCTAAAACGCAATCTGGTCAGCAGGCAGGCGGGGACCTGACACTCTGGCTCTCCACAAGCCTCCAGGTGACCTTCAGAGCTGAGTGGCAGGGCCCCGAGACCCGCCATCTGTCCACACTCACTGCTCAGGCTGCCTGTTCTCCTGGGATGAAGGTTGGGTAGGTGCTGCCCGGTCACTTCTGGCAAGGGGCCACGTTAATACGCTCACCCCAACTCTTCTCGACCCTGGCGGGTGAAGCACCAGATGGTTGCCAACGGGGATCAGCTGAGGGTCCCGAGGCCGGGGCTGGACACGACACGTGGGTTCCCTCACTGCGCAGCTGAGGAAACAGGTGCGAGGGTCTTCCCGGTTCCAGGGCCTTCCCGGTTCCAGGGCAGGCGCTTCTGCCGCCGACCGGCAGGGGGCGGCCGAGGGCGGGTCGGGACGCGGCCGCAGGGTGAGCGCAGGGCCCGGGGTGAGGACTCGCCAGGGCCGCCGCTGGCATCATCCACCCCCCTCCCCGATGCTCTGCTCGCTCTGAGCTCTGCATCTGTTTTGCCCCGCACACCGTTTTGGTTGGGGGGGGGGGGGGAGGGGGGAGGATGGGATCAAAATCAGGACTAAGTCTGCAGCTGAATTCGAGTCCTCGTTCCCAGTTGAATGGATGACCAGCCTCTCTGAGCACCAGTGGGGCCGTCTACACACACACAAGGGGGGGACACTCCGGTGCCTGATCCAGAGTAATCGGTTCCTCACACGCCACCCTCTGATGGTTCTTGTTGCTTAAGGACACAGACATCGTTAGTCCAAGAGCACCTCTCCAGAGATGCACTCCCTTTAGGAGCCACCAAAGGGGAACACTGAGAGGGACAGGGGATTTCCCAGCATGGTGCGGCCTCAGGAGTTTCCCTCTTCAGCACTCCTGGAAGTTAGGGAAAATCTTGCCAGATTGCCCTTAATATCTTCCGGTGGTGGTCCCCCCACCCCCCGGCCCCCGACCACACCAGCATCCAGAGGAACTGATATTCTCAAGAAGCCAGTGTGTCAAAAACCCAACAGAATGGTTTCTCTTCTGTTTATTATAAATTCTTTCCCACCGTTTTAAAACATCTGACTGGAAAAAAAATAATTTCACTTGGGTGATGATTAAAGACTAACAACACGCGCCACACGCTTAAAATCCTCCAGAAAAGGGAGCTCTCCACGGACTGAATATCTCTACCTGATTTCAGCTTCAGGCGGCACCAATACTCTCAGAAAATTAACCTCGAGGCTCTGACAGCCTCCCCGACCGCACCTCGGCCAAGCCTGCGAGCTGATGGCCCGGAGAGAGGGGCAACAGCCAGGTGCCAGAGCCCCGAGCCCCCAAAGAGCCCGCCTTTGCCTCTCCAGAAAGTTATGACAACCTGGATTGTGATGTAAATGGAAGCAGTGGGGGGCGGCGGAGGCACAGTGAAGAAAATCCTTATTAAACTATGGACACGATGGAAATGAGAAGAGAGATTACAAGCACCAGAGAACCATCCCGGGGAGGGTTGTACTCTGGGCTGAGCTAAGGAAAGCAAAAAGAGAAACCCCCCTTGGCTGATGAAACCAAGCCCACTCGGCAGCAGCCTGGCAGAGCCGCCCTGGGTGGGAGGTGAGGGAGGGAGTCAGGCTGGGAGGGGGGAGTCCTGCGTCTCCCAGGGGTGGAGGAGGAAGAGTTTACTCGTGGCACCAGGGACTTGGAGCGGGGGCGGCCGGGGCTGCAAGCACATGTTCCTGCCTCGTGCCGCGACCGGGGACCGGGCCCCAGGGAGGTTCCTGAGGGTGGAAACCGCCCTGGGCCAGCAGCCCCACACCCCTGCTCCATCCTGGGTGGGGCGCCGGGGCCAGAGGCCAACTTGCTGTGGGCGGGAACGTCCAAGACCACGGCCAAAGCCCCGGGCTGGGAGAGGAGAATCCTGGGGCCACCGTGGGGGCATCCTTGATGAGCTGAATTCCCCCGGTCCCGTTTCTGAATGTGCACATGTGAGTGTGACCTGGCGGCCAGGTACGTGGCCAGACCGTACCCGGAAATAGCTTGCTTCGGTTTCCCAAACAGGAATCAGATCTCTTATGAAACAGACACAATCTCTTCACGGGGCCACTCTTCCCCGATGGCCAAATTCCTCAGGAAATACAAGGGGCGCCCGCTGCCTGGGCTCAGTTGGCCCCGTGGCCTCCTTCCGGGGCCCCGTCCTGAGCTCCCGTCCTCACCTGTTCTAATCTGCATCTCCCCGTTTTCTCTTGTGGCACCGACAGCTTTGCTCCTATGTCTTCCTGAAATGCCTCCTCCCTCGTCCTCTTGTTCTCCCCCTGGCCTTTCCCTTCCCCCACCCCTGGCTTGCAGGTCGCGTTTCACGAGTTGGACTGTCCCCACCACTCGTGCCCCCAGGATCTATCTCCAGCCCTGAGAGAGGGAGAAGCACGGACGTGGGCGTCTCCTGGGGCCAGGGCCCCCCTCTCCTGACACCTGCCTGGCAGGTGGTGAGCCAGCCTTCTGGGAGACTCTCTTCCTGGGACTGGGCACCAAGTCCCGGCTCCTCTTTCCCAGATGTCTCTAGAGTTGTCCTTCCTTTTACATTCCCACCGCCCTGGTCAGTCTTCTGTCTGGCACATACTTCCTGGGCACGGTCTCCCAGGGAGGGTGTTAGCCGCTGGGGCTTCATCAAGACAAACCCAATCTCTGCCTTCAGGGAGCTAACGTCCCGAGCCTGAAGGCGACCACGGAGGGCGGGGGCGTGATGTCGTTACAGGACCAGACGTGGTGCCTCGGGGCAGAGGAGGACGCACCCCCAGCCCGAGGGCACCTCTAACTAGGGGTATAGACGCTGCCACCTAAGTCACAGGAGCGGTGAACCGTGGGGGGGGGGGGGGGGGCAGTCCCGGCAGAGGCACCCAGGCACCGTGTTCAAGGGAGAGGAGGGAGCCCGGGCCTGGAGCCCCCGCAGGTGGAGTAACTCAGAAGGTCCAAGTGTGAGCCTGTGGGCGCTGGTGGGGGCGAGGATGGAGAGGGTATTCTGCAGCCAAGAAGGACGCGCCTGCCATCCCGGGGGCAGAGGGGGCTGCCGAGGGCCTTGAGGACTGCCACCATCTAACACTAGCCCCTCAAGGCCGCTGGGCTTTGGCTCCACCGGTGTATCCAGCCTCAGGTTCCCAGTAATAACCCTTAGCCCACACCTTCCGCACCAGGTGGGTGAGGTGCTTCCTGTGTCCTGTATGTGCAACCAAGGATCATGTGCCAAATGCCTGCTATGTGCCAGACACTAGCGCTGGCTCAGAGGGTCCCCAGCGAGTCGGACAAAGACCCCTCCCCCCAGTGGGCACTGCAGGGGACCAGAGCTCCGACGGAGGAGGAGCAAGAAGCGTGCAAGGAGCAACGGAGGGCAGATGACGGGCTCTCCAACTCTGCCCTTGAGGGACCCATCAGAAGAGGGGCCTTTTGAGATGCTTCTTAAAAGATGTAGAGGACTCCCCAACAGGGCATTCTGGGCAGGAGAGCGAGTGTAAGGAGAGTGAAGCATGCAAAATAGGCTCAGTAAGAACACTCTGGAAGGTCAGTGTGTCGGGGAGGTCAGTGTGTCAGGGAGCATGAAGAGAGTGGCCAGAGCTGGAGAGGGAGGTGGGGGGTTGTGGGGAAATAGGTTTTACTCACACAAATGGGTCAGAAAAAAGCTTCGGGCAGAACGCCACCCCTGCGGGGCGAAAGCGCCTGACGTTAGCTGGCGGGATATTGTACTGGGACTGTGAGAAACGTTATTTCACCTGCAGGAAATTACTTTCCTTCTGGAGCCAATATACTATTGTACTTCGATCACAAAATCCACTCACCCCCCCCCTCCCCCAGGCCCTTTGCTTCTTACACACACAAGTTAATGATTACTGTCTGATTGTTCTCTCCACGTTCATGTGTGTAAGATCTTCTTTTCTTCACACTCACCCTGTGTGTAAGATCTCGAAAGCCCAATAAATGCGGAGAGGAAGCCCCTGTTCGGGGCTCTTGTCTCCTCCCGGACATTAGCCTCTCGTATTCAACTCTGCATCTGCTCTCTTGCTGGACAAGCGAGAACTCCAGAGTCAAAGTCTGCCACAGGGGGTCTGGATCACAGCTGGTGAGCGCCATTACGGATTCTAAGTCTTAGTATTACCCTCGGACCTCCTTCCACCTGCCTGTCCCCGTCTCCAGCTGCCGTTTCTAAATCCAGAGGACGACCGGTGACTCCGCAAAGCCCCGTCTTTACCAGCCCACGCTGGCTGTCACCTTTGAACTAGCAGGTGATAGCACAGGACTTCACACTTAACTGCTCTCGTTTCCCGGATGCTGGTTTTGTCTTTCCACCTGAACCTGGGAGCCTCTGAGGGGCAGGGACAATGCCTCACACGAGCAGGTCCCACAGAGCAGAGCTCACAGGGGTTGGGATGCAAAGCCAGCAGTGGGAATCACCCTAACAGGAGGCCGTGCGGAAGTCTGGATCTGCGGGCTGTCCACAAACCTAAGAGTGAAACACACATCCGGACCCAGTCACTGCACATCCCGGGGTTTTGTGCTGAGTCTGTGAGCAAGCAGAAGCACCCCAACAGGCCTGTTCTGATTTCAACAGTCAGCACACTGGCAGGCAAACCGACAAAGGAGGTCTCTGTGAGGCTGGACACAACTTCCCGAGAAGTCTTCCGAGAAGACAAAGCCAAAAACGAGCAGGGTCAGTTTTGCATTCAGAACATGCAATCAGTTTCTGCTTCCCTCAGAGCCGAGCCGCCAAGTGGGTGACCCAGTGACAGCACTTAGGGTGGAAGGACCACTGAGGGTGACGTCCCCAGGGCACTGTGAAACAAGCGAGTGACCCTGTGACACCACCCGACCTCCACACAGGGCGTCCTATGGATTATTGCGTCCTTGCCCAGGAACAGTGTCTACGGTGCCGTTCACGGGTCACCCGGCGCGGGGCAGATGCGCTCAGAGCTGACCCACGGGAAGGAGCAAGCCCCTCGCCATGGTCCCGGCAGCCTGGCTTCCTGCGGCCGCGCACCCCTCACCCCTAGATGAGCCACACCGCCCTGCGAGGCTGTGCCGGCGGCGGTTTTCCAGGCGCCCTGCCTCTGCGTCCGCGTCTTCACAGGCGGATTGTTTACGACGTGAAGGCCGGCGGGGTAAACCGTGCCGCCTCCGCCGGGCCGCCTCGCCGGGTGCGCCGGGTGCCGGGGTTCGGGGGGGCCCCTTTTCCAGGGCTGGGAGGCCACCTGCCCCCTCCCAGGTGGGGACGAAAGCGAAAGTGAGAAAGCGACAGCTCTCCAAAGGTGGGGGCGCCCCGGCTTCCCCGTGTCCCGCCCCCAGGGCACCAGCCGGCCACGCGCCCAGTCCCCGTCCAGGGAGCAGAGCCGGAAGCCGCCCGGGACGCCCCCGGGGGGTGGGCGCCCGACCGCGCCAGCAGCCCGGGGTGGGACAGGGGTCCTCGTCCGCGGCGGGGCGCTTACCTCCGGGAAGGGTTCCCCGCGCCTCCCGCAGCTCCGCGCGCTTCTCCGCCCGGGTCCCGCCCCTCCCACTACCCCGCCCACATGCCCCCGCCCCGCGATGCGCCCCCGCCCCGCGATGCACCCCCGCCCGCATGCTCCGCCCTCCGCCCTCCCCGCCTGGCCCCTCCCACCTGCCAGATCAAGCCCCGCCCACGTGTCCCGGGCAGGCCCCGCCCCACTCACACGCCCCGCCCCCACCCACGCACCGCCCACCTGCCCAGCCGCTCTCCGTCCGGGCCCCGCCCACCTGCCTGACGCTGCCCCCGCCGGTCCTCGTTCACAGAACAGGCCCTGCCCACCTTCTAGCCCCGCCCCCGACAGGCCCCGCCCCGAGGCTCTGGTCATCTCTTTAAGCTCTGTGACCTCCTGTTCCAACTTCGACCTCCTGTTCCAACTACGACCTCCTGTTCCAACTACGACCTCCTGTTCCAACTTCGGGGGGCCCCCCCACACTCGCCCCCCGAGACCCTGCGGCTGCAGGGACGAGGAAACATGTAGGGACACCTGTGCGCTTCGGGGCGGGTGGCTGGGACGCGGTTGCTCAGTGCTTGGGGTGCCCTGGACTGGACCCGAGGGGAAGGGGCCGCCCCCGACTGTCCTTGGGGTCATCCAGGCCAGCGCGGCCCCTCCTGCCCACGCCGTGCAGAGGAGACCTGGAGTAACTGTCCAGAGGCACAGCCGAGCCAGCAAAGAGGGACCTGCGCCCCTGGACCCCCACCCCCCGTGCAGGGTTTCTTACCCCCAGACCCCCAACTCGGACCCCCACCCCCACACCCCCAGGCAGGGCTCCTTGCTCCCCGGACCGCCACCCCCGGATCCCCCAACCCCACCCCCCCACGCAGGGCTCCTTGCCCCCGCAAGCCCACGCCTCAGGTCATGATTTCATGTTTCATGGCCCACATGGGGGTCTGCACTGAGCCTGCTTGGGATCGTCTCTCTCTCTCTGTCTCTCTCTCTCCCTCTGCCCCTCCTCCATTCATGCTCCCTCTCTCTCAAAATAAATAATGTTCTTAAAAACCACTACAGACCCAGTGCTTCCTCCAGGAGTACAAATCCTGAGCTGACTTCCAGGGACAACTCAGAGCCCAGCGGGGAAGGTGCACGTGGACACAGATGGGTATAAATTTGATGAAGTGCAAGTCCCTGCATCCAGGGTCTGACGTCCTTGCCGCAACTAAGAAAATAGAGGCAACCTTGTCAGCTGGGCAGAGTGGCTGTGGGGAGGGCAGCGGTGGGGAGGGGGAGGGCAGAGCGGGCAGGGCAGCACCAGGGCAGGGGAGGGCGTTCCATTCAGGCAAGACAGCAGAGGGGAGGGCGCTGGCTCTGGGCCGGGGGACAGCAGAGGTACTGGGGACAGAAGGGAGGTGGCTCATTTGGAAAACTGCCTGGTTGTGTGAACGGAATGCACTTTGTGTGTGGTGGGGGCAGGGATCAGGGCGCAGGAGCCCACGCCCACAGGAGTGTGGATGGTGCTCTGTCGGCCGGTGGGCACTGGAGACCCCCCAGATGGGGCAGGTGATGAGGGACAGCCCACCCCAGTCTGCGCGTCACAGGTACCCCTGACAGCAACGAGTGGAGTGAATGGGTGAGGGACAGGTGCTCAGTCAGGAGGCTCCCGCGATGGTCCAAGCAAACACAACGGTTGCAAGTTAGAGCAGTGACATTCATTCGTTTTAGCTAACGGGTGTCCCTGTGCTTTCATGCGGCAAGCACCAGCCAGGTGGCAGGACGCTAACCACTCGCTCCAGCCTGTGTCAGCGCTCGCCACGTGTTCTGCTCTGGTCCCAGCACCAGGCCGCGCGGACTGCCCTGACCCTCACACGGCCTGTGAGTCGGGACCGTCGTCCTCTCCCTCTACAAACGAGGAGACTGAAGGAGGTCACGTTACTCCCAGGCGCCTCCACAGCTGGTCAGTGACAGAGCCAGGTGGGAACTCGGTAACTGGGCCCGAGGCTCCTTAACCGTGACCCTGTACTGGGTGTCGCGGTAGCAAGCAAGCTGCGCAAGCTCGCCACCTCGTAGAACTCACACTCTGGTGCCAGAGGACAGACGGGGGCAAGGCTCAGGTTGTAGGGTCAGAAAAACACGGTCCTCGCCGAGGAAAGAGCTGTCAGTGCAATTCCACCCGGGCTCTGTGATGGGCGGTGTGCCAGCCGCGGAATGAGGAAACGCGGGGTCCCAGCAGAGGGCGGACTTGGAGGGGAGGCTGAGGTCAGTTCGGGGCACACTGGTGTGTGAGGCCTGTGGGACGTGCAGGGGGTGTCACCCAGCAGACAGCCGAACCCGTGCATCCACACACAAGACACCTGCCTGGAGACCGGTCGGGAGGCGTCAGGACAGAGGCGACAGGTGGGGACGGGGGTGAAGCACGGAGTCTGGACACCGACAGGGGAGGCCAAGGCCCAGGAAAGGATAGGAGTTTGTAACGGAAAAGACTTACATTTAGTTATGATCAAATACCTCTGCTCATCCAAAGGGACCATTTAAGGAGCGAAAAGGCAAGAAAGAAAAACTGGGGAAGACGTTTGGGATTTGGAGCAAGAATCCAGATCGTACGAAGAAGTCGCACGATCGGTAAGAAAAGAGGAAGACAGAGGAAAGACCCAGGCGGTTGCTCAAAGAGAGGAAGTCGAAGACAACCAATAAACAAATGAGCGAAAAGGTGCCAAACGTCCTTAGTGTTCTGAGAAACGCCAATCAGAACCCTGGCACATCACATACTCCACATGCACGGAGCCACAACAAAGAGTCTGACAATAACAAGTGTCAGTGGTGCTGCGCGGCGACCCAAATCCGCCCATGTCGCCGGCGGAAATGCGAACGGCCGGGGGCGCTTGGGGAAGTGGGGCATGATCTTGGACGGCTGAAGATCCACACGCCCTGAGACCCCGGCCTCCACGCCTGATCCGCGCGCGCCCCGGAGGCACACGTGGAGGTGACTAAGAAAGCACTGTCAGACTATCCCTGGGACAGACGATGCCTGCAGTGGCTCCCAGGGACTCCCAGCTCCCGCACTCCCGCCTCCTCGTTACCCCTCCTCTGGATGCGCACCGGACCCAGTGACTTGCTTCTAGGTTACACAATAACGTGATTTCCATCTGTCCACACCTGCTCTCTGGCCCTGTCGCCGCCTCTCCCAGGAAGCCGACTGCAGTGCGCCCGCTGCCCCGTGACCAGGCCCACGTGGCAGGGGTGTGGGGGGCCTCTTGCCACCAGCCAGAGAGGATCCGAAGTCCCAGTCCAACAGCCTGTGAGAAAGGAGTTTTGCCAACACCCCCTGAGTAAACGTGGAAGTGGAGTCAGTCCAGTCGAACCTGGAGACGAGACCACAGCCCCGGTCAGCGTCTGGACTGCGGCCCGTGAGCAGCCGGAGCCAGGGGACCCGGGCGGGCCATGCCCAGAGTCCGTGACACAATGCGTGTTGTTGCTTCGAGACGCTGCGTTTGGGGATAAGTTGTTACACAGAAAAAATAACCAGTACAGTCACCAAATTGGAAATAACCCGAACGTCCATCAACAGTAGGATGGACAAGTAAACTGGACACCGATGATGTCACGAAACGGAGCGTCCAGCGTCGTCAAAAAGGAATGGACTGGAATTATATCCCACAACGTGGCTAAAACGCAAAAACATATGTGAGCGGAAATAACATATAATGTAGACAGATCACGACCCAAGAGAGGAGATTGATGTTATCCGTTTATATACAATTCAGAATTGGCGAGGCCACCTGTGCCGTTTAGGTGGACATAGACAGGTGACAGGTAACCTACCTCGTAAGGTCAGACAGCATCTCTGTGGCAATCGGCGGCCCCGCTCGGGAGGAACGCCCGGGTCTTGTGGGCAACGGCGGGGGGTGGGGGGGCGCTCCGCCCTCGTCTGGGCCTGGGCGCTGGTCACAGAGGGTTCGTGGGCGATTGGTGGTTACAACCCGCTGCTTCATGCGTGTGTCCTACACCTCACATAAGGGCTTGTAAAGGGGGAAGAATCAAAGAGACCGGACAGGAAATAGGAAAACCAAGCCTTGGCCTGGATCTCAGAAGGTGGAGGGGCTCTGGGAGTGCCCCCCCCACCCTGTTGCCGTGGCGACAAGCCAGCGGCTCCACCAAAGACTCCTAGGGCACGTGGGGACACAGCTGGACGGGTTCTTGAGAAGTCAGGCCGTCACCCTCACCTCCCTCCGTCATAGTCACCTCCGCCAGCAGCTGACCCCTCCCCACTCCACTCAGGTCACGCTCCAGGGTCTTTCCACTACTGAGGTCTTCCCATGGCTTCTCCCTGTACCTGGAACACAGGAAAACCCCTTTGTGCGGCCAACAAACTCCTGTCCCCTGCCCTTCCACTGCCTTCCTGCCCTTCCCCCCCAGCCCTTGTCCCCAGGGCCCCCCCTCCTGGACCGCCTTCCCCTTCAGACCAGCCTCTGCTCGGCTCAGAGGCCCCCCCACCGCCTCTCCCAGGCCTGCCAGTCGGACATTACTCCCTCACTCACCCCGTCCCGTCTGAAGTCGGCTGTGTGTTCCCCCTGGGCTTGTTTAATGCGCGAGCTCCTGGCTCACTCTAACCCCAGCCCACGGGTCGGTCGGCCGTGGCTGGTGTGAACATACCAGTAAGGGGAGGGGTCTCTCTGCGGCCCGACCCTCCCGACCTCCGCCCCGGCCTCTCGCCTCCAGCCCCGGTCAGACCCCAACCTGCTGTCTCCACGCCCCTCCTCTCCAATAGCGGCCCATGGCTCGTTGCACCTAAAATTATTCTTGATTTCATTTAAAACGATCTTTTCCATTTCAAAAGTGATTGTGGTTCGTCATCCGTCTAGTTATAATCGCTGCTAACACTCAGATGAGTTTCTTTCCAAGCTATTTGCTATGCAGTCATCACACGGCAACTACAGAATTGTATGAATTTATTTTTAAGAAATAGTCTTTTTTCCTGATTGTAAAAGTGTACGCATTCACTGTAGAATATTACCAAAAATGAACATGTAAAGAAGAAAAATTACCCGGATTCTTGGACATTCTTACATTCTCTCCGGGCACACGCATGTATGTGCACACATAAGCACGCACATGCACGCATGCACACACATGCACACTCGCTCATGCACATGCACGCACACACGAGCACGTGCACACACACACATCCATGCCATACGTGCCATTTCATTGTAACCACAAGACAACTTCACCAGGAGAACTATTTTATGAAACACTTAGCTGGAACATGGGAAGGAGAAGGCCACTGTTAGAAACGTGTCCACGTTCCCATCCGCGGCCTCTCTGCCCAGCCCAGGCCGTGGCATCCGGAGGGAACAGCAGTGACAGCTATGGGGACAGACCCTGATGCCAGCCCTGCCTGGATTGAGCCCCATGTTCTGCGGCTTCCCGGGTGCAGAGCCTTGGATGAGTTATTTAACGTCTCTGTGCCTCACTTTTCCTCATCTGTAAAGTGGGGATAATAATAGTACCTGCCTCGCAGAGTTGGTTGTACTCACAAAGATGCTCAGAACGGCACACAAGTGTTAGCTAATACCAGTCTCATAGAGCCCCCCCCCCCGAATTCTTTCTGTGTTTTGCAACAATTCAGTTACCACCTCCTTTTGCATTCCCCACTCAGCAAAACAAAAGCCACATGGGTGGGAAATTTACAACTACCACCTGTGTGCACAGTGTGTGGTGTGTGTGCACGTGTGTGGTGTGTATGCACGTGTGTGGTGTGTGTGCACTTGGTGCACCGTGTACCTGTGTGCGAGCATGTAGAAAGCAAACTTTCCACACAAGCAAATATCCCCCTGGAGGAAATACAGTTCATCTTTGTCTCATCTCCTCACTCTAGCCTCCTCTCCACACTCTCTTTATGTGTGTGCGTATGTGTGTGCGTATGTGTGTGCGTGTGTACACAACATAATCAGGGCCACACTGCTTATAATCTTTTTAAGGAATCATTGACATAAAAGAATATTCTCAGATGGAAGATGATATGAACAGAGGCGAGTAACATAACCTCTGCTTCCTGGTATTATGTTTAAAAACAAAAACAAAAATACTGTAGCACTCCAGATGTGGAAAAACCACTCTGAAAATTCCTGGTATCGCGCAGCTGTATCTGCAAAGGGAAAAGATTCTCAAAGATTCTCAGTCGGGTAATTCTCCCGGCAGAGCCCTGCAGGATGTTCATCACTCACTGCTGCGGGCCGCCAGCCGCCGGAGCAGAACAGCAACATTGTTCTTTCAGGGCGGGTGAGCATGGGAGAGGCACCGTAGCAAGCAGGGGTGATGCGGGGCGCACGGCACTGGGAACCATGCAGATGCAGGGGAGGAGAGGGCGCGGGGACTCGGCGTGGGCACGCTTTGCTCTGGGAAGCCATAATCCGACCGCGTTACTAAAATTGGGATCCGGATCCACCAGGAGAGGACCCACAAATACACTTGTGTGATTTCATCCGTCTCCTGCTCCAAATTTAGCTCTGGGTTGAATGGAACATATGCTTATGCAATTTTTTCCCATAAAAGCTATATTTTGCATGCCCATACATAAGAATATTTTTATACAGCTTCTTCATATCACAAGTGATTCGGCTGGGAATAGCATTCTTGCATTCTTACTTTCTTCACTCAAAGTGCTCTGGATGTAACTTAAGAAAAACAAAAACAAAAACATTTAACTTTGCCAAGAAGTCTGTAACTTCAAATCCATTCCTTTGCTGAAAATGCAAATTAAAAATTTCCCTTTTCTGGGAAGGGTGAGAGAGTTCTTTCTTGCATTTCCTTACAGTTGAAAACTACTTCCAGAAGATTCCTAGAAATGGGTCGAGTCATTGCTTTTGCCTGGAATCCAGACCGTGCTTTTGTACTTCCCACCCGGGCTGTGTTCTGTAACGATGGCCTTGATGTTTTCTTCTTTGCTGTTTTCTTCTCTGGGAACGGCCCCCTCCCCATGCTGGGGCTCCGTTCTCTTTTGTGTCTGCTCCTCGGGAAGGGAGACTCCGGACTGCCGTCAGGCTCTGCCTCCCTCTCCTGGCTTTTGCGTCTTCGCTCCTTGCTTCTGCTTCCGGGGAGAGCTTCTCGCAGGGTCCTCATGCTGCTCAGTAGATCACAGTTACTTCTGTTCTTTTTTTATGAATTTTATGAAAACTCCCCATTACCAAGTGGGAGAGCTGCAGGTATCATCACTTAGATTCGATAGCTGTCAGTATTTTATTTGTCTGTAATATATACATAATTAAAATGTTGACCTGTCAGAAAATAAATTGTGAATATTATAACACGCCGCTTGAGGGACTTCGGGGACTCAGCGTGCATCTCGTAAAAGCAAGACTTCTTCCTTCTGATCTCAATACTGCATCACACCTGAAAAACATAACAGTAGTTCCCTAATATCTAAGAGGCAGTCCGTGTTCAGACTTCCTCGATGTCCCCCAAAGTCTTTTCCCCCCGGTTCAGCATATGATCAGAGCAGCAACCCCCCCCCCCCACACTTCCTGGATGTTTCCGTGTTCGCTCTGTGCATTCAGGATCTGTCTGATTGTTTCCTCTTGGTGTATTTAGTTTCTTCCCTTGTCCCGAATTTGCTGCAAAGTGGAGCCAGGTTCGCAGGTGAACGTCTGTTGTCCACGATGCCAAGTGTGATCACCGTGTCAGGGCAGGAAGAATGGGGCCCTGTGTCGTGAGGACGAACTTCCCCCCTGCGATTAGCAGGCGATCATGGGGTGACGCTTGGCACCAATGTTTCTCACCGTGCCTACAAGACCTGTTGTAGACCCTTCTCCCTCTGGGAGGGCTGCATCCTTCCGTATCCTTCACAGAATGCCAGGTACCGTTTCTCAGCTTTGCTTGAGGCTTCGCAGAAAACCGCCTGCAGAGACGGGGACCTTGTGCGAGTCCTCGGGGTGATGGCTGTCTCCCTGACCCTCCTGGAGGCGGCGGGGATCCACACAGACGCGTGTGTGTCCACAGAGGGGCGCACGGCTCGTCAGGCCCCTCCCACTGTTCACTTACCTACCTGTCAAATTCCCTTCCCAGATTCTTCTCTGGGCACCAGATCCCGGGAGGAGCTCCGGCCCGATTCCCGCGTCTACCGGCTGTATACCTCTGTTCCCCTGGATGATGCGCGTCTTCTCCAGCCTGTTCTCTGATGTATAAAACACGGTGCTCGGAGCCACCGCTCCCGGGCGCTTCCTGACCTGTGTGCCTCCTTTCCCCCACCTCTCATGCCTGCCCCGTCGGCTTTGGAAGCAGAGTCTGTGAACAGGTGCATGAAGAGAGGGCTGGTGAGGGGTGGAGGGCTGGCCAGAGGGACCTCGGCTCCTTCCTGCTTCTAGTGCAGCTGCCGGGGGTCTGACCGCCCGGTTTTCCAGTTGATGCAGGTTTTGTGCTTTGGAATCCAGGCCCCGCAGTGGGGGGAGCGACGAGGCCCCTGTATCTGTGTTGAGACGGACAGTCTGTGTCTGCCTCTGGACTCCTCAGTCCAGGCTTATAAACCTTGTGGTTAGTAAGGGCGACAGATTGACTATTAGACCTAATTTTTAGTGAGGGCTCACCCCCATCTCCGTCGCTATTTTAGTGGGAAGAGGGGAGAGTTATGTTAGTGGCTGACGTCTAGGCTACCCCGTCCGGCTGGCTGCAAGGGCCTTTGGAGTTAAGGCCCCTCCTGTTCCCGTTGGGACAAATCTGGCTCATTCCCGCCTTCATCTAGAACCCCCTCTCCCAGAACCCCTTCCTCCATCACCCTAACCCTTCAGGCGTCCTTAACTCCTCCGTACATGCTTTCTTGACGGTTCAGTCCCCCACACGTCCCTTTTCCTGGGTCCCTGTAGCACGTGGTGTCTGAGCCCTCATTCCACTCAACGTCCACACTGGCTTTTGCTTCGTGTCCACCAGCTTAGTCTGCGGACCAGCCCGAAGCCCTGATTTCTTCCCCTCTCAAAACATTAAGACGCGCCGATTCCAGCAGGAACCCCGACTGGAGGGCGGTGAATTCTCCTTCGGAAGAGGCTCCCCGACACGAGGACGCTGACGCACACTCGTCTCCTGCTTTGTTCCTGCCCCTCGGTGACGGAGGCCGCGCCCTACTTGGCCGTCCGCGCCCAGTCGCTGCGACGAGGGACGAGCAGCCTCGTCAGAGCCCGAGACACCTGCCGGCCGTGCCTGCCGCGGGGGCTGTGGGAGCCACCACGGCTGGGTCGCCCGGGGCGAGAGGAGGGTTCAGTACCCGGTGCTGAGCGTTTGCGCCTCGGACTCGTGTGTCAGTGGCCCGGGAGGGGAAACGGCAAACGATGAGCCACCTTAAAGATGGGGTGGGGTGGGGCTCCTGCCACTAGTGGTGTTCCTCCTGTGACCCGCACGCTGTGTCCCCGCAGCTGCCACGGAAACCACGTCCCCATCCGCCCCTGCACACCCTCCCCAGGCACGCGGCTGGGAGACCTGGCAAGTCTCCGTTTCTGGAAGCATTGATTTAATTATCCGGAAAGTACAAAGAATAACGCCTTCCTGCCAAGATTGATGTATTAGTCAGGGGGCGCGTGCAGAAGTGAGTGGGATCTGCTCCGGGGACACCCTGGGCCCTGGATCTGTGGGATTCACACTGGGGACACCCCAGGCGCTGGGATCTGTGGGATTTGCTCCAGGGAGCTAGTCCGCTGGGTCAGGAAGACCGTGGAGGGAAAACTCCGGTCCTGGCGGTGCAAGTCTGGTGGGGGGGGCTCCCCTCGTGTGGAGACACGGCCCGGGACGTGCTGGACCTCACCACAGGCACTTGGGGAGCACGCAGAAGTGAGGATTTGGAGGAAACAGCCCCCAGACGGAAGCTCAGCTCCATATTCCGGGACACAGCTCATCAGCTCTGCATTCACAAACCCTCCCAGGACCCCTCGGCCTCCTCTTGCCTGGATGGACACAGGGTCCCTTCCCCAGACCTCAAAGGGACAAGCCAGTTCCCAGCGCGGGTGGGACAGACTCCTTCCGCAGAGAAGGGCATCCTGGGCAAGACTCAGCGTTGCCTCCACACGTCCAGACCCCTGTGGTCCCCGGCGGTCCCCACCGTGCAGCGTGCGGACCTCGGGCTTTCTGTCTCCGGTCGCCCCGGCCGACCTGGCCCCTCGGCCGCTGTGGCCTGAGGCGCTGACCCCCAGGCCTAGCCCGGCGGGGAGGCTGGCTGGGCTCTCCGCCTCTCCTCCACACTGATCTTCACTTGGAGGGTCTCAGCGCTTCTGCTCGGAGCACCTCAGCCATACACACCCCAGACTCCGGCTGAAAGAGCCCATAAAGGGAAGCTAAGGATTCCTTAACCGAGGTATCAAACCCATGCGCCTTTAAGAGAAGAACGGATAAGGGATTTGACCCCACGCAGACAAAAATCTTCAGTTTTCATGTACTCCCACGTCGTCGTAGGTAAGTGACCCCACAAGGAACGGCCGCGGTGATGCGCTGACGGTGCGCACTCCTGGGCAAAAGCCTGGTGTTCAGAACACGTAAGCAATGCCCACAGACCCGTAGATAGAGACAGATGGCACCTTAGAGAAACGGGCAGATTCCCAGGACGGGAAGCTTCGACGGCCAGTACACTGATGCAAACGAACCCAGCCCCGGCAGCGATCGGGGATCCCGCTAAAGCCATTGCGTCCTGGCTGGAAGAAAAGTCTCTTCCCCACCCTGACGTTTTCTTCAAGAAGGAAGAGTCCCCCCGATATTTAATATTTAATATCCGCAGCCCCTCGTGCTGCCCGGCTTCCTCTCTGCGGAGGCGGCCTCAGTGACCTGGTTGGCCCTTTGGCTCTGGTTTCTCCCCTGGGTGGAAGTCACGTACACAGGCCCCTGAGTGCAAGGGGTCCACCCGGACCACACGATCCAGCCCCCCAGGCAGGTGTGGTTACGCCGGAGAGCGGGCCGTTCTGAGGCCACACTATCGAGACTGCACTGCTGGTGACGGCAATGTTGGCCGTCCATCTGCTGAACGTTCTGTTCTATTTCCCGACTTGCTCACACCGGGCAAGCCTTGTAGTCCTACGGCCTACCCACCAACTGGCAAAAATGAAAACCAAAAAGCCCCCAAACCCAGCAGTTCCAGTGCAATGAGACCTCCAGGTTGGGCGATGGCCTGGGAGCCCAGTGGTTAGTCACTTGAGGGGGTGCAGGGCACAAGCCCCCGACCTGGACCAGCACGCGGTGCAGGAATGGGGCCTCGCCGCTTTGCGCCCGAGTCTGCGTGACAGCACGGGACGTTTCTGTTCTTAAAGGGCCCAGATGCCGACTGACCCAAGACCCGCTCCCTCAGACCCTCCCGTGAGCGTGTAAATTCTTAGTCTTTTCTGACAAATTTCACACTAGTTTGGGTTAGTGCTTCAAATCGACCACGGCATTTCCGTGTGGATGGGTCCCCTGCAGCCTTACAATTCTCGAAGGATGGGAGGAGGTGAGCCACAGAACAAAGGGATGTGGGCTAGGCTAATTACGGCACGTGGACAGCCTGGGGTGCATGTGGACTTCAAGGATGCTCGCGGAGAATATTCGAGTTCCCGAGATACAGATCTACGTCTGTATGTGGAGGAAAATAAATTAGTGTACTAAATGTGCATAATTAGGGTCAAACAATCAGTATTTCTACCCTTTAGAGTTGTCCTTGAGAAAACAGAGCTACTCAGAAGCAGAAATGAACGTGCTCGACAGAGGGCGTTTTCTGGGGGTGGTTGACTTCCGTCAGCATCAGTATGAGGACAGTACAGCCGTCCCCGTGAGGGGACCTCGTGAGGGTACGGCCCCGACTCCCGCGTCCACAGCAAGCGGCAAGTCACCGATGGCTCGGAAAACCTTAAACCCCGAGGCACCTGGGGGGCTCAGGCGTGTGAGCGTCCAACTCTCAATTTTGGCTCAAGCCGCGATCTCGAGGTCATGGGCTCGAGCCCCACGTCGGGCTCCAGGCTCAGCTTGAGATTCTCTCTCTCTCTCTCTCTCTCTCTGTCCCTCTCCCCTGCTTGCACTCTCCCCCCTTCTACCTGTCTAAAATAAAAAAGGAAAATGACAAAAAAAGAAAACCTTAAACCTCATCTCCCTCCCTGCTCTGAAATTTCAACGAACCAATGACTCAAGGAGTTGAGGTGTTCACTTATAAAACATTATTATTTTTTTTTTATTTTTTTTTTCAACGTTTATTTATTTTGGGGACAGAGAGAGACAGAGCATGAATGGGGGAGGGGCAGAGAGAGAGGGAGACACAGAATCGGAAACAGACTCCAGGCTCCGAGCCATCAGCCCAGAGCCCGACTCGGGGCTCAAGCTCCCGGACCGTGAGATCGTGACCTGGCTGAAGTCAGACGCTTAACCGACTGTGCCACCCAGGCGCCCCAAACATTATTAAATGAAAAAAAACTCGTGTTACAGCGTGTATTTTAAGATCCCAATTTTACAAAACTAACAACACAGAACACCGCACCCTGCGCGTGAAGACACTGGCTGGATGTGGGAAGCCCAGAGAGGCTCACCCCGCCGTGCCCGCCGCTTCTGTCCTCGGGGCCGAGAGACGCTGTGGGGCCAGAGACACCGAACCAGAGGCCAGCGGAGCAGAGCACGGGTGCTGTAAGCGCGAAAGAGGTCTCGCTTCGAACTCTGATGGTGTCCGTTCCCAGCGGGACCCAGGGCTCTCTCGGAGCCACCGGTAACAGTGACATCTAGCAGTGACATCTGAGCATAAGAGTGTTCACGCCGGAAAGAGCTTAGCAAAATGGCGGGCCCGGAGCAAGGGCTTGGTGTGTGGGGTGTTTCATCTATTAGTTATTTGAATAATTTTTCTTTTTTTTTTTTTTTAATTTTTTTTTTCAACGTTTATTTATTTTTGGGACAGAGAGAGACAGAGCATGAACGGGGGAGGGGCAGAGAGAGAGGGAGACACAGAATTGGAAACAGGCTCCAGGCTCCGAGCCATCAGCCCAGAGCCTGACGCGGGGCTCGAACTCCTGGACCGCGAGATCGTGACCTGGCTGAGGTCGGGGGCTTAATCGACTGCGCCACCCAGGAGCCCCAATTATTTGAATAATTTCTTGTCAGGTTGGCTGACCTACAGGTGGTCTCAGCTTCAGGAGTGGAACCCAGTGACTCATCTCTTACCTACAGCACCCAGTGCTCCTCCCAGCAAGCGCCCTCCTCATGCCCATCCCCCACTTTCCCAACCCCCCCACCACACCTCCATCAACCCCCAGTTTGTTCTCTGTATTTAAGAATCTCCCGTGGTTTGCCTCCCTCTCCCTCTCACGGATTGCAGCTTATTTTTCCTTCCCTTCCCTTCCCCTGTGTTCATCTAAGTTTCTCAAATTCCACCTATGAGTGAAATCACACGATATGTCTTTCTCTGAGTGACTTCACTGAACATAATGCCCTCCAGTCTCGTCCACGTTGCGGCAAACGGCAGGACGCCGAATAGTCCAGGGCACGCAAACCACGTCTCTTTTTTTGGTCGTCAGTAGACGGGCACTCGGGCTCTTTTGGTACTTTGGCTATCGCCCACAGTGCCGCCTAAACATTGGGGTGCGCGGGCGCCTCCGAATCAGCATGTTCGCACCTCTGGATGAACCCTAGCAGTGCGGTTGCTGGGCCGTGGGTACTTCTTTTCTGACCGTCCTCAGGAACCTCCAGCCCGTTCTCCAGGGCGGCTGCACCCGTGTGCATTCGGGGCGGGGTGTTTCAAACTCGGCCTTATCGAGGCGTCATCCCCCCACGGGAAGGCGCGCCGGGCCTCCCCTCCACCACCGTAGATGAGACGCGCCTTTTCTGTAGCTCCCTGTGCGCGGAATCCCGAGTGCGCGCCCCTTTTGCTCGGCCCCGCGCTTCCGGAGGCACCTGGGCCGTGGCCGCATCACGGCTCGGTTCCTAAAGCCCGAGACCGGCGGCACCCCAAGTGTCCCTTGGCGGGCGGGTGGCCAAGAGAAGAGCCGTCCTGCCGCATAGGACTGCTTTCGTCTGCCCGGGGGCTTGGCCGCCCCGGAGCCACAGTGCGATCCGCGGTGGATGTCTGGGGCCCCCAGCATCCGCTCCAGCCTCGGGGAGGGGGCGCAGGCCGAAGGTCAGCCACGCGGACTGTCTGCGGTCAAGGCCCGGGAAGAAGTCCGGACACGGAAGCTCGCGTGAGCCTCCGGGGAGGGTGATGTGGGGGCTCCGGGAAACTGAGTCTACAGGTTTGTAGGGATGAAGCCGTTGCTGAGACCGCCTTTGCCTTGTAATTTACTGAGATGCGTAAACCGAGGGAGAGTCTATCGTTAACCACGCGTCTTCTGTCGTGTCCCCAGTCCTCGGGCAGCCGGGAGGGCCCGAGGAACGGCACACACACCCTGCCTGGGGGCGGGGGTGGGGTGCTAGCCTGCGCTGGGCCCTCGGCTGCGTTTCGCTCCCTCATCGGCAGTGCTCTGTGCGTTTGCTGCGCACTGATGCCAAAGGGTAGCACATCCCCGAGGACGCCGAGACCTCGCGTCCGAACGCCCCGAGGCCCTCTGGCGCCGTGGGTGGAAACTTCCGCTGGCTCTAATCCGGCGTCACACAGATGGAGTTCTGAGTGCGGGCGTTCCTCGCTTCTGTGGGCTATGCCAGCAGACCACTGAGCCTGAGGACGGTCGCGGGGACCCCGAGATCCGCAGCCAGACCGTCCGCGGCGAGGGCGGCCCTGGGGGCCCCCAGGCGCGGTGGGGGCGGGCTCCTGGGGAGTGTTCCCCGCCCCCCCCCCCCCCCCCCCGACTTGGCGGTTTGGCAAACTGGTTGCGCAAAGGGTGTTCAGTGACGGAAGAAGGAACCAGCTGCCCAAGGGTGGTCACAGCACTGAGCTCAGGACTGCGGTTTTTAAATGCAGCCATTCGGCAAATGCCCGGGGGCACGTGACCAGGCCAGGGGCTCCTGCACAGGAAACGCTGTGCTGAGACGGCAGGGAGGGAAGGAAGCCCGGCCTGGAGGGGAGAGGCGCGCGCAGGGGAGGGGCCGGAGGACTGCACTGGTGGGCAGAGCCAGCGGGAACTTGGACTCGGCCGTGAGGCCGGAGGCCGAAGAGTTTTCAGAGCTGGAGGGAGGTGGCCGCAGATCTGGAAGGATTTACTGTCGCTCCAGAACGGGCCGGTTCCCAAGAGAGAATAAGTGGGGTGGTGGGGAAAGTGTGTCTGCTCTTACAGAGCGGTCGGCCGTCAGTATAGACTGCGGGATGCAATGAAGTGGTTTTCTTTTCTTTTTTTTTTTTAATTTTTTTTTCAACGTTTATTTATTTTTGGGACAGAGAGAGACAGAGCATGAACGGGGGAGGGGCAGAGAGAGAGGGAGACACAGAATGGGAAGCAGGCTCCAGGCTCCGAGCCATCAGCCCAGAGCCCGACGCGGGGCTCGAACTCGAGGACCGCGAGATCGTGACCTGGCTGAAGTGGGACGCTTAACTGAGCCACCCAGGCGCCCCATGAAGTGGTTTTCAAACCGCCGTGACGGTGACCCGTCTAAACACACCGCTCGCACCCACGCTCGTAAGCACGCAGACGACACGGCTCCTCCTCTTTTACTATGTGCAGACTTTCTATTCGACTCTGCTGTGTTCCGTTCTTCCTTTACTAAAAATTATGGGTCATTAAGCAGTAAATGTATTCCCTGGCTCAAGGCCGTGTCCTCTGACCCCGTGTCCTCTGACCCCCGTGTCCTCTGATCCCCGTGCATCGCTGTGAGGTGGCCGAGCTGGGGGGGACACAAGAGCAAGGAGGGGCCTCTCAGGACGTGGCCTCGGGCAATCCCGTTACCTCCCGCCCCTGCCCCTCTTCACATGGGCTGACCCCTCTCACCTCCTCGAGGCCTTCCAGGGTGAGGTCAAGATGGCGAAAGTCCCCGGAGCTGCCGTGGGCTATTGGGGGAACGAGACCTCATCCCTGCTTTTGCCCCTCTCCCCTCACCCCTTCCCACAGAGGATTATCACTGACGGAGCGTGTGGGGGTCACGGTAGAGACAAAGCACTGAGCGCCGCCCCCCCCCCCGGCCCGGCAGGTGCTGCGCATCTTAGATGCGTGGCCTCTAAACCTTATCAAATTGTCCTTAGCTGGAAATCATCATCCCCATCTTACGGCTGAGGAAACAGAGGTCCAAAGTGGGCAGAAACTTGCCCATGGCCACGGGATGGGACGAGGGTCAAAGCCCAGATTGACTGCTCACTGGCCTGGCTCCCCCTGCCCCTCCTACCCCTCCTGCCCCCACGGTGGGTCCTCCGGTTCCCAGGATCTTAGCCACAGATGTCCCTGTGGTGACGTTCTGGGCCCTTCGTGTCGCACAAGGCTGTAGGGGTCAATGCCTGCCATCCAAACCTTGTTTTCCAAAATTGTAATCATGGTAATTGCCAGCACCCGGGCACCGGCTAAGCTTTGCACGTTCACCTGCCTTTGCAGGTGCTGACCTTACACCTCGTAACGAGGGAAGTGAAAATCATGAGGCGGGGACAGAAAGGAGCCTGTCCGAGGTCACACAGCCCACATCCCCAGAGCTAAACCTTAAGCTGCTGAACACCGTGTGTTCAGGATTTGAGAAACAAGACATTGGAAAGTGGAAGAGACCAGTGTTCACATCCAAGGGCATCCCGGATGCTCTCGAGGAAGCCCCAAGACCAGGGGAGAAGTGTGGACAGAGTGGGGCATCAGCAAAGCCGAGGGGGCACCAGGACCAAGGCCCCAGTCCCCAGACAGGTGCATTGTTCTCAAAATGGCCAGCGTAGGGAAGGTGGGGGGCTCTCTCTCAGGCAGGTGAGTTTTCCACAAGGAGGACTTTGTCTTAATGCAGAGAAGCGTGTGGGGGGCTCTGGCAGCTCGGTGGGCCGGCAGTGCATCTCGGGGCCACGGAGACCAGGGCTGAGCCGGACGGATGGGAGTCGCTTGGTGACTAGCTCCGTCCTCCACATGATGAAGCCCTCACCTCCAGCGCGATGGTGCACGGACACGGGCCTGGGGAGGTGACCAGGAGTAGATGAGGTCGCGGAGGTAGGTCCTCGTGAGGGATTTGTGGCTTTGTAAGAAGAGGAAGAGACGCAGAGAGCTCCCTGCCCGCCGGGGGGAGGGCACGGGGAGGGGCGGCCGTCTGAAAGCCAGGAAGTGGCTCTGCCTGAGACCGGGCGATCTGGGGCATCCGGCCTCCAGAACTGGGGGACAGCAAGCGGACTAGACCAGGCTGTAGGTGACTCTCAGGCCGCCCCAGCTCATGCAGCCGGGTCCCAGAGGACGCCAGACGCCTGAGACGCTGCAGCACAAGAGTCACCGTGAGGCAAAGAGAGACACGTAGGTACGAAGGTCCCTGAGTGGGAACAAGTCTGCGCACACGTTCGGCTCGAGGGCGTCCGTCCCCAGCACGCAGGCTCCCCCCACGTACACACCCCTCTTCCTCAAGAAGAGGGGCCACATCGGGATGGAGAAGGAGTCTGCAGCCCGGGCAGGCTTCTCCAAGAGAGACGTGACTGTGCCAAGCGGCATCATGTGAGTTGAGCTCCCAAACGAGTCGTCTTGCCCCCTGGCCACGGCAGCCACGTGGGTGAGACACACCCGGCGCCGGGTCCCTTCTATCACTTGGACTCCCGCTGAGTGCAGCTTCTTGCTCTGGATGGTTCTGAAGCCACGCTTGGTTTGTGTCATCTGACCCAGCGCCTTCTCTCGCTTGTGCAAATGTTTACCTTACATTCTCCCCCGCTGGCGGGGGGAAAGGTCTTACTAACGTGCGTGTTCCCCACGGCCCCTCCGCAGATGCACGTTTCCTCCGAAGCCCTGGGATTCCTGTACAGGGACAGACACGGTGACCAGCCCAGCTCTCCCTCACACCGGGAGCCCGTCGTTAAAGGAGCACAGTTTTTCCAGAGGACGTGCTTCCCACCCCTCGACCCCTGCCCGAGCTGCCCTTTCATATAACGTGAAGTGAGAGTTCCCCCCACACGGAGAACTTTAACATCCCCCGATGTACAGCTTTGCGGGGAGAAAGTGCAAATTGCGACTCAGAGTCGGTCCTGTTTCTGCACGGTGCATGCCGATGTAGATTACCCTTCGGCGAGGGCAGCGTAGCGATTCTTTCCTGCAGATTAATGCCCTGCGTGAATGTGTTTCCCGGGAATGTTAGACAAATAGAGACCATTAGCTACGTGGTTTCCCTTTCAGAGACCCAGCAGGCAAGACGTGGTCAGATGCCAGGTATCCAAGCACCAGCATGTCTGTGGGGCCCTGCAGCTGGTAGCCCGGCCTGGCCCCACATGTATGCGTCTGGGAGGTGAGAACGCGAGATGTGTGGCAGAGTTTGGTGGGGTTGAAGTAGGTGCCTAAAGGTCCTGCTAAAGTACTGAATGAATGCCGTGTGTGCGCGAGCGTGAACGTGTGTGCATGCGCATGAGTGTGTGTGCGTGAGCTGTGTGTGCGTGAGCGTGTACGTGAGTGTGTGCTTCTGTTTCTGGGGAGACGGAACAGATATACCCTTTGCTTCTTCTCCTTCCAAGGACAACAAGAAACTCTGGACAGTTTATATGAACACGCAAGAGAAGGTTCTGGAAGGTGTGGGGCCTGGGCACGTGGCGGGGAGGCTCCTGGGACTCTGATTCGCATCTGTCCAGTATCCCAGGCCTGGATCGACAGAAAAGCAACAGGTGCACACAGCAAACCCCCAGGAGAGCCTCCCTCTGGGCAAAGGATGGGGGAAGACGCAGCCCAGCAGGACAGAGCCCTTGGACAAGAATCCTTCTCCTCCGAACACTCAGAAAAGGCCGTGGGTCCACCTCGACCCAGCAAAGGGGCCGTGGGGAGCACCCCACCAGCCCTGGCGAAATGGTGTCAGACCGAGACTTTCATCACTGCAGCCGGTCCCACCGGAGTGTAAAGAGAGAGCATGCAGAAATCTGGGTGTCCGTTCTCGCCCCCCCCCCAGTAACGAGGAGCCCTTCCCTCGGGGTCGGGGGGGCCTTGACTCCTACGTCCCCTGGCAGGACCACCTTCCCTCTGCCCCTCCAGCTAAAACACAGGGTTTTAAGATTCAGGGTCTAACAATCAAAAAATGTTCAGGTTTCCATCAAGAATCCCTTGTCATGCCAAGAACCCAGAAGATCTCGGAACGAATGAAACAAGATTGTTAGAGCAATGGGCAGGGAGGGGGTTGGGGCAGTCCCAGCTCCGGCGTGGTGCAGGCCCCCGACCACAGTCGGACACCACCCCCACTCTGTCCTGAGACTCAGGCAAGCAGGGAAGGAAAACAGCCCCTGCCCCAGTGCCAGGGCACCTTTGGGCCCCTGGCTCTCCTGCCTGGAGAGCCCACGCTGGCTTCGGTAAGGTGACTCCACCATATTCTCTTTCGGCTGCTGGGCCCCGTGGGCTGGCGACCGCAGGTGCGAAGGTCCCCTGGGAGGCAGTGGGAGTGGGGTTTCCAAAACACGATTTTCTGTTGTTTTAAATTTCCTAACCACAAAAAATGTATGAGTTTCATACTGTTGCAGAGAAAATGGAAATATGATTTACGCTTACAACTTATGGACCCAGTTTCATAGATATTTGGTGCTTCTATCATGAACTTGACAGGTTCGTATTGTTTTCTCCCCTAAGAAGTTGTTGAGCGTGGATGGAAACTACTTAAACATGATAAAGACTCATTGCTAAAACCCCAGATCAAACATTTTACTAAATGGAAAAATGCTGGAGTCATTTCTATTAACTCGGGAACAGGACCCAGGGCGTGCCACAGATCGACGCGGGGCTGGAGGCATTAACGGATCCTGTGAGACAGGAAAGCGAGCCCAGGGCAGTAACTGTGGAAAAGAAGAGAAAAATCTCTTTATGCACAGACGACTGTGAGCGTGCCTACACAGTGTATTAGATTTTAGTAAAATCGTAGAATTTAGCCAGGTAGGCGGGCACACACGCGGTTCCCATTCGCAACACAACAAAACCACACGGAGTCTCTCTCCGGCCACGTTTGACAAGAAAGATGTGCTGCACGGGCTCCTGCGGGTCCCACGGCGGCTCACGGCCTACTCACTACTACTCACGTAGTGGGTGGGTTCTGCTCGTGCAGCCCCCTGAGGTCGCAGCCGGCGGCCGGGAGAGGGGGGAGGCCACCATGTGACTGCGAAAACCGTCCAGCTGAGCCCGGCCGACCCCCAGCACTGCCAGAGGGGACAGTGAAGATACTGTCAGTGTTCGGAGCCGCGGAGCTCAGGGCTGATCATAGTTGGGGCCTCGGCTCCGGCCGCCGAGCGCTCTGGCCAAGCCCCGAAATTCTGTCCGCGCCACCTCCCGGGGCAGGGGCGGCCCACAACCGCCTCTGTGCCCAGCTCGGGGGTGGGGGGCCCGGCTGGGGGTGGCCCCCATCCTCCTTGCTGACAAGGCAGAGGGGCTCTGGTCCCGATGGTTCCCTCAACTCTGGGGACGCCTGGAAGAGGACGCTTGGGGACAAGGTCTGATGAACAGACTCTGACAAAGTGGCGACAGAGCTGAGGTGGCGAGGGCGGGGGGGGGGGTGGCGAGGAGAGGGCTGCTCTCCAGGGGCCCCACCAGGACGGGGGTTTGAACACTGTGAGCATCAGCACATCCCGCGATTCAACACCCAGTCAGTAACTAGAGGTGAGGGGAGGTTTTGCAGATTTTTCTTCTGAGGTAAATGTACTTACAATGAAATCGAGTTTTGCAAAAGGAAAACAGCAGTGTAAGCCAAACTCCGTGAAGCGGAAGGATGTTGCCACCAGCCCAGAACGTTCCTGCTGCCCGTCCTCGGTCGAACCTACCACCCCCACCCCCGGAGGAACCCCTGTCCAGCTTCTCCACCGAAGGTTAGTTTCGTCCGTCCCGGAACTCCTAAGTGAGGTCGTGCATTTAAGGCTCCTTCCCCCGAGCACGTTTTCAAGATTCGTGCATGTGGAATGAATGATGTTGTAGGGAGTAGTTCCTTCCTTTTCAGGGCTGAGGAGCCCCCACCGTGTGGACGTCCTGCCCTCCCCTTGACAGGCGGCCGGACCGGTTCCCAAATGTGTGTATGTGGCCCGCTGAAGGTCGCACTGCGGTGAGGGCAGGGCCACGACCTGAACTCAGCGTGTCGGTCTGATGCCAGAGCCCAGAGGTCTTGGCCTCCCTGGCCGGGGGCTTCCGTGGCACGTGCTCTGTGTGCTCTGGGCGCGTGCGCATCGGGGGTGGGGGGGTCTGCACGGGGGCTCTGAGCCCTGCTTGCTGTAGACCAGAGGGGTGACCTTGGGCACACAGCTGACCCTGCGTCAGCCTCCACTCCTGGGACCCGCCTGCTCCTCCGGCCGCTGCTGAGGCCGGTACTGTCGGCACCTGCCTCGCCGCGTCCCCCGTCTCCGGTAGGAACCGCCAGGCGCTCACACGACCTCCACGAGCGAGGGCATCAGCCCTGGGGCCACGCTGGACCCGCGGCGACAGAGGCCAACACGGGGGGTGGGGGTGGGGGGAACTCCCAGGCAGTGGGACTGAGCTCCCGGCGCTCCAGCGGTGACATCTCCAGAACAAACCCACGTGTCACCTCTGCTCAGTCTCTCTTCTGCTTTGTTCTTCCCAAGCCGCCGTTCCGGCGTCCTGGCGTCACCTGCCCGCACCGACCGCCGGCAAACAAGCCTTGTTTCGGGCCGAGGAGGCACGTGCTGTGCACAGACTGGCAGGGACGGCAAACGGAGAGCCAGTGCCGGGCTGGCGCTCGCGAGCTGGCATCTGTGAGCCCGGGTCAGTCGCTGTGCGGCCAGAAAGCGCCAGACACGACAGGGGGCAGATGACGGGCCGGCACGACCCACGAGGCTTCAGGGCATTTGTGGCCCTGCAGTCCCACGGGGCTGTCAGGCTCAGGCGGTGTGATTCCTGCCCTGCCGTGGAAACCAGTGTGCAGTCGGACGACACAGCGTCCCTTCGGGCGTCCCCTCGGGGGCACTGCCCGCACCCTGCCCAGTCCCGCCTCGGGGGCGATGCCTGCACCCCCACCACCCAGTCCACCTCGGGCGTCCCCTCGGGGGCGATGCCCGCCCCCCCCCCCCCACCGCCCCCACAGCAGCACCTGTCACAGCAGCCGCGTCCGTTGACAGATGATGGATAAACACAGTGTGGTGCAAACAGGCGACAGGGGATTACGTGGCTTACAGAGGGATTTCTGCCACTCGCGGCCACACGGACGAACGCGAAGGACGCCACGGGCAGCATCAGGGGACTTCCCGGGAGAGAGCATGTCTTCCGTCTCTGTCTGGGGTCTACCAGGCCCTGGGAGCGGGTACGCCACCCTCCGAGCTCCTGAGAAAGCCGGTGAGGAGGGGGCCTGCCGGGTGCCCCCGGCCCGACACCTGCTGTCGGGAGACGACCAGAGACGCTCAGCTGTTTGGGTCCGAGTCATGCGGGCGCTGGGGTCCTTGGATCCCAGCGTGCAGGCTTCCCACTCCGGGGCGGGGACACGGCCCCTTCTGGGGGGGACAGGCTGACCTTGGGCATGTCTGACTTGCTGACAGAAACCAGAGTCGGTCCCCAAACACTGTCTGCGGCGGTGCAGACGGACGCGGGCCACAAGCAGCAGTTCCCAGAAGCAGGCGCTCAGACAGCGTCCACTGTCGCCAGGTGGGAAACCCAGGGCTGGCGCCAGGGCACATCTGGGACGGAGGCAGAACTGCCAGTCCAGGGTCCGGAGCGCGGGGCCGGGAGGGCGCGGAGCTGGGAGAGGTCTCTGCAGGGGAGGGGGCTCGGCCACAGAGGACAGGAAGACCTCTGGTGACGTTTGAAGACGTTTAAAGACAGGAGTCAGCCCCGTGGAGGGGGAGGGGCACGCGCGATGCCCTTGGGCCCAGGAGGGGGTTCGAGGACCCAAGACAGGAGAGTCTGGGAGCTGCGGGGTGAGGGGAGGGGCCAGAGCTGGGTCTGGCGGGGAGGGCCCCATTGGCATGTGGAGGAGACGGGCCGTGTCCCGATCCACGGGTGCCCGAGCCCCGAGGGTGCGAGGCTGGGAACCGGGGGTTGGGGGGGGGGGGTGGGTGGCCGTTCCTGCCACCGGCCAGGAGCTTCGGCTCCTTGGAGGACGCTGACACTTGTCTGACCCGGCAGCCGGGACGGCTGGGGGTGTCTCTGCTGGGCACCCGTCCAACCTCACTGGCTTCCAGCGCTGGCTCCCCCCACCCCCCTTCCCCACCCAGCCGGCCCGGGGGGCGGAGCCTGTTGGACTGTGTTCCGGGGCCTCCCCGGGGCCCAGAGCCAGACGGAGGCTCAGCCCCTGTAATTCGGATTCTGGGGGGTTCCGACCGGCCCGCACCTGACGAGCAGGCCTGCCTGGGGCAGCGTCCCTGTGACCCCACGTCTTCCTGGGCTTTGGGCTCGGACTGAAGGCTGGCGGGGTCAGGACGTCAGCTCACTGTGCCGGCCCCTCCTCCCCCTGTGGGCAGCAAATGGCTCTTTTACAGGAACTGCGGAGAATGCGTGGAAGGCGGCGCGGAGAATGCGTGGAAGGCGGCACGAAGCGCTAAACATCTGGAGACGGGCGTCCACACGCCATTTAAAATCGTCTGTGTCCCCAACAGGCAGGTGCTCCCCACCGGGGGATTTGGCTTGGATCTGGGGCATCGGGGGGAGCCCGGGGGGCACGAGAGGCCACAGCCGGGAGGCTGGGCCCCGGGTCCCCCTCGTGCAGCAGGGCAGGCGCTGGCCTGAAGATGGGGACGTCCCTGAGAGGCGCTAAGAGGACGGGGTCAGCCAAGGGGCAGGAGGGGCTGGTCCAGGAAGGGTTCTGGGGTGCAAGGCTCCCGATGGCTCCCAACCAGAGGACATGGGGTGCTGCGCTGAGGGCATTCCTTCCTGAGGCAGGAGCCCAGGGGCCCGTGCCATCGAGGGGCCGGCAAGGACCTAGACGGGGACCCACGAGTCCCCAGAGGATGGCCTTTGTCCCGGGAGATGGGACTCCTTGGGGGGGGGGGGGAAGGGGGGTTTTTTGTTTGCATCTTGGAGCTCCCTACAGGGTTGGAAGTAGGACAAAGGGACGCTGGGCAAGAGGCGGTCCTTCTGATCTGGACCCACCCGAGGACCCAGAGGGGGGCAGCTGGGTGCAGGCCTCCTGGGGGTAAGTGGCCGAGGAGGGACAGAACCTGGGTGTCCTCATTCCCACCCAGATGGCGGGGCTGTGAAGGGCCAGCACGGGGCCGGGAAGCTCCTCACGGGGCAGAGCCGCCGGCACAGGGCGGGGTAACCGCCGAGCCCTCACAGACGCGGCCTCGGCGCCCCACACGCAGGGACACCCCCGGCGCTGCGTCTGTGGCCTCGGCCCGGCAGCGCCAGCCCCCCAACTCTCTGAGTGCATCCCCCCCCCGCCCCGCCCGGCGCTGGGATATAAATTCAGGTTTTCTTGTTTCAAACCCCGTGCTTTCTTCACTTGACCACAGGGCTTCTCTGGGATCCTCTCCGGATCTCGAGCTCACACCTGTCTTGGGCTTTAATCCCGGTCAGAGGGCAGCATCGCGGGCTCCGCCCCATTCTTTCTAACCTCTCACCGAATCTGGTGCCTCCCCACTCACCGCCTGGGCCTCGAGCCACGTTATAGCCGAGCCTGTGGCCGTGTCACCGAAGAAATTCAGAGATTCTCACATCACGTTACAGCGTTTACAGAAATCTCAGAATATTGTTCACACAGCCCTGCCGCTTCGCGTTACGGTCGTGAAGACACCTGCCCTTATGCCTCGTTGTTTAACTGCTGACCCAGAGAAACACGCAGCTGTTATACGTTAGTTCTAAAAATGTTTCGATGATTGTGCTCCCACACAATTCACCGGCTTGGTTTACGTTATGCATTTAAATATTCCCAGGGAGGTTCCCCACTCCTCAGATGACGGCAGGCGTCCGGGCGCGGACGGCCCCGATGCCCAGAGCAGGAGTGGCGAGTTGGAGCCCGCCTGGGTCAGCTCGGTGGGCCCCGTGGCGTCACGGAACGTCTCCAAACCAGGGTTTCTCGCCTGGGCACTGCTGGCATTTGGGGCGACTCCGTGCGAGGGCCCCGTCCCGTGCATGTAGGGTGTCGGCGGCATCCCTGGCCTCCCCCTGCCCTGGATGCGAGTGGTGCCCCCCCCCCCGGGGACACCCCAGGAGGTCTCTGGATGCTGCCAAACATCCCTGGGGTGCAAGACCCCCGGCTGAGGCCACCTGCTAGGTGCCCCGGGTGACCCCCGAGGGCTCCTTGAGGGCTCCCCGCAGTGACGCCTCTGCTCCAAGCTCTCAAGCAGTGAGACTGTTTGCAAAATCCTGTCTTCCTGTTAGTAAGTTCAGGGTCGAGAGGGGCTGGCGGCCTTCACCGTGGTAGATGCAGGTGCAGAACAGGCAGGGGCCGGGACCGAGGGGAACCCGAAAGGCCAGGATGCTGGACCCCGCAGGGCAGGTGCTGTGGCTTCACCGACCTCAGAGGATCTCTAGTTTCTGTAAAAGCCGGAGGGCGGGTGTCAGGGCCACACTGCTGTCCCGGGTGTTTGGTTCAGGGGGGACAGGAGACCAAGGGAGAACAGGAGACCGGGGGTGGACAGGAGACAGGGGGGACAGGAGACCGGGGGTGGACAGGAGACGGGGGGGACAGGAGACCGGGGGGGACAGGAGACGGGGGGGACAGGAGACCGGGGGGAACAGGAGACCAAGGGAGAACAGGAAACCGGGGGAGGACAGGAGACCAGGGGGGACAGGAGACCGGGGGGGACAGGAGACCGGGGGTGGACAGGAGATGGGGGGGACAGGAGACCAGGGGTGGACAGGAGATGGGGGGGACAGGAGACGGGGGGGGACAGGAGATGGGGGGGCAGGAGACCGGGGGGAACAGGAGACCAAGGGAGAACAGGAGACCGGGGGGGACAGGAGACGGGGGGGGACAGGAGACTGGGGGGGCAGGAGACCGGGGGGAACAGGAGACGGGGGGGGACAGGAGACCGGGGGGACAGGAGACAGGGAGAACAGGAGACCGGGGGGGGGGACAGGAGACCGGGGGTGGACAGGAGACGGGGGGGACAGGAGACGGGGGGGACAGGAGACCGGGGGTGGACAGGAGACGGGGGGGACAGGAGACGGGGGGGACTGGAGACCGGGGGGGGGCAGAAGACCGGGGGGGACAGGAGACCAAGGGAGAACAGGAGACCGGGGGGGACAGGAGACCAAGGGAGAACAGGAGACCGGGGGGGACAGGAGACCAAGGGAGAACAGGAGACCGGGGGGGACAGGAGACCAAGGGAGAACAGGAGACCGGGGGGGACAGGAGACCAAGGGAGAACAGGAGACCGGGGGGGACAGGAGACCGGGGGGAACAGGAGACTGGGGGGGCAGGAGACCGGGGGGAACAGGAGACCGGGGGGGACAGGAGACAGGGAGGACAGGAGACCAGGGGGGACAGGAGACCGGGGGGACAGGAGACCAAGGGAGAACAGGAGACCGGGGGTGGACAGGAGACTGGGGGGGACAGGAGACGGGGAGGACAGGAGACTGGGGGGGGCAGGAGACCGGGGGGAACAGGAGACCGGGGGGGACAGGAGACAGGGAGGACAGGAGACCAGGAGGGACAGGAGACCGGGGGGACAGGAGACCAAGGGAGAACAGGAGACCGGGGGTGGACAGGAGACTGGGGGGGACAGGAGACGGGGGGGACAGGAGACTGGGGGGGCAGGAGACCGGGGGGAACAGGAGACCGGGGGGAGAGGAGACCGGGGGTGGACAGGAGACCGGGTGGGACAGGAGACGGGGGGGACAGGAGACTGGGGGGGCAGGAGACCGGGGCGAACAGGAGACCGGGGGGACAGGAGACCGGGGGGACAGGAGACAGGGAGGACAGGAGACCAGGGGGGACAGGAGACCGGGGGGGACAGGAGACCGGGGGGACAGGAGACCGGGGGACAAGAAACCAGGAGAAAGGGTGCATTTCTCAGCTCCTTGGGAGCATGGAGGAGGAAGGATGCTTGACCAAGCGCAACCACCACGTTGGAGCGTCTACTCCGGGCCAGGCGCTGTGCCGTCACTGGATTCGGTCCTGACAGGACACTGGGAGGCAGGTGCCATTCACAGCGTCCCCTGACCGGTGAGGGACGTGAGGCTGAATGGCCATGTTCCTGTTGCCTCCTGTGAGCGACTGGCCCCGGAAAACCCGAAGCTGACATTGGTACGTGCAGCTAGGGTCCCCGCGGGACGGAGCACAAGGCCAGAGTGGAGAAGGGGGTGTGGCCTGTGGGGGCGGAGCGCTGGGCTCCACCCCTCCCCCACCCCCAGCACCCAGCTCAGCTACTGAACAGATGGCCCGTGAGCCCTGCGCTCCTAGTGGTGGGAGACACAAACCAGTAAGTTCTTAAGACAACAAAGAATAGGGGCACCTGGGTGGTGCAGTCGGTTAAGCATCCGACTTCAGCCAGGTCATGATCTTGTGGTCTGTGAGTTCAAGCCCCGCGTCGGGCCCTGGGCTGATGGCTCGGAGCCTGGAGCCTGTTTCTGATTCTGTGTCTCCCTCTCTCTCTGCCCCTCCCCCGTTCATGCTCTGTCTCTCTCTGTCCCAAAAATAAACGTTGAAAAAGAAAATTTTTAAAAAAAATAAAAAATAAATAAATAAAAAAAAACTTAAAAAAGACAACAAAGAACAAGTCAGGCCGGACTCACTTCATTCTTTTCTGTGGCTTCGCCCTTTGGAGGGTTTGGGGGAGGGGCAGGGATCTCGGGGTGAACGGGAGGGGCTCAGTGACCACAGAGGACGTCACCATGACGTGCTGCGGGGAAAACAAGCAGCCTCCCATCCCGGATCTCGGGGAGGAAGCCAATAGCCCGGAGCTGGCTGAGTTCAGTGACGAGGCCCACGGCTGGCACATTCCTGGACGTCCACGCCAGGCCGGGCCCAGCCCGTCTACACGGACTCAATACCTCCAGAACCAGGCCTGACGTTCTCCAGACTCTACAGCTGCGGGGACTCTAGCAGAGGACGGGGTCCCGTTTGGTGCCGGGAGTCCCCCTGCCGTGGGGAAAGGCAGCTGCTGGTGTGTGCGTGCAGGAGACGACCCCCCTGTGCCCGCAGGCGCCCATCTGTCCGCCACGCTCGGGACACGGAGTCTGTCAGACCCCAAATGGGATGTTGAGAGAGCCCGTGGGATGTTCCATCCCGGCTGGGTTCGGGTGGCCGGGGAGGCGATCCTGGTCACAGCCTCGCTGGCCTCTCGCGTTCTCCAGCCCCAAGAGGCAAGAAGTGCGTGAAGTCTTTTCAAGTTTCTAGTTGTGCACGTGGGTCGCTCTCTTGTCCCGTGGAAGCACAGACTTTCGTGCTTGCTGCTGAGTGAAAGGCCACATCCCGTG
This sequence comes from Prionailurus viverrinus, assembly GCF_022837055.1. Classification (NCBI taxonomy): domain Eukaryota; kingdom Metazoa; phylum Chordata; class Mammalia; order Carnivora; family Felidae; genus Prionailurus; species Prionailurus viverrinus. The sequence continues at coordinate 301,050 of NW_025927616.1, forward strand.
TGACTCCAGCCAGGTGACTGTCCCAGAAGCAAAGCCACGGGACAGTAAAAGGTCAGTGGCAGCCACGGGTTGGAGGGGACGAGGGACGAGCAGGCGAGCACTCTGTGTGATGCCGTCACCTCACCGTACCGTTGTCCACACCCGGGGAATGCGCGTCTCCAACGGTAAGCCCGGCACTCCAGGTAATAATCCGGGAACCCCCGCTTTCCGGAAGCTCACGCTCTGCATTAGCACCAACCGCTTTTTTCATAAAAGCAAAACCCCCTTTGGATCCCCTTCAGTTAGCGAAACGGCGGGAGCAGGTCCTTCGTGAAAGCCAAGCGGCCGAACGGGAACTTTTGGAAAGCAGGGGACACTCTTCGACTGTTGCCGCTTCGGCTCAAAAAAGTCTCAGATGGGGGGCGGGGACCTGCAACGCGTCAACGTGGGCTCGTCCGTTGTCACAAGCAAACTCCGGGTGGAAATAACGGGAGGAGGGGTGTGGGGTGTGGGGCTCTGTACTTTCCGCTCGATTCTCCCGTAACTCAAGCTCTTCTGAAGAATACGGTCTGTTGAGAAGCTAGAAAGGTCCGTGCGCACGAGCCTAACCAGGGACAGGGCTGCCGTGCGCCTGACACCGCGGCTTCCTCCCAGTGTGGAGACGGTGCCCTGCTGGCCACAGCTGTTAAACACTGCTATGCCGATGCCGCTCATTCTAAGTCAAGTTTTATGATTTCAAGGCCACTGTGCCCGGGACCCACCCTCCCCGACAACCGACCGCTCTCTCCAGGGCCCTGTTCTGTCTGCCAGACCAGGCCTCTTTATTGTGGGGTCTCTGCCCTTTATCACCCGGGAACGTACGGGCATTAACTTTTATGCTTTCAATCCAAGACAGGCTATAAAATTAGGGAAGCAGGGCTGCTGTGTAGCTGATCTGGGCCCTTCAGAGTCCCCGGGAGACTCCTGAGGGCGTCCTGCCCTCCGTGAGCAGAAGCTTCTGGAACGTTCAGAGGACGGGACACGTTCCTCTGCACAGAGAGCTCAGGGAGGGGAGAGGCCAGGGGAATGGGCCTCACGCTCCCGCCTGTCTGCTGGGGGCGGCAGGGGCCCAAGGCAGGTGGAAGGTGCCCGGAAATCATCCACAGGACCCCTCGCACACGCTCGGCCACAGGGGAGAACAGCCACCGTTTGTCAACGCCTACTGGGCGCTGCGTGTGTGTCTGCGTTTGCTATCCTGCCCACCACAGGCCGGCGAGGAAGGCCGAGGGGGCCGGCTCTCATTTCCCCATGAGGGGACGGACGCTCCAGGCGCAACCCCTCGTCCAAACACACAGCCCACTGGTGGCGGAGGCAGGATCTGAGGCCAGGTGGTGGCTGCGGCAAAGCCGCGCTCTCCCGTGTCACTGCGCGGTCCCTGCAGGGACACCAGGCACCAGGCCCTGGGGCACGGAGAGGGGAGGCACGGGGACAGGAGGTGCATCCGGACCCAGCAGAAGCCTGTGGCCCGAGAGCCTCGGACTCCTCCTGGGCCCGCGGTCTCGTGCGGCTACCGGGACTGGGGCAGGGAGGTGGAGAGGGCTCTGAAGCGCCTCAGGGCACCGACCTGACTGCCGACCACTGCCCAGGGCAGCACCAGGACCCAGAGGGGCTGCCGGGACCTTCGAACGGAGAGAGAACAGGATTGAGATGTGCTGGGGCCATCACGAGCATCCTTTTCTGCCACACAGGCTCACTATAGAAACAATCACGGGGAAGAGCATTTGTGGGTGAGACGCTGACGTGACCAGAAACCAGAGGGACCGAGGGGGTCCAGGGGACTCATTTAGACTCTAATGCGGAGAAGCAGCACCTCCTTCCAAGAGGCCTCGATGCTGAGAACACTGCTGCCGCTGACACCTGGGTGTCCGTGGCACCTGCGGGACCGGCCTCCCAGGTGCAGGGCTGGAGCGGCACCCCTGCACGTGGCTCACCGGTGACAGGGCTGCTCTCTACTTTGGGAGGGAGAACACTTTCCGGGGCCCTTCCCAGCCGTCCCGCAGGAAAGGAGGCACTTAGCCAGAGGTCTCTAACATGCTCTCCGCTTGGGGCCTGGGAGGGAGGACAGGTTCAGGCCTGGGGAACACCTGGGGAGCACCTGGCCTGGCCGGGCTCCTGGCATGGCTGCCTGGAGGAGGCGGCCCACGCTGGATCCTCAGCGGCCCCTCAGCCGCCCCTGCCCCCTGCCTCTTGGCAGGCCAGGTGGCATTTAAGCAGAAACACTGATGAAAATTCAGCTCCTTCCCTGCGGCTCGTGATACAAAGTTGTGCCAAACGAGGTCTAGCGAGTCAACACTGCTCCCCACACGCCCGGCGCTCGCTGTCCCGGGGGTTCTCGGGCCCCTCCCAGCCGCCGCCCTCAGCCCCGTCCCTGAGGTCACTGATCCTCCCCTGCCCGCCCGGCCCCACCCCGATATTAAAGTCACACTTCAAACTGTCACTTTGTTTTTAATTTTTACTCAGTCTGCGTCCGGATAAACCAGGATTTGACCAAGCTCCCAGCTCTCTCCGCTCCAACCACGTAGCAATTTTATGGATCAGAGTTTTGTTTCTATTTGTCTAAAGCCCAGAGGAAGAAAGAAATCAAGTCCACAGATGAACATGTATTTGAAGAGACATTTCAGGACTTGGGAGACTTCTTCATCCATCAGTTTCTTAGGAACAGCACCCAACGGGCCCGGGGGAGGCCTGCACAGCAGGTGCACAGGTAGGTGGGCGGCCGCAGGCCCCTGGAGGGAGGGGACAGCCGTCTGGGCTGGGCGGCCCGTCTGCTTTGCAGACAAAATAGAAAGAAAAACTCCAACTTCATTCATACTTTATTTGGAGGAAGAACACGTGTACAGAAAATCTCTGTTTTGGAAAATAAACTGTATGGCTGTTGGGGGCGACGCTGTAACGGGTAATGAGGGGGCTCGCGGCTCTTGAGACATGTGGTCACGCGAGTCCTTAAACCGCTGAACGAAACGTTACCTTGTAACGTTCCCTGCCAGGCCCCGTGTCTGAGCACATCCGACCATCCCCAAAGTCACCAGACTCACCCAACGCGCCGTCTGCGCGCCAGTCCGTGGACAGACGCTCATCACGCTTCACCAAAGGACGGCCTGGAGGGCAGAAACTCTGCTTCTGGACAGGCTTCCAGAAAGCAGAGTCCGCCCTCGTCTTTTCCTTCCTCCCTCGCTGGGATTGCTGCGCCCGCTCTGAGTACAGTGTCGGGTCAAGGAGGTTGCCCCAACCCCCCCCCACCGGGAGCCTTCCCCAGGGGCCTCCCGCGGGAAGCACAGCCCCCAGACGGAGCCTGCGTCGAGCACGGCAGACCTCGGGGCGAATCGGTGAGGGACATGCTGACAGAGGAGGCAGGCAGCGCCCACAGCACAAGTCACGGGATTGCTCCGCAGCAGGGACACGTTGGACACCTTCTCCAGGACCGCCCGGGCCCCCTGCTACCCTCCACTGTCGTGAAAACCGCCGCCAGCCTACCAGCCGCAGAGTCGAGTCTGCGATGGATGATGTGAGTCACGGCCCCCAAAGCTGGAACCCCCCAGCGCCCTGGAGCTCCGTCCCCCTGAGGCCTCACCCCAGGGCGCACAGTTCACATCCCCGAGGGGCAGGAAGATGGTCGGACCTCTGCTGGTCAGGCATCTTCTTCCATCAGAGGGATCTCTGTAAAAAGAGAGCCCATTACCAGCTTAGCTGCAGGGATCTGGGAACAAAAACTTGATTGAAGTGTCTGTAATTCCCGGTGTCAGAAGAAAACGCCAAGTTCCGCGTAAACTGACCACATAAAGCACTCATTACGGCATCTTTGCTGGAAAATCTCACACCAGCTCACGCAAAATAAAGTGCTGAGACCTTAACCCCGTGTCCTAGCGGTCAGACCCGCCAGAGGGCGAGATGCTGTGCAGAGGCAGTGGGCGGGCAGGAAGGAGGCCCATCTCTGGGCCACCTCGGCCATCACGGCCACCACACACCCGGACTGGGGCCCTCGCGTGCCCCGCGGTCCTCTGCGTTCCCCGGGAGACCCTGGTTGCCCCCACTTCTCCGAGAGCTACACTGGCCTTTCCTTGTGCTGGGCGCGCGTGCCCGTTTCTTCGTCCCGGCGAGAGGCCTGTGTGCACACGGCTTCTCGGGGCCGCCCCACAGGCGCCCTGGTCTCCCGTGTGCGTGCGTGCATGCTGACCCCGGCACCAAGCTCTTCCAAGCCCTGCCTAGCGGACGGAGCGGGCAGAGAGCTCCCTGGCTCGCCCAGACGCCATGAAACCACCGCGGGCTTCCTGCTCTGACGGCTTGGGGCCTCCTGAAACCTGCACCCATCACGTGGGAGAGGACGGCCTCGCTCCAGGCCTCACACAGGGAGAACAATGAGCGGCAGGAGAGGCCAGGGGCGGGCGCGGGGCGGACACTCACCGTCGGCGATGTCGATGCCTGGGCTGCTGGACGCCGTCTCCCGCGCCGAGCCGGCCCCCGTGTCAGCGCTGTCGGGGCGGGGGCCCCCCGGGCACGCGGAAGGTGAATACAGACTCTGGAGCGGCTCGGAGGAGCCTGAGACGCCATCACAGGGCTCTGAGCCCCCTGGGCCCGTGTCCGTGTCCCCTGAGCCGGGGTATGCCGGGGGGCTCTGGTCGTCCACAGGCAAGGGGCAGCCTGGGCCCACGGGGCCCAGGTACCCAGGGCCTGAGGCCCTCAAGCTGCCACTCACGGCCTCGTCATAGGACGGAAGCATGACGGGAACCCCGTCCACCACCACGAAGTCCGGGTCGCTGCTGGAGCTCCGGGGAGGCCCCCTGTGCCGAGGAGAGTGGCGCCGACAGGTCAGAGTGGCGTGCCCCCCAGGACGGAGGCCCCCAGCAACCCCCAGGATGGAGGCCCTCCCACCCTGTGCAGCGGAGGCCCCCCAAGACCGAGGCCCCCCACCCTGTGCAGCGAAGGCCCCCCCAAGACCGAGGACCCCCACCCTGTGCAGCAGAGGCCCCCCCAAGACCGAGGACCCCCACCCTGTGCAGTAGAGGCCCAAGACTGAGGCCCCCCAAGACCGAGGACCCCCACCCTGTGCAGCAGAGGCCCCCCAAAACCGAGGACCCCCCAAGACCGAGCCCCCCCAGGACTGAAGGCCCCCCAAGGCTTGTGATGGCAGCGGAGCCCATGTTGAGCCTCTTCCGGGGCCCTGTCTGGCAGATGGTGGCACTGAGGGCCATGGCCACACTGGGACAGCAGCGTCCCCCTTTGTCTGGGCCCCACTGGCCCCTCAGGCTTCCTCCTCCCCAACCTCCGGCCCTGAGCAGGGGACCACGTGGCCCATCCCGCTGTGCCTCCTCAGGGTCGCTCAGGAAGCCCTCTGAAAATAGAGGAGCTCCACGAGCCAACGGGAAACCAGGGGCCCTCAGCGCGCGAGGAAACGTTAGACCCTGCGCTTCTTAGACTCCGTTTTTGTTTCCGCTCCAGCGTGAAAGTCACCGATTCCCATCAAGGTAGAAAAGGGAACACCCACGTCACCACCCTAGTCATTACGCGGCCCCTCCACCCCCCACCCAGCAGCCGCCAAGGGTGGCCGCTGTCTCTGCGGGCCTCGCCCCTGTGCGGCCCGTCGCCCCGACGGGGGTCTGACCACCGCGCTGCGTCTGTCCCCCAGAGGGCCCGAGTGGCTGGTTGACTCGGCTTCCTAGTTCCCCGCTGGGCCCTGGCACTGAGTGACGCAGCCGGAGGATAAATGTCCAGAGGGGAGGACCCAGCCGGCGGGCAGACCTGAGCGCTGACTGCCACGGCCCGGCTCCAAAACCCGGGGAAATGCCACGTGTGGATGCGGGCGCTGGGTGGAGGGGCACAGTCCTGGAGACGGAGGGAGGCGGGCAGGGAGGGAAGGCGAGCTGGCCAGGAACGCTCCCCGCTCCCCCCGCGAGAGGCTGCGTGTCCCCGTCCCCAGCCCGTGCCCGTCCGTCCTCTGGTCTCACCCGCCGACGCCGGGCCGCGGCTCGGCCCCCATGCGCTGCCATCGAGCCCCTCGCTCTCTGGTGTTCCCCGCCCCCGCGTGGCCCGAGAAAAGTCCACTGTGGGCTTGTCCCGAGAAAGCCGTCGTCTGTGTGGCTAACCGAGAATACTCGAGGGTAGAAAAACACCACGTGAAAGAGTTCGGGGCACATTTTAAAAACTCCTCGTGCAGTGGATGTTCTGGAAGCTTCTCTCCCAAGCAGACGTGGGGAAATGGCCCCAAGCACCCAACGTGCCACAAATCACGTGTGGGTCAGCCCCCCTCTGCAACCTTAAGTCTTCTGTAGATGCTAGGACTGCTCACGATAGATCCCAGTCCCTTGATTAGTAAGTCAGATGTGAGGCCACAGAGCACAGAAGGTGCCGGCATCTCAGCAGGGGCGTGGCTGGGGCAGCTGCACGGCTCAGCGACACGGGGCCAGCCTGGGGGCCTGAGGGCCGACCAAGCAGCTCCACGGCCTCCCTCAGTCCTCACCTGGCCGGGAGCTTGAGAGACTGGACCTTCCTGGAGGCAAGAGGGGGAAGGGATTCATTCCAGGAGCCTCCCCCACTGTCAACCTGCCTTTCCAGGAAGGCGCGCACAACTCTGGGGGCCACACCGGCCCTGCGGGTGAAAACAAAGCTTCTTCTGGAAGCACGGGGTCCCAAAGGGACTGACACGGGCACGCAGGCCTGAGGACACTCGAGATCCCTCCGGGTGAGGTGGCTGGTGTCGGGGAGGCCTGGCCGGTGATCTGGCCTCTGTTTCCTGAAGGTCACAAACTCGTCCCCGGACAACATCAGCAACGCCTCCCTCCTGGAACGGTGGTCAGCCAGCAGCAGGGGTCAAGGGTCACGCCTAGGTTGTCGGAGAGGCCGGGGCACCGTGTTCCCAGCAAGCTCCTCTTCTGGGATGACCGCCGTGAGGGTGGGGGCACCAGTGTGAGCCCGTGTGTGCGCCAGCCAGGGGAGGGCCAGCGGGTCCTTCCCAACCCCCCACGTCCCGTCCAGAGCCCTGTCTGCTTCCGGAGGCTTCCCTGGCACGTTGGTTTGGAACCTCTGCTGGGTCTCACGCCTTTGCCCGCATCTCCTACTTAGTTCCGCCCCGGGGGTGATGGGAACGGGCCCCGGGGGCCCTGCACGGCCACAGCCCCGACTCTGTGGGTCCATCTCCACACCCCCCACGCCTGCCCGGAGCCGTCCACCAGGGGCGCACGAGGACACGGTGGGGAGGAAGGAGTTGAGCCCTGCCCAGCTCCGTGCTCCGAACGCAGACACCCCCTCCCCCCTCCTGCGCCCATCCAGAGCCGTCCACCAGGGGCGCAAGAGGACATAGTTGAGGCGGGGGGGGGGGGGGGGGGGGGGGGGGCGGTGGGAAGAGTTGAGCCCTGCCCAGCTCGGTGCTCTGACCCCAGACACCCCCTAACCTGCGCGCCCATCTGCCAGGCCTGACCCAGTGCTCCCACCACCTTCTTTCTCCCGGCTGCTCGAAGGCCACGGCACTGACCTGACGGGGAAATGGGCCTTGAACTTGGTCTGGAACATCCTGGCCAGGATGACGAGCAGCAGCACCAGCAGCACGCTGGTCGCCGTGAACGCCACGACCTTCCACGTGGTCAGGAGGGTCTCGTGAGTGCTGGGCCACGTTTGCTCTGCGGGGAGAGAACAGAGCGGCGCCAGAGGCCGAGCGGGCACGAGTGTGTTTGCTGGATGGATCTGACCTGGGGGGGCTCCGCAGGCAGGCTGGTACTGCCCCAGGTCAGACCCCCCGCACCCCAAAGTCCGTCCCCAGTGTGGCCTCTGTGCGGCTGCCGGCAGGTACGGAGGGCGGACAGCCTGGTGCGCAGTGAGAAACGCACCTGCTTCTCTGGCAGAGAACAGGGGTCACTCTCCCTGGGCACCCGGGGCAGGGGGGTGGGCTGGGACTGTCGGCCGTGCTGGAGAAAGGGACGGGGGGTAAAGGGATGTGTCCTCGGCGGCCTCTCATCCACCTCTGACCGTCAACACGTCTGCCAGGAGGAGAAGGCAGGAGCGGCCCTTCCAGGGGAGTCCCCATCCCTGGGGCCCAGGCCCCCCGTGTGCGCCCACCATCCTCCCTTGGGGCCGCCCCCTCCCCGTGTAACGGGTTCCCATCCAAGGGTCACCAGACGTCCCAGGTTAATAAGCGCTTCCCCCACATACAGCGGCCAGGGGACAGGTGCTGTGGCAGAAAACCCCAGGGCGAGTGGGTGGGACCAGATGGGCGAGAGACCGAGATTGTGGTCACTACCCTGGGCTCCTGGGACCGGTGGTGGGTTTGCTAGCATCTCGCTAGTAGCTAGGAGGCCCCCGGGTGTGCAAACGGCCTGCGGTTTTCCAAGTGGGCGCAGGTCTTACCTGCAATTACACCTTCTGTGTTCTACGCGCATCAACTGGAAGAGAAAGGCCGGGCTGGCGCCCAAGGGCCGGGGGCCTCCTCGGAGGGAGGGACGGGGCTGGGGGAGACCCCGTGCGCAGAGGACCGCCCTGCCCCGGGGCGGGGAAGCATCTGGGGCCCCAGCGGGGAGTTTCGGCGACCCGGGTGTCCCTCACGCCGGGGTGGGGAGGGGGCTGTGACCTCACGCTGCTCACCTGACTTGATGCAGTGAACCTGGTAGGAGGGGAACCACTCCCCGTACTGGCAGGTGATGTACTTGTAGTCGCTGGTGAGGCTGTAGCCGGGGTCGCAGTAGAACTCTACCACGGTCCCGTGGTTGTAGCGCTCACAAGGCCGCGGGTGGCAGACGAAATCACCGTGACTCACGGTGGGAGGCAGCGGACACACTGGGGCAGCGGGGAGAAAAACAGCTTCAGGACTGGCTCGGGGATGGCGCCTGGGGCCCGCGGAGCCCCTGCCGCGCCCCGGGCACGTGCGGGCCGCAGGGGCCGTGAGAACCTCGTCAAAGACACGTTCATCCTACGCGGCAGCGCGGGTCTCTTTATCACACAGTACTGACCGCGAGTGTTATAACGCACCCGACAGCCCAGTACCTGCAATTAAGAGACTTACAGAGAAACACTCTACCGACGGGAGCCGCCACCCCAAGCCCGTTTCTGCCCGGGGCAGGCGCCTGGCAGGGGAGCACGGCGGGCACAGGGGGGCCACCGAACGCTGTGACCTCGTGCACGCCACACGGCCTCTCCAGGCCCTGCTGTTCTCCCCTGCAAAATGGAAGCCTACCCCACCCACTGTGATTTGGTTTTTCTGACCCCAATACTCTTTGATTTCAGGGGAAGAAAAAAGGCATTTTCAGTTTCCTCTCTGGGCAGAACCGCTGGTGCTCCGTAACCCGTCCCTGCACACAGTCCAGGCACAAACTACCAAGGCAGCTCACGGCCACACGTGGGGGAGTCCCGCACCGCCGGCGCAGACCCCGCACACGCGGGCCACACGACAGCAAGAGGGGCCACTGCGCACAGTGTCCCGAGGCGGGGGGAGGGGGGCAAGAGGCCCTCTACACTCACTCCTCCGGCCCTGCGAACACCACTGTGGGGTCCTGTGGGCTCCTCGTGGATGGGGAACGGGAGCTCAGAGCTCAGACTCCCTGGCAGCCGCCAGCCCCGGTCTGAGCTCGGGCCCGGCGCCTGGCCAGCCGAGCGACCCCGGCCGGCTGCTTCTCGCCTCTGGGCCTCAGTGTCCTCACCCGTGAAACGGGAGAGTCCGAGGGCTGTTCCGACAGAATGTAGGTGGACGGCCAGGAAGGCCAGGACCCGAGCGTCTGAAGCCAGAGACCCCAGTGACACTGGGGGACGTGGCGGGGTAGGGGCCGGTGGGACTCCAGCCTTCCCCAGGCTGAACGATGCTGTGTGCACCAGCGGGACGGCAGAGGCCAGTGGCGGGGGGCGGGGGGGTCTATGTCTGACGGTGACCTCTGCCCACTCAGGCAGCTGCCTGGGTCCCCCTCCACTACCCCGGAGCCCCCTCAGTCCTGCAGTGCAGAAGGCCCTTTCTGCGCTCAGGGGCACACAGGACAGAGAGGCTCGTCTAGCGCAGGCTCCGCATCAGTCCCAGAGCCACAGGGATCGGGAAACTACCGGAACGTTTCCAAGGCCCAGCGAACAAATGCGCCTCAGCAGCACCCCCTCACTTGCCCTGAAGGACTAAGGACCGGTCACACTGTGGCATTGACCCTGTGGCAAACGGTCCCATATTCTGCTGAGAATGACGAACTGGACGCTGGACAGATCAATCATCTAGGAGGGAATTGGGGGGGCCGCGCGGAACAGAGGGGCAGGGCTCGGATGCCCCCAGATCTGCACGCGACCCCCACTCTGTGCTGATGAGCCAGAGTGCGGGGCTGTTCCCCTTCTGGGGTTTCGCCATCCAAACACTGGGGGACACTGTCCCTAACTTCCGTGCCCTGGGGGACGTGCTACAGCCCCGACTATCCCTGCCACCCCGTGCAGCCAGGACCCCACACGCGCATGTCAAGGCCGCATCTTCTCGATGCCACACGCAAACCACCCACTGCAGAGACTTTGATCCCGTGGCTGCCGCTGCCGCTGGTGAGACACACGAGCCACGAAGTGGGGACGTTTATCTGCACATCTCATGGTGTTTCTACTGACTGAGCCTGGCCCACCATCGGCTTTGCTGGGAGGGGACCGCCCACCTCGTGTCCTGCTGGCAGCCAGGGTGGGGTGGTCTTTCACTCGCAAGAGACGACGACGGAGACCATAATCATGATCCCGGCAAGCGGCTTTCCAGTAACAACGTGGGAGCCCTCGGGGCTCGGGGGGCGCCCACCCCCAGCCCCTCTCAGAGCCTGGACAGAGTCTGCGGCCCCCTCCCCTGCACCCCTCCCGGAGGGACAGACAGATCTACACAGACAGATGGCACCCCTCACCGGAGGCCCCACACAGGCGAAACTCCGCTCGTGGTTGTGACTCTGACACCGGCTGCTGCCGCGTCCACACAACACCAAACAAGCCCGGGAAAGCCCGCGGGCGGCGGGAACAGACCCCTGGACGCGGGTTTCCTCAACGTCTCTTACAACTCAGAAAATATTAGGTCCAGTCAGGGCTTCTGTGGGCCTTGGGGTCCCGAGGGTGTGCTGGGACTCAGCCAGGACTGGCCCGTAATCCCTGCCCCCTTGTCACTGCCCCGTGTCCTGTCACTGCTCTGTCCCCTGTATCACTTTGTCCCATGTCACCACTCTGTGTCCTGTGTCACCGCTCTGTGCCCTGTGTCAACACTCTGTCCCCTTGTCACCGCTCTGTCTCCTTGTCACCGCTCTGTGCCCTGCATCACTGATCTGTCCCCTTGTCATCGCTCCATCCTGTGTCAGCGCTCTGTGCCCTGCTGTATGACACAGGGTCACGGCTCCTTCCTGCTTAGCAGTAAGATCTCTACCAACCAAATGTCTGCAAGGCGCACTATTCATGAGAGCTCGTCTCCTGTGGGCTGAGGAAGGGGAGTGGGAGACGGGTGCAAAGACACAGGAGCCCCACCCGCTCTCTGCTTCCCCTCTGTCCCCCTCCCCTCCCACGGCCCCGGGCTCCTCTCCCACGGCCCGCGGCACTGCTCGTGATGAGTGTCCACAGTCGGAGTGAAGGAACCTTGCAAACCTTCACAAGGAGCTGGAGGGCCCGTCCCCCTCCCAGGGGAAACCCTCAAGTGTTTCTGGTCCCGTGGAAGAGGAAGTTCAGGCATGATCGTAGTTTTATCGAAGCTTCTCCACCATGTCGACACTGACACCTGCGTGCATTTTAGGGGCCTCAGTGAAGGGGGCCCGGGCCAGCCGGTGCCACCCTGGGAAACACAGAAACGCAGAGGCCACGTTCCCAATCCGCTTAAAGCAACGCCCTCTGCCCCTTCCCACCATGCACCTCCTGCCACACACTTCCCGCGTGTGCAGCTCCCAGGGCAACAGGGTGCCAGATACAAATGCAGGGTTCGGTGTGGACATGGCATGTGGCCCGGGGCCGACATCTGCCACAGAGACGCAGCCGCGCGCCCGCGCTGGGTGGGAGAGGCCGGAACTCAACTCCAGCAGCACAGCCGCTCCAAGCTGAGCTGTGACAACGGCCCCCTGCCGAGCGAGGCGGAGGACGAAAGCACACACAGACCCTACTTTTCTGGGTGGAAAAACCCCAAAAGGTTGCCAAGGGGCTGGTGCAGGGGGGCCCCTCCGTATGGGACACGGGTGGCTGCTGTCCAGTGTCGGATAGACGGGGGCCTCGAGGGGCCCGGACACACACCCTTCGGACGCGTCAGGGAAGAAGCCAGGAGAAATCAGGCCCCTTGCTGGGTCTCACACAGCCGCTCCGCGGGCTCTCACCTGCCCGAGAGACCTCTCCAGCCTCTGCCCGGGCCCACCAGCAGCATCGCCCAGGGTCTGGAAAAACCCCAAGTTCCCTGCGCTTCCAACGCCCCTAGAATCACCCCTTGGGTCTCCCCTTCTCTCACCTGCAGTCCTGGCGCAGGACCGGCCCCTTCCAGGCAGCTGGCAGGTGCCTGGGGGGCTGGAGGCAGGTGGTCTGTCTGGGCCGAGCTCGGGGAAGCCTCCCTCACTGCAGGGTGGCCACGAGCCGCAGGCTAAAGGGCCCGAATCGGGTACGGGTGCTGCTCTGTTGGGTCTTCCAGGGCGCGGGGCGCTCTCAACCACAGTGTGGGGGGAGGAAAGCATTTGCCAGGGCCCGGGGTCCCCCAAATTCCTCACGGTCCACCCTGGGCCCTGGCGAGAAGCATCCTCCCACTGACCCCACCTCGTGGGGGGTGAGCCCACAGCGGACTCTCTCCGTTCCTCCTCTAGGGAGGAGCCCCCTGGACGCGGCGGTTGTCCTGCTCTGTGGGGTCTGCGACGCTCACATGCCTGATGGACCCTGGCTCGGCAATCCTGGCTGGCTTCTTGTGGGAGGCAGACCGCACCAGCCTCTCCATAGACGGGGCTTCCCTACAACACAGCTGACCCGCCTCCCTCGGTCGTGACGGGGCCACGGAGCCTCACCCCGCACACCCGAGTCTGGGCTCCTAAGTCTCCAGCCTCTGAGCATCTCGTGGGGACCCCCGGCTGCTCCTGTGCAGGCTGCTCACTACATGGCGGGGGGGGGGGGGCAGACGGACGGGCCCTAGGGTCGGGCAGCAAATGCTGCTTGTGTTTGGGGTGCTAGAAGCGGACGCACAGGCTGTCTCCTGCCGGCGTGTGGGACACTGTCATTTGCCAACGGGCAGGCACATCTCAGACGGCCTCTCCCCTGTCCTTCCGTGCACCTAGGGCCCTTGCCCACCATCTGGGCTCAGGGAGGCCCAGCTCGTCCTACTGCCCGAAGCAAAATGAAGCTGGAAAGAAAGGCTGATGCATATCTAAGTGGCAAAAGTGATTTCTCACCTGTCTTCCTGTTTTGCGTGCTCAGCACACGGCGCCTGCTCTGGCACAGAGACATGGGACTGATTACCCCGGACGCACATCTCAGGCCTTCTGGAAGGGCCTTCCCACCTCTCGTCTTATGTACTGACTGTGTTCTTTCACCCTCTTTTTAGAGAGAGAAAGAGTGAGCAGAGCAGGGACAGAGAGAGAGAGAGAGAGAGAGAGAGAGAGGGAGGGAGAGGGGGAGAGAGAGGCTCACACAGTCAGCAAGGAGCCGGACGCGGGGCTCAATCCCATGAACCGTGAGATCATGAGCTGAGCTGAAATCAAGAGCCGGACGCTCAACCGACCGAGCTCCCCAGGCGCCCCATCTTTCACCCATTTCTTAATTCATTTAACAGACGTGTTTTGAATCGGCGCTGGAACCCGGCACTACGCTGGTCCCCGTCCTCCGGGCTGACTAAAGACGAGGACAAGTAAGTAGACGATGAATATTCACGTGGCTGGTAAGCCCTGTCCGCAGTCCACAGAAGGAAGCATCAGTGCCACCCTCGCACGCACACACGCACTCACACACACTCACACATGAGGTGGGTGAAGTGCCAGGCACCCCGCCTCCCGAGGGGCGGAAGGTGCTGGAAACTCCGGGCACAGACGTTGTTTTATAAACAGTAAGATGTGTGCTGGCCCTTGTGGGGGATTCAGGAATGGGGGGTGGGGGGAGGCTTAAAACATGCAGGCCAGGCCAGCTGGCTTCCCCCCACGGGACGGGCCAGAGAACAGCCGCTGTGCACCCCACGATGGAGACACAGAAGACCCCCAGAGAGCAGGTGAGGTCATGGGCCGTGGGCTAGGACCATGGAAGAGGCAGGCTCCAGCGGGACGGCGTTAACCGGGTCAGTGCCGGTGGGGAGCCAGGGACAAGAAAGGAACGGGGCAGGCTGTGTGTGGCCCGACCCCATCAGGAGGGCAGGTCCACGTGGTCCCAGCCCCTGGTGTGGGTGACGCAGGGACCCTGTGATGGCGACACTTACGGGTCACCTTGACTGGGCTGCGGGCGCCCAGACCGCTGGTTAACCATCACTTCTGGCCTGTCCGTGAGGGTGTCTCTTGTCCAGCATTTGAGTCACAGACGGGGCAGATGGCACTTCCCCCTGTGGTGGGCACCATCCAGTCTGCTGAGGACCCGACACAACAGAAACGCAGAGGAGGGGCGAGACTCTCGCTTTGCACAAGCTGGGACTCTCCTCTCCTACCTCCTGGGACCCCAGCACTGGTGCTCGGCCCTCCTGACTCGGGCTGAGTCACACTGCTGGCTCTCCCGGACCTCCAGCTCAGAGACGGCACGCTGCACATCCCGGGGCCTTCCAGCCTCCATGAGCACGCACGCGCACACACACAGGGTACCTGTATGTACACTGTGATTATGTACACACAGAGTATATGCCCTGTGATTATGTGTATATAGTATACACACACAGTGATTACATGTATATACAGCACATGTAAACTGTGATGAAATATGTATATAGAGAATATTATATGCACTGTGATTGTGTGTATATGTATATATATAGTATGTATTTACACAGTGACTACATATATACACGGTGTACATATACACACATATATAAATATATATACACATATACATATAAGTATATATACACACACACTGTATATATTACATATACATATAGCATGGCATACGTACTGTGATTACATGTTTACATAGCATATATATATATATATATATGTATACACTGTAATGAAATAGGTAGATACGTTACGTATATATTCACTGTGATTGTGTATATGTGTATATATATATATATATATATATATATACACATATGTGCGTGTGTGTGTGTATATACATATATAGTATGTATATATCACACCACTGGCATAGATATATGCAGTGACTATGTATATACAGAGTGTGTACATATATACTGATTATGTTTACACACACACACATGCGTGTGCGTGCGGTACAACATATACATTGTGATTATGTATATATACTTAGTATATACATATATACTGTGGTTATTATACACACACAGTGTGACGTATATACATTGTAATTATATATACGGTACGTGCACACGCACTGTGATCATGTTCATCTATGATATGCTGTGAGTCTGTACACATACACACCATGACATATACACTGTGATTTTAAACATACAGAATTACCTGTCGTGTGATTATGTGTAGGACACATATAAACATGATCACGTGGACATACACACAGAAGAGCGTATACACATGCACACTACTGGCTCTGGTTCTCTCTGGAACCCTGACTGCACGGCTCCCTCACCTGGGCCCTCAACCCCGCCCCATCTACAGATTCAACTCACTACTGGAAACGGAGACTCGGGTGTTGTCTCCTGGCAGAGGGCAGAAACGAGGTGCTCCCTCTTGCTCCCGCAAATCACGGGCCGGCCCTGCAGCACCTCCAACAGGGCACACAGGCAGTCAGAGGGCGGGGACGAGTGCCCATCAGCTACAGAACAGACAGCTTCAAGGCGGGAGTCCCACACCACCACCACCGCTGTCTCTGGCACAGTGTTGGTGCCACGAAGGAGCCCAGAGGAGAGGTGCTGACAGTGCGGGGATGAGGGGCCTGGGTGAGGGCAGTGGCAGGCGAGCAGTTCAGGGACGGTCCCCACGGGGGCGGCGTGGCACTTAACCGAGCCCAGAGCCGCCTGGCTCACAGCGGGTCCACGCTGATGCTGGCGCACGGGCCGTGTGGGGCGAGTCCCCCCGCCAAACAGAGAAATCCAGCGTAGCCAGTTAGAAACTTTTGTAGCAATCCGACCTTCAACTTGACCTTGCTGCAACATGCATGAGTGTTCTCCACTTCTATCTATTAAAGCGCACTTTTAGTACTGTTGTGTCTCATAATCTAAGGTGGGACTTCTAGGTCTTTGTCTTTTCGGTTTTTTTCTAGAATCCGGTTTTACCATTATACGATTATTGGTCTGTAACGTATTAGAAGACAAACACCAAACAAACCACCGTATCTTCCGGTGCAGGGCGGTGGGGCAGGGGGGCACAATCCGGGCACGCTGGACGCCGTGGGGGGCACAGCCCGGGTGTGCGGGACGCCGTCGGGGGGAAGGCATGGATGCCGCTACGTGAGACCATCTTTGGGGGGCGGGTGGCCTGGCCCAGTACAGGGGCAGTGACAGCAAGGAACAGATTATGGGACAGACTTGAGTCTGTTTCTCCAACAGGGCTGGTGAGGGTGGCGTTTGGGGGCGGAGAGTGTCTCCCAGATTCCGGATGCTGGCATCTGAGCAGACGGTGGGGTTCCTCCCAGGAAGGGTTCTTGTTGGTTTGCTGGTTCGGGTCGGGGCGGCACCGCTGAGCCTGGGGGCGTCTCCACGTTGGATGCAGTAGCCGTGGAGGGCGTCAGGGGCTTGCCTGGGACTCCAGAGTCATGAGCACAGAGAGAAAGTTCGGAACCACAGGGTGGGGGCAACTCACCTGTGGAGGGAAGGTAGACAGAAAAGAGGAGGGAACCAGTCCAGACACTGGGATCAGTCAGGGCACAAGAACGGCCGGGCAGATGGCTTTCAGGAGGAGGGGTGGTTCCTAGCAGGCGAGAAAGGCAGGAGCAGAGAAGGGACACATGATTTGGCCGTAGAAAACCTCAGTGACTTGGGCAGAAGGGAGGCCAGTTAGGAGTGAGCTGAGGCGGGGGGAGGGGCTGGGAGCACACGATGGTGATGGTCGGAGAGGTCTGCTGGAGCCGCGGAGATGCCTCGACCGGGGCTCCGACGCTGTCCCCTATGTGGCAGGAAGCCCAGCAAGGGACGAGGTGGGGGCAGGGCGGGAATGCACCAGAGCCGAGTCCAGGCTGGTGGCCGAGGCTGAGTCCCCGCAGCCGAGTGAGGGGGAGGCCACGTCGGGGACGGTGGCTGGGATGAGAATCTAACTGGCCTCTGTCCTCAGCCACTGACACGTTTGTCCACGTGCAACAGAGGAAAAGGAGCCCACCAACAGCCTGCGCCTCAAGAACGCTCCGAACTCTCTGTGGGGCACTGTGTCGGGAATCCCCAGGGCTGTGACGGGTCCTGTTTCGGTGCCTGTCCTTTGGGAGGGAAGAGCTGGCCCCCGTCTGTGCACCCGGACCACCTGCTGGCTCTGTCCCAGGCTCAGAGCCGCCCTGCACCCGGGTCCCTCGTCCCCGAGTTCCAGTCAGCAGACCGTGAGCTGAAGTGACGGACGTCGCGTCCAGGCTGACGCCCAAAACGCTCCGGGTCTCAGGCCGACCACGACAGAGACGACCCCCGGGGGTCCCAGGAGCCGCACCCCGAGGGCGGCAGAACCCCCACGGCCCCTGAGTGACAGGTGCAGAAGAACGCCGGCCGGCCCACGCACACAAACGCCGCTGCACGGAGACGGGCTGCTATCCTGTTGAGCCACGATACGTTTCTGGGCACCTGTCACAGCAGCGCCCACCCGCCCCGGTGTCAGCGCCGCGTCTCGACAGTGTCTCCGGGACATATATCAGCGGCTCCCCAACCCTGGCCGCCTGGCTGTTCCGGGTCGGTCCTGGGCACGGCGAGGTCTTCGGGGCCCCAGGTGAGTCTGACGGGGGGTCCAGTTGAGGGCACGGCCTCAGCGGCTGCGACAGCACGCGGGGCAAAGGCCTCCCTGCCGGGCCACCAGCTCACAACGTCCGGGGAGCCAGAGTGAGAAGCCAGAGGTACCTTCCACCAGGCCCTTGCTTTCGACCCGCAGTCCCCGACCGTCAGCTTTGGGCTCAGCCGCGAGTCTCAGAAATGCACGTGTCAGCGCCAGCCCAGACCTCCTGAGTCGAGCCTTTGTTCGCGCAGAACTCCCGCGTGAGTCAGACAGTCCGGGAAGCGCCACCCCGGGCCGAGTGTGGTGACGCGAGGGAAGGCCGGCTCCTGGGCTGCAGGGGGCAGGGAGGACGGCCGGCGGCTCTGTGGATCGACGAGGGCCCCTCGTCTCCAGACGACCCGGCGTGTTGTCTGAGCGGCTCCCAGAGGAGCCGGGGGCACGGGCCTCGCTCCGCACAAGTACACGGTCCCCAAGCCTCTGCCGTCAGCAGGCCTGCTGGCCGCTAATAATTAAAGTGGCCAGTGCACCAGCTGTCCCCAGTCAGGTCCGCGCCTGAGTAATGATTCCAGGAAGCGGGACAAGGCCCCTCTAGGCCAAAGTCACAGCTGTTTCCAAGGTGACGCCTGAAACTTTGCTTTTAGCTCAGGGAAAATCAATCAACGTTACCCGGCCCGTTAGATTTTCCACTTTTTCTCGTGGTAACAACACGGAAGGCCGATAAATGTGTCCAGTTCAGGAAGCAACGGACGATGAGGCCGGAGGGAGCCTGGTGTCTCTGTGCTCAGAGATGTGTGGACAGATCAGCGTTAGGATCAATCCTGCTTGGCTCCCCAAGGGGGCCCTGGTCTGCTCCTCACCTCGGAGCCGCCCGGTCGGGGTGTCCCTCAAGGGACACGGGATGCATCGGACGACAGCATGCAGATTCCGGGCACAGAAACACGGCTCCACAGCAGGAGTCAGGCGGGCGGGGCCTGCAGACACGGAGAAGCCACGGGGCAGCACGAGAGCACAGCGCGCTCCCACAGCCCCCGCGGCAGGCACGGCCGGCAGGTGTCTCGGGCTCTGACGAGGCTGCTCGTCCCTCTTCGCAGCGACTGGGCGCGGACGGCCAAGTAGGGCGCGGCCTCCGTCACCGTGGGGCAGGAGCAAAGCGGGAGACGAGTGTGCGTCAGCGTCCTCGTGTCGGGGAGCCTCTTCCGAAGGAGAATTCACCGCCCTCCAGTCGGGGTTCCTGCTGGAATCGGCGCGTCTTAATGTTTTGAGAGGGGAAGAAATCCGAGGCGCGAGACAAAAAAAGAGACGGCGTGTCACAGTGTTTGCGCAGGAAGCCCAGGGGACTGGGAGCTCGGGAGCGGGTTCTCTCCACGTCTCTCTCCCGCCACCGGGTCCCGCCTGCGTCCGAGGCTCCGCGGCATCACCGCACGTCTTAATTCTGCTTCCACACTCTGGACACAGCGCTGCAGGGACAGAGCCCGTGTACCGAATTTCTGACTTCAAGGTTCTCTCCCATCAGTTTCGCCTTGGGTTTCTGGTGCTCTCCCACTCTCGTCTGTGAGCAAATGCCGGTGGCTAAGAAGTAGGTCCTGAATAGTCCGTTTGTGACAGCGGGAAGTAACGGTCGTGCTCCGTGCCAAGCTGTGCGCATGCCTGTGTGTGAGCGCGTGTGCAAGTGCGTGCGTGTGCCAAGTGTGCGGGCATGTGTGCAAGCGTGTGTGAGTGTGCATGTGTGTGAGCGTGTGTGTGTCCATGTGCTTGTGTGAGCGCACGTGCGAGGGTGTGCACGTGTGTGAGCACATGCACGTGTGCACACACTGGGCATGGCTCTACGTCACACACAGAAAATAAACAGCCACGTTTTCCGCCAACAAGACCGCTTCTAAGGTTTGCACAGTGTTTCCTAGAGTTCTGGAAAAACAAACTGCTGTTCCGTGAACCAATCTGAGAATGGGCTTAGAAGCTGCGGGTGTGAGGAAAGAAGAAAGGGGAGGCTGGGGGGCGGGCAGATGAGCAGAGCGCAAGCTGGGGGCTGAGAGGGCATGACCGCCGGGGGTCGCCGGGTGACCCCACAGCAGCTCTACAAAGTGCAAAGCACTCTCTCCTGGGTTCGAATCCCGCTCAGCAGATGCACGGCATTTACGTGGCCTGGTTCTGAGCCTAGGTTCCCGTGGCTTGTGAAACAGAAGCCGTAACCCTGTGCAGGCTTCTCCAAATGAGGGATGAGGCCTCCAACCCTGATGAGCAGTCAAGGTCATGCTCAGCTACGTTGCGGGCAGGGAAGTGATTACAGCCACAGCCCACGGGGCACCACCGTGGGGGCCACCCACACACTGCACACCTGACCCTAACAACCACTTTGCAAAGCAGGGGTCCCCGTGCAAGTAAGGGAATCCAGCTCAGAGGGGCAAAGTCACTCGCCCGAGGTCACCCAGCCAATAAACTGCCCGGCTGGGGTCTGACCTTAAGTGAGGCCACCCTGAAGCCACACTCCCTCCCGAGTTCTCAGTGGGATCTTGACTGAGTGGGGAAGTGGGGTGCAGACCACCCCAGGGCAGACGTACAAGCAGTGACTTATCTGTTGGGCTGTGTGCGGGCAGGTCGGAGGTCGAAAGAGGCAGAGAGACAGGAGGCGGGGAGCCCCCTGGGCTCAGGGGGCATGGTGGGTGCCGTGTGCTGGCCAGAGGGGACACTAGCCTGGGACAGGGCTATGGACAGAGTCTAGAGGAGGCCGGCCAGCCGGGGCCGGGACGCCTTAAGGAGAGTGAGCCCTTCCAAATCAGAAGCAGGTGGAGGGAAGGCCGAGGGCGTCTGCCTCTTCCTCAGTCAAGGGGAGAGCTTGGGGTGTGGGCCGGACTGTGACACTGGAGTCCTAATGCCGGCTACCCGTGAACGTGACCTCACTCGGAAACTGAGTGTGCGGCAGGCGAAATCAAGTTGAGACGAGGTCCTGCTGCTGGGGAGTCGGCCCTTAATCCACGGGGCTGGTGTCCCTGCAGGAGAGGCACAGAGGGCACACAGCCACGTGTGACAATGAGCAAGGGACGCGGCGGCCTCCCTGGAAGCCAGACCAGGCAAGGAAGGACCGCAGAAGGAAAATGGCCCTGTGGACCCTTGGGTCCTGGGCTTCCAGCCCCCAGAACGGCGAGAAAATCTGATCCTGCTGTTGTAATTCACCCTGTATATGGTACCTTGTAGACAGCGGCTCCGGGCCAGGACACAAGCCTGGAGGCGAGGCTGAGCCCCTGGGTCCCCGGCGAAGCAGCCCACCGGACCCAGAGGGTTTCCTGGGTCAGCTGGACCCCGAGATTCCCTCACAGGGACAGTCAACCAGCCACGAGCATCCCTGTGGGCAGGCTGAGACAGGCCACAGCGGGCAGGGGGACAGTGACACAGACCTGAGGCCTGGGAGCCCTGGCGGACATCACCGTCATGCCTCTCCAGGCGGTGCCCACACAGCCAGGCTGGGGACGGTACAGGGTCGCCCGCGGTTAACCAAAGGGCCGGGGTCCCGAAATGTCAGGCGGAGGTGGAGTGAGATCCCACTCACGCTCCTCGCCCCGGCAGCCTACAGAACACCACAGAATTCCCGGCGGCCGGGCTATCTACATGCACCTTTCTTCCCAGTTCCACTCCCGGTATGAAAACACAGACGGACAAAGGCGCACTCGTGACCGCCTGCAGGGGGGACTAGTTTAAGATCCACGTTCCGATTTAACCGCCTTCTCAGCTACAATTGGGGCGATGGTCCTACCTTCCTGACACCTGCACCTGTCACATCCCTTCCCGCGAGCGGAAGAGACGTTGGGAACCGCGTTCGGTTCCAGCCATCAGAACGAGCTGGCCGGCACATGCCGAGTCCTGCGGTGTTTTCAGGGGCCACAGAAGGGGAGCTGTCACTCTGATGGAAATCCAGGCACAATTCATCTTTTTGTAAAAACAAAACCAAGAACAACAAAAACGCTTCCTCCTGCACCGAGAGAGGAAATGGTTATGAACACAGGAATCACGGTTTCAGGTTCTCCAAAACGAACAATTCGAGACACCAAAACAGGTGTGGAAACGTGTGCAAGGCTTACCTGCCTGTCACGCAAATGTCTAGTTCCTGTGGGAAAGACGCAATTCTGGAGACCACCTGTGAAGACAGGCGGGGGTGGGGGCCGGAGCCGGGGAAGAGTGACCCCAAGCCACCCTGCTGAACGCTCCTGGTGACGTCCTGCCTGGAAGAGGCCGGGACTGACCCGAGGGACCTGTCCCTGTCTGTGGTGCACCTGACTGACCGCAAGAGGCTATGTGACCATGGAGTACAAGTTGCCTGACTTCCCAGAGAGGAAGGAAAGACAGAAATTCTGCCCGGAGCAGCGACGGAGAGGATACTGTGGAGTTTAGGGACAAACAGCGGGATTTTCCCACTTGTCCCGGGCACCTAGTTTCCGAGCACGACAAAGTTGCTCCCGAGGCACGAGCTCGTGGCTCAAACCACAGGCCACCACTGTGCTACCGCTCAGTTCCACGTCCCTTCAGTGACCAACACCTGAACACAAGATGAAAACCTCGGCTGGCTCATCTCTGAGCTTTTCAAAACCAAGAGGAGGCTGGAGGGCAGAGCAAGACGCCGTTGGTGGGAGCCACGGACGGCGAAAGAGAGAGACTGGTCCCCACTCACATCCTAACAACACACCGGGCCTGGGTCGCGAGACCTCCCGTGTCCTGGAAGTGGTAGGGGTCAGGCCAACCCAGAAGAGCGAGCCCCGGGGGACGCTTGTGTGTGGGGTTCCCCGCCGTGGACACGTGGCCTTGCTGCAGAGAGGTGGCCTCCGGTCACAGCCTCACACGGGCTTCATCAGACCCACAGCGCCGGCTGACCCGGCACTCACCCCCGTCCTGGGCCCTGCATCTGACCACTTCCCATGCAGACGTGACAGCGTGCGGCCCCAGGGCCCCAGGCCCACCACACCCGGTGCCGCCGCCCTGGGGCCAGGATGCCTGCGGGTAGGGCCGAGGGGCGCAGGGCTGGAGTCTAGGGGCCCCCTCTCTGGAGAGGAGGCTGCAGGGGCGGGGGGGTGTGTGGCCCTCATTCCCTGACTTGGTGGGAGAAACCAGTCCAGAGCTGGCCAGCTCCCATCCTCTGCCAGTCCCTCTGCCTTTGGTGGAAATCCCTCCATTTGAAAGGGGTGGGGAACCAAGGGAGCCCGGGGGCTGATAGCCACGTGTGTCCACGGAGGGGACAGGCAGCAAGGCGCCCAGACAGGGCTGCGAGGGCTCCGGCCGCCAACAGGGACCTGGACAGGGCGAGGAAGCTCGGGGCCACCAGCCCGTGAAGTAGCAGCAGGGGGCCTGAGGGCCCGTTCTGCTCAAACAGGAGCAAGGCCTTTTGGTTTCTGGGGACAGAAAGATCAGGGTTTCTGGATTCCATACAGGAAAAAAGAGGATTAGAAGGATGAAGTTTCTCGATGCCAGAGCACAGCCAGCTCTTGAGCACACGAGATGGGGGTGGGGAGGGCTACGGTGGCAAAAATGCCGCCACAGGCAGACACGGGAGCGCAGCGAAGGCGGGAGATGCCAGTGTTCCTGCGATCGTGCCGCGGCGACGCGGAGCCCTGCGTGGGGACGGTGTGCGGTCGCCTTCCCTCGCGCGTGAACAACGCATTAGGAAGTCTGCACCGTCTAACACGAACCCTGCCGGGTCACGTATAGGCGGCGCCAGCAGAGCTCACAGCCAGGCGCGCGCCCGCGGGGTGGGGGGGGTGGGGGGGCGGCAGGGCGCGTTCTCGGCCCCAAGCCGCCTCTGCGCCGTTTCCCAGGGGCTCCTGGCCAACGTCACTAACACGGGAGTAGCCGGGGCCCAGGCCAGGACACATGCTTGTCCTCACAGAGCACTGACGACTGTCTTGCTTCTGAGAATAAGATCTAATCTTAGCTGGGCTCCTCACTAGGGCTCGAAATCAGCCGTTTCGCGCAGGCCAGAAGGCTGGGGGCCTGAGGAGGCAGGAGTTTGCATGTGACCCACAGGCCATTTCACTCCCCGGTCTCTAGGTCCTCAGAGGCAGAGCTACAGGAACGGTTTCATGCTTTACGCTGACACGCTCAACCTCCGGTGGAAACACAGGATGTAAACACGTAAAACAGAGTGCCGGTGGGAGTTCAGGAACAGCTAGCTCCAGCCTCCCTGCTCCTCGGGGAGCCCCGCCTCTGGGCCTCCGGGCCTCCGGGCCTCCCGGCAGGGGTTCAGGGCCCTCTGACCAGGTAGTCCTGGCCCCGGTAAACCTTTTACATTAGGGAGGGGGGGGGGTGCGGGCAGATAAACAGCCTCCCTCCGTCTTCCCTGAATAGGAGCCCCAGGGCTACACCGAGTTAGGAAGAGGGCATTCGTTGCTCTTCGTGTTCTGATTCAATCTCATACTGAACCCTGAGCGGCAGGGTCGGACGCGCGTCTGCAGGGGGCTTGAGAGCCCAGGCCCGGCCGAGGTGGGGGGTCCGGTGGGTGAGGGTGGCCAGCTGGTCACTGCTCTTCCCACCACCGCAGGCAGGCGCATGTCCGGCCCGGGAAGGAGGGGGGAGGAAGGAACGCCCACGTTGACCCCCTGCATTTGCAGCGCGGCTCGGGCCCAACAAAGAGCGCGTCCTCCCTCCTCGATAAGAGAACGTCGTGCGGAGTACGTCGTACGTGACACGTGACGGCAAGCCCGGTGCCCCGAGCACCAGGGGGCGGAGAAGCCGGCACGAGGCCCAGAAGGGGCACCGCCAGGGGAGCTCCGGCCGCGCCGCAGGGCCTGCTCCTTCCGCAAAGGGCCAGCGGCAGGGCCCAGAGCCGTTCCGAGGCTACAGGAGGTGCCTGGTGCAGGACCACCCTGCGCAGCCACGGCTCCCTCCGCGGGGATGGGGCCCTGGGTCCTGCGGGCGGTTGCGGGGGCCTCTCCTCGTGCCCCCTCCCCTCTGCAGCCTCTCTGGGAGCAGAGCGTTCTGGGTAGGAGCAGAGTCGCGGATGTGGCTCCGGGAGGAGCGGGGGGCCCGCATCGAAAAGACGGACCCGCGGAGCCAGGCTTAGAACCCAGACCCTGGCTTCCAGCAGGTGCGCTGGGCCCCGGGAGCCGGGAAGAGCTGCTCCCCCCCACCCCCCCACCCCCCGGGAGCAGGCAACCTTGGGAGAGGGTACACGCCATCCGAGCCTCAGTTTCCTCATCTGCCGGATGGCAGCACATGTGTCGTGACACTCGTGGCACTCGTCAGGGTGAGGCGCCTCTGGGGGGGGGGGGGGGTGTGGGGCGGTGTCCAGGCCCGTGGAATGAATCAAAGGGAGGTCCCCCCGGTGGCCGTTCACCGTGTCATCCCCACGATGCTTGTAGGAAGGCCAAGTGTGAGTTCTCCCTGTTGGAGAGCGTGGGTGAGGAGGGGGCACAGAGAGGCAGGGAGGGGGTGGGCGCGGGTGCAGACCCAGGGGCTGGCACGCCCTCCCAGGCGGGGACACACCCAGTCAACCTGTTGGTCGCTACTGCTTCATTTCTGCCAAGGAGGCGCAGGGGGGCGTGGGGAGGGGCAGAAAGGGAGGCGGTGTCTAAGGAATTCCAGACGGATGGTCCAAACTCAGCGCCAGGAAATCCCGCTGGGGCTCGGTCCCGCCAAGTTACTTAGAATCCGGTGCAGGAGAGTTTCCGGTTAACCCAGGGATCCGATTCTTCCGTGTCTTTCCGGGGACCCAGGGCAGGAAGGCCGTGGAGACGCCCCTCCCCCTGGCTGGCTGGTCTGCTGACACGGAGGGTCCCGCCTGGTTTGGGGCGGACCCAGCGACACGTGAGCTCACAGCCAAGAGAGCGCACGGCACCTTCTTCACAAGGACTCCTGGGGTGCTCCAGCGCTCCTTTAAGACGGGACGGCGCTGGCACGGGGTGGGCGCCCTTGGGTGCATCCTGGACCCCGAGGGGCTCCGGCGGGTCGCATCGAGGAGCCCACACTCCCTGCTGCGTGTCTGCTGTTCCCGGCACAGGGTCGCCTCGCGGTGCCACTGCGCGAGGCCCAGGTTCCTGCAGGGAAATCGCACTGGGGGCTCTGGGACCCCCCAGGTCCTGACTCTGCTCCGCCGTAGCCAGACCTTCACATCCGCACTGGCTCTCGGTTTTGATCCTAAACTGGAACCTTTCCAGTTATTTCCCATTTGGCCAAACAGGGTTTTTCAGGTTCTTATTTTTTGCTCTTTCTCTTGCAGAAGGACGTGGACCTGAACGGACCCCTGGGCGCTGGCAGGTTCTCAGGCTATCGAGTGCTGCGTTCCTGTAATTTGAGGCTGAAACCGTGGGTTAAACCTGCATCCCTGAGCCTGTGCGCTCTCAAGTGAGCAGAAGGGAAAATCACTTCGGGCAATTTGAGTGGTGGGACTGGTCGGATTTAGAAACAAACTTTCCCATGTTCAGCTGCTAATGGGGTCAGCTTTGCTTGTTCCGCGGGGGAAATGCCAGCCCGGCGCCTGTTGAAAAGTTCTGCACTGGCAAAGCCACGGCCCGAGTCACCGCAAATGGCACCTTCGTGCCCGCGGATCCTGGGGTGATTTAGTCCCTGTTTGGGAAAAACAAACACAGGCACGACCCCCGGGGCCAGGCTCCCCACCTTCCCGGATGCCCCTGCCCCCCCGCCGCCGCCTTCTTCCTCACCGAGGTCCCAGTGACACACAGTATTACATTACCTGTGCAACACACTGATTTGACATTTGCAAACACAGCGAAATGGCCACCGCAGCAAGTCTGGTGACCCGTGTCACCACACACCGTTAATACAACATCGCTGGGTATGTTCCCCACGCTGTTTACAACTGGGAGTTTGTATTTCCTGACCCCTCCCCCCACTGCACCCACCCCACCCCTACCAGCCACCAAATATGTTCTCTCAATCTAGGAGTCTGGGTTTTGTTTTGTTTTTTAGATTCCACACGAGAGTGAAGCCATGCAGTATTTGTCTGACATTTTAACATAAAACTCGTCCCTGCCATTGCAAATGGCAAGGTCTGATTGCTGATTTTATGGCTGAGTAATATTCCATTGTGTATAAAAACCACATCTTTCTTACCCATTCATCTACTGATGGACAATTAGGTTGTTTCTATTTCTTGGCTACTGTAAATAATGTTCCAGTAAACACTGGGGTGCACGTATCCCTCTGAATTCGTGTTCTTGTGTTCCTTGGGTAAATACCCAGAAGTGGAATTGCTGGGTCATAGGGTAGATCTATTTCTAATTTTTTTGAGGAAACTCCGTACTGTTCTCCATGGTGGCTGCACCAGTCTGCATTCCCACCAACAGTGCCACGAGGGTTCCCCTCTCTCCGCATCCTCGCCGACACCTGTTGTTTCTTGTGTTGTTGGTTCTGGCCATCCTGACAGGTGTGAGGCGACATCTCATCATGGTTTTGATTTGTATTTCCCTGATGAGAAGTGACGTTGAGCATCTTTTCATGGGTCTGTTTGCCATCTGGATGTCTTCTTTGGGAAAATATCTGTCCAGATCTTTTACCCATTTTTAACTCAATGGTTTGGGGGTGGTGGTTGTTATTGAGTTGCATGAGTTCTTTATATATTTTGGATATTAACCTCTCATCGGTCATATGATTAGCAAACATCTTCTCCCATTCAGTAGGCTACCTCTTCATTTTCTCGGTGGTTTCCTTCATGGCAGCATTTTATTTTGATGTAATCCCGCCTGCTTAGTTTTGCTTTGGCCTCCTTTATCTTTGGAGTCAGGGCCAAGAAAACCTCACTGAGGCAGGTGTCAAGGAGCTTACCACCTCTGTCTTCTTCTAGGATTTTTATGGTTTCAGACCTCACACTCAGGTCTTTAATCCACGTTGAGTTTATTTTTGTGTATGATGTAAGAAAGTGGTCCAGTTTCATTCTTTTGCGTGTAGCTGTCAGGTTCTCCCAGCGCCATTTGTTGAAGAGATTTTCTTTTCCCCATCGTGTATTCTTGCCTTCTTTGTCGTAAGGTAATTGACCATATAATTGTGGGTTTATTTCTGGGATCTCTATTCTGTTCTGTCCATCTACATGTCTATTTTTGTGCCAGGACCACACTGCTCTAACTGCTATAGCTTTGTAATACAGTTTGAAATCAGGGAGTGGGATACCTTTGGCTTTACTCTTCTTTTTCAAGACTCTTTTGGCTATCTAGGGTCTTTTGTGGTTCCACACAAATTTTAGGATGATTTGTTCTATTTCTGTGAAGAAACGCCATTGGAATTTTGACAGCTTTGAATCCGTAGATTGCCTTGGCTAGCACGGACACTGTAACAAATCTGTTCTTCTAACCCATGAGTATGGAATGTCTTTCCATTTGTTCGTGTCACCTTCAGTTTCTTTCATCAAAGTCTTACGGTTTTCAGTGTACCAGTCTTTCACCTCCTTGGTTAGATTTATTCCTAGGTATTTTACTCTTCTTTCATTTCTAATTTTACAGAAAGGCAGACCGCCGCATGCAGCGCCTCACTTGAACGTGTTGACTCTTGGAAGCTTGACTGCCCTACATTCTCCCACAAGTGGACTTTGAGAGCTTGTTTGGAGGTCCTAGGAGGTGAACACAGCCACTTGTATGCCTTTGACCGTCCTCCTCTATTGGGGAAGGTCGTCCGCTTCTACTAAGTGTGCAGCTTCGGGAGGGACGCGTGTGGAGAGCTGAGGGAGGAAGGGGACACCTGCCCAGCCAGCCAGACCAGCCAAATCAACCTTGGTGATCAATGGGTGACAAATGTCATAGCCAGATCACCCTCTCATCCTATTTGATTCTTTCTGATGTGATTGTAAATGACACTGTTTTCTTGATTTCTCTTGACGGTTTGCTACTCGTGTATAGAAAAGCGGCAGATATTTGTATATTAATGTTGTGTCCAGCAACTTCTCCTAAGTTCATTTATTCTAACAGTTTTTTGGTGGAGTCTTCAGAGTTTTCTATATATAGTGTCATGTCATCTACACACAGTAGCAGTTTCACTTTTCATGTGCCTTTATTTTTTTTCCTTGCCTAATTGCTCTGACTAGCACTTCCAGTACTGTGTTGAACGCAAGAGGGAGAAGGGGCATCGTTGTCTCGTCCCTGACGTTAGAGGAAAAGTTTTCAGCTTTTCATTGTTGAGTATATTGGCTCTGAGTTTGTCATATTACGACTTTCATTACCTTGAGGTACATTCCTTCTACACACACTTTGCGGAGAGTTTTTATCGTAAAAGGATGTTGACTATTGACAAATGCTTTTCCTGCATCTATTGAAATGACCGCGCGATTTTTACCTTCTGTTTTGTTAATGTGGCGTATCACGATGACTGACTTACGAATGTTGACCACTCTTGCATCCCTGGAATAAATCCCACTTGATCATTGTATGTGATCTTCTAAATATATTGTTGAATTCATTTTGCTAATACCTTGTTGATGATTTTTACATGACTGTTCATCGGGGATACTGGCTTATGATTTTCTTGTGTTGTCATTATCTGGTTTTAGTATCAGGGTAATGCTGGCCTTGTAAAATGACTTTGGAAGCATTTTCTCCTCTTCAGTGTTTTGGAAGAGTTTGAGAAGGATTGCCATTAAATCTTTGAATGTCTGGTAGAATTCACCACTGACACTAACTGGTACTGGACTTTGGTTTCTTGGGAGGTTTTTGATCACTGACTCAATCTTCTTACTAGTGATCAGTCTATTCAGATTTTCTTCATGATTCAGTCTGGGAAGATCATAAGTTTCTAGGAATTTACCCATTTTTTTCTACGTTGTCCGATTT